>NC_058493.1:22673134-22981088 GCF_020382885.2 Scatophagus argus
CAGCGGGATCTCTGCAGCGAACCTGACATGCGCGTTCACGACGTTGTCAAGGCACGACTGAATGGTCATAGATAATAGTAATCTAGACAGGGAAACGTCACCTCTTGAATTTCGCTGAGTGCCTTATTGGCCTTATTCCCGAAGTAAAACAGTCAGTTGTAAAGAGTGACATGCCTTTTATTTAAACCGACTTAGACTCCTTTCAGTGTTTAACCGTGCTTCTTTCTGAGGCATTGTACAGTGGCTCTAGAACTGCTTTTCTATGTTTACGGCGCGTTAGTGTGTAGAGCGAGCAGCCCTCTGCCGATGATTTGAGTTCATTGATCATAAATGTGGGTCTGAGGTGAAACCCAAACTGATGGGGTAGTGATTTTTTTCAATGATGGGAAATAAGTCATCGAATGAGAGAAAAATGTACACATAAAACAGCGTTAAGATGCAGCAGACAGTCGCCATACTCTTTATAGAATTTACTGAGCTGTAGCCTTCTGTTAAGCCTTCTGTTCTGTTAAGAGGGAGTTATGGAGTTACGTATTAATTTTAAATGATTAATTAGCTCATATCTTTGGATTTAAAGGTATAGCCTACAACTGCAACTAATAATAATAACAATAATAATAATAATAATAATAATAATAATAATAATAATAATAATAATAATAATAATACTGGTTAGTTATGCTAATTTTTCATAAAAAATGCCATGAATTTCATGGTTCCAGTTTCTCACATATGAGGATTTGCTTCTTTCCTTACTTTTACATGACAGTGTTTGAGGCTTGGACCATAAAACAGACAAAACAATCAACTTGAAGGTTTCACTTTCTGGGAAATTATGATGAGTATTATTCACTAGTTTATGGTGTCTTATGGACTGATTGATTAACTAATCAAGAAAATCGTCTGTTCATTAACTGATGGTGAAAATCATCATTAGTTGCTGTCCTAATGTCACGGCAACAGCCACCGTCACAACTATTTAGATATGAAATGCTGTGACAATGATGTCCACTTACATTTTATAAAGAACAAAGAGTGAGTGAGACCCGACTGAGATTCACTGTCGCTGCAACTGTTCCTCATCTCCTTATCTACTCTCATTGATCTCACTGATGAGATTTAATGGAGTAAATCATCATTATATTGTTTATCCCCCATCCTTTTAGTGCCTCCCTCTTACATATCCATTGTTACATTATCTCCTTCATTGTCTGTAGATAAATGATGAGAGGACTGACAGGGAACCGTGGTGGTGATACTCTCAACCCACCATCACGGCACTGGCCTAGTTATTTAAGCCACACTGAGATCATCAGGCAAGGCCTGCCTGCCAGCCACCATGACACACAGGACACAACAGAACAGAAAAATGCGAGGCAGTGACCCAGTGAGAATGTGACACATACACATAAGCAGTGTCAACAACAATGGTGGGGCACATTCATCCTGTAGCATCTGTAGTGCTGTGTCTGTCCATTTGGTATTTGGCGACGCCTATTTTCTTGAACTACAAGTGTCAGACTTTATGGCTGTTCTGTGTAGATTTCACAATGACGGATGACATGTTTATTTGATCATTTGAATGACTAGTGTAATGTCTACAGCCTGCAGACAGTCCTTCTTATGTCATAGCAAATCAGGAGTAAAATCTTGCTGGAAGTCTGCATCCTTGGCTCCCAAAGGGCTGACTGCTATGAGGGCATCTGACTTCACCTTGAATCACCTCACCTCTAATCTAGCTAATATATGTACTGTTCAACCCTTTCATCAACCTAAACAAAAATATATGGAAAGATGGAAAATTCATGCAAATCCCTGGCAAGTTTATTCATGTGTTTAGATTATTAAGAAACATGAGATTCATCTCTTAGGCAGGTATATCTGAGGTATTGTGCGATTGGCCAAGAATCATGAGTGAGCAGAGCCCACAAAGATGTATGTAGGGATGTCCCATTTCTACAATATGGATAACCCGTGAACAAAGAGTGTATTTAGAAAGGAGGCTCATGTAAGTGTGAATGTGTATAGATGTGTGTGAGATAGAGACAGAGATGGTTGACACTGTGAGTAATAGCTACTGTATGTATGGATATTGCAGTTGGGTTAGCAGAAGGTTGATGCAGTGTTTGTAGTCCCCGTGGTGCCATTGCAAGACAGAATCTTGATCTACAGAGAGCAGAATTAAATGTGTTATGGATTTTCTCATTTCGTGGATGGCTGCTTGTTGGGGGTCACTCCAGTCTGGCTCTGAGGCGCAACGATCTCTGCTCCCCAGGTCAAAAATATAATGGAGCTTGTTCACAATCTTAAATAATCAAATCTGTATACTGTTTAATTGTACCGGTCATAAAGTAGTAATATTTACAGTGTGAGTACCTCAGTTTTCTGTCAGAGCGGGTCATATATACTGAGATAAACAACAGCCTGAGCACAGTCTTCTGACTTCTCAGTAAATGAGGAAAAGAGAATCTATCATTTCAGTGAGACTTTGATTAAAACTAAATAATTTGTTTGCCTAATGTTCGTATCAAGAGAATCACTGTTCTTGCTGCTCTGTGTGTTTTGGCAATTTGTAATTACTGGCATGGACATTTTGCTTCATGGGAAAAAAAGAAATGAAGAAGAAATGGGCCTTAACCAGCAGGGAGCACAGAATAACCAAAATAATTATCCCGTGGTTCTCTGAAGATGTGTGTGAAAATGAGTTATGTTAGAAATGATGGGATATACGCATTGTGATGTTTGCAAATAATGCTAATGAGGCCTGGCACTCAGGAGAACAACACAGAATGCATATTACAGTATGTTGTTTATTGCTTGTCATACTAATACAGAGTATGCTGGAAGAGAAGACTGGAGATAGTTTCTGCTGCTTTTAAATTACAAATTAGCTCTCATAGTTAACAAGATCAGTTAGAGTAACAGGATCAGAATAATTCAAATGTCTTTTCATGAAATCAGGTGGTTTGATCAAGTTACCTGTGTATAGTAAAACTTGTCTCATCTCTCACTGTTTTTTTTTAGGGACACCATAAATCAAAGCTCAAGAATCATAGGCATGACCACTACACATAACTTTATGTAAATATGATATATGAGCAAAATGCATGCAGGGTTACAGTTTTTCTTCTACAAATCGTGCACTTTGTGCTCTATCATCTCCTTGTTATCTTTTAGAAAGGAGAAAACGTGTCATCCTTATGGCTGGAAAGCAATCCTGCATGGCAAAGAACAAGAGTCTTCTATCCAGCTGGGCATGAATCTCATCCACCCACTTGTGAGGAAGCAGGCTTAAAACAGGCCACTCTAGCGTTCATCCATCTATCCTATTCATGACCAGATGTGTTGCCTCCAGTCTCAGATCATGCTGCATGCGGACTCTAGCTTTATCTTCCTCCCTCGAACAGCCGTGAACTCAACTGGAGCGACTCATACTAATGATGGCCACCTTGCCTGATGAATTCACTAATCAAATAAATAAAATATGTGAATAATTAAATAAGTCACAACACATCATATAAATGTGCAATGAAAGCCCCGGTGTAACATGGGACATGTTATTACAAATCTATTGGCTAAGTTCATAATTAATAAGTTATTAAAGTTTCATGATGGTGATATAGATTTTATGATCTTTTTCAGTCTTTAAGTCAAACTTTTCAATTAAAAATGTTTTGCCTTAAAAATGACAAGTCAAATATAAGAGCACACGTGTAAATCATATCATAACAGTGTCAATAACACCTTTGAGGAGTTCTACGGAAGTGCAGAGATCGCCCTTAAACTCTGATGTAAGTTACACCTCATTTAAAGCCTGCATTGCTACTTTACCACTTTGTATGTAGTGCAGACTGAAAGCCACGGTCAGGGCCAAGGTCTGCTCCTAATGAGGTGCAAGTTGTTCTGGCAATTTTGAAAAATCTTTTAAAAAGATTTTTGCATGTGAATGACTAAGAAAACATGTATTCTTATGTGCAAAAATAAAAAGATAAGAGAATGTCTTGAATTGTGATTAAGTTTCCTCTAGGGTGTCTGTCCAATGGAGAAAAATGTGCTTGAGTCCACCATTTCACAGATCCTACAGTATGATAATCTCTTGGTGTTATAACTAGGAATTAATAAATTATTTTTTGTTTTTTCTTCTTTACTAGACTACTATAATGCTGCCATGTTCATAACACTTTGCTGCCTTTGGACTTTCTGCCACTGCAGAATGCTGCTCTGAGAAACTGAAGTCATGCATGTTATATGACACACATTGCTCAAGTTCTTGTCACTGCCACTGGTAGGAGAATTGAGTTTAAACATTCTTTTGTTCAAATCTAAAGCCCTGCAGGGCAGTGAGCATGTATCTCAGAGCGAAAAAGGCTCCATTCATTCAGCTGGATCAGAAGTTTCCTGTGACTGCTTTTTAGGTCTAAAGGAGGCCATTACGTTCGCTGTTGTTGTTCCCAGTCTCTGGCACCTTTTTTCATTGCAAATTAAAAACATTCAGGTCAGGGACACTCTGGTTAAACTTAATGGTTAAGCACACATACCACATACCTGTAATGTCCATAGTTCGACCCTCGGCTGGGGGACCTTTGTTGCATGTTATACCTCTCTCTCTCTCTCTCTCTCTCTGCATGTTTCTCATTTGTCTCCATTCTGACTGTTAAACAAAGACAAAAAAAGCAGAGGATAAAATTGTTGTCAAGGCTCAGGAGAATTAACATCAACAAAATGATTTACAGTGCCATTTAATGAGACAAAAATTAAATAGATGGCAACCAGGACATCTGAATGAATGAATGTTTTTTCTCTCCAGAGGGAAAAATTACACCCACTCACAATTTGTAATTCACAGGTTTATTCTTTAAGCAGCAGGTCCTTTCTGGGTGAGGTTGAGCATAATTACCTTGCCTCAGTAATTTCTTCCTCTGCATTACAGTATTTTGATTTTGGAGTGTTTTTTTGTTTTGTTTTTTTTAACCTCATACACCTGCTTCGCTCTCGCACAGTAAGTCTCATCTGTTCTCCGTTTCTGTCTTCTGCTCCACGTCCTCCTCCATCTCTGTCTCACGCACGCTGCAGTCCTGCTCAGCGTCTCAGAGATTTCTGTGTCTGCAGAGATACTGAAGATTGATGACAGCTATTCCAGAGCATTGTCTCTGTCTTTCACACCACCTCTTCTTTTCCCTCTCTCTTCTACACTCTTGTCGCTTTCCCCTCCTCTTCCTGCTCTGTGGAAGGTCAGCTTCTTTTACCGTAGTTTAACTAGTCCATCTGTCTCTCTTGTTTTCCTGTCCAGCCAGCCTTGGGCTAACTGATGAATCTCTCACACCTTCAGTTGTTTCGGTGATTATATGCCGCCTCTGTTTGATGTATGTGTGTGAATTATTTCCTATTAGAAACCTATACAGAAACCTAGTCAGGTCTGTTGTGCTCAGAAATTCAATTTTACTGTTAGTGTGATAGTAAATCACATTTAATAAAACTATTTGGACCAGACTTCAAACCTTTTGCCAGGCCTCTGTCTGTATTATTCAAATGAAATTCAAAATGGTTTTAAATATATTTTCAGTGTGTGGGGTTGCCCTTGTGAGTGAATGAGCATTTGCATTGTGAATTTTCCTCTGGGCTTTATGAGCAGTAACATGATTATCTGTTTTTTTCATCTTCACATTACTGAGCTTTATTATGTTTATCTGTCTCATTCATATTTGGACCACATACTGTTAAACTTCTGGCAGGTGCCTTTGCACACAGTGTGTGCAGGTGTCCTTTTTCTCATCCCCTGACAAGAATCTAAAAAGGCAACACGCCAAAAAAATAATAATAATCTTTCAAATTATTTTTAGCAGCAAATATGGCAATTTCTGAGAAAGGTTTTTGATTTCAGCAAAACGTAATCATTGTGACGTGTGCCACAGCTGCAGTACATAATAATAGGATTTAAAACATTATGACTCTGATAGCTTCTTAGCTCCCATACACTCGCATGCTTCAGGCTACATTATTTCCAATAAGTGGAAAAATGTTGCATCTCCTGTGGTTTACTACAGCTGCACTACAGCAAGACCCTACACTGGCTTTACATTTTGGAAGGTTTCCAACATTTATTGCTGAGTGAATATGTTCTACAGAATCATAATTTCCTACCATTTCTTGATATCCTGTGAGAATAAATGACATTTAATAAAGCTATTTGGGCCAGACCTCAAATTCAAATAAAATGTTGTAAAGTTTCAGCAGTCCCTTTTGAGCTGTAACATGATTGCCTGTCTTATTGAATGTTATTATATTTCTGTCTCATTCATATTTGGACCACATACTGCTCAATTTTTAGCAGGTGCCCCTGCTCACAGTGTGTGTGTGTGTGTGTGTGTGTGTGTGTGTGCATGTGTCTCTTTTTTATAAGTACCTGTTCACATGAGTGATGTGCTGTAGTGTATAATTTGTCAGACATAAATATGAGTTCGTCTGCGCAGAGTACAGTGCATGATCAAGGACCAGATGGTGGGCGTGAGCAGATCTCTGACGTGCCTCTGATGTGTGAAGAGAAGATCAAGGACTTGGCATGCACGCACACATGCATGCACACACACACACACACACACACAGACACACACACACACACACACACCAAAGCTTATAATTCCAGCTGAGTTTCAACAGGTTACTGAATCACTGTGACAGACAGAGATGAGCTTCACATATCTGTTATTCATATATGCATCACCGGGCTTCAGTAGTTTCCTACTGTGTTTCCTAGCCCATATTTTCCAATAAAGAAGGCTGGTCATATTACTGTATCAATATTGTAGTTTGGGTAACATCCTGAGTTGATGCTTTTGTCATAATTTGAGTTGTAAGTGTTACAGTGTTGAGACAGAGGCCACATGCATCTGGAGACTGTGTGATCATTCATTAATATCCAGCCAGTTGCAAAGCAGGGTCAAAGGCTGGAGTCATGCTGAAGCCTCTGCAGAAAATGCTGGCTACCTGTCATGCTCTGACAGGAGGAGCTGCAGTCAGAGAACTGAGATTATACACACAAGTTGCCCTGCACACAGTGAAAGTCATGATAATATCCTCAAATTAAAGAATTAAAGATCAGTTACATAGCATACATAAACAGGGATGACCCTCACTTTTAACTGACTTTTTTCCCACATATTCTGTAAAGCTAAAAAAAAAATATTCTCTGAGAAGGATCTAATAAAAGCAACATGCCATAAAATAACCTTTAAAACTATTTTTAGCTCCTTTTTTTATCAAGCCAGGCAAGGAACATTTATTCAAACCTTACAAAAATCTAAACATGAGGGAAAACGACTCACATCTCTGGTATGTTATTATACCACGTTAAGGTATTGGATGCACCATTAACAATGAGTAATTGTAAAAGAAACCAGTTTTGGGTCACTGGAACATTACCAACATAAATTTATTGTAATGTAACATACTGGCCAGAAGGTGGCACTGTTGACCAACAACAACCGGTTGACTCTTTCAGCACGATTATGAGTAAATAAGACGCAGACATAGCTGGTCTGGGGCCTGCTTTGTGTGGTTTTGGTACAAAGGATCCAAGTTTCTTTTATGGTCTTGGTTGTCGGTTCTGACAATAGTTCATATCAGGATTAGATGAAATATGTGCATCTGTGTTTATGTCTATGCTTGTGAAATTTATTATGTGTCTTATTTGTGCATAAAGTCCACGACTTACTGTTTGAAAATATGTGAGTTTACTGTATGTGTGAGTCATGCAGGTGCATACGCAGAATGCATTTACATGTGTGTCTGGCATAAGCAGACGGGTGAACCCCAGGAATACAGGAGCCTATAGAGCAGGAGGAAATTATTATACCACACGGTGCCACTGCTGCTGATGGGCAGCTCAGCCCCTCCCTCCCCACAGTCTACATAGGGCTCTGTTGGCTCAGAAACCTCCAGCGAGATTATCAGGATTATAACATGACACAGACCACTGCAGTTATTAGGACAGAGAATACAACAGATAGTAAGAATATGAAGCAAAGAACAAAGAAAGGTGTTTGCTTATTGCCTTAAAATGGGGGATCAAGAAAGGTAGCAGCTGAAGGTACAGCTACATGTATTACATGGTTTTGGAGAGTTACTGTTTTTTCCTTGAGTTGTCTTAGAGATAATTAGCACCTACTGTAATGCCAAATATCCAGCCCCAGTAGGAAAGAATATGACTCAGATTTAGCCCTTTAATACCTGCTTTATAATAGTGTGTGAACAATAGTATTCAACAGAAACTGTTTTAGAGTAGGAATTGTATTCAGGTTTGAAAAGGGGTTTTCTTTGTCTGGAGATTAGACAGAGAAAAGGACTGCAGTAATAAATGGTGGCTTTGTATAGTGCCTGATTTAAAAGTGGACTGTTGTAAATGGTTCTGTCCGTGTGTGTCTTTGTATTCTGGCTGATCATTAATCTCAACCATCAGGACTGATAAGATGTTTCTAAAGACAGAAGAAACTACAAGATCTCTCTTAGACTGGTAGGTGTGTGTGTGTAAAGAGAGAGAAAGCGAGTGTGTGTAAAACCATAGCACTTTAAAAGACCTTGAGTTTGATGATGGTCATACTGCAGCCCTTGTAAATTTTAAAGGAAGCTCATAATAGATTTCTAAGTCAAGGAGACAATGAAGCCTGTGAAGAAAGGGGACCAAATAAAGGTCTATGAGGTGGAGAAACGGCTAAGACTATTCCATACATGTTCAGACAAGAGCCATTAGGCACTGGCAGTGGGGAAGAGAAAGCAGTGGTGAGATAAGATTCAGTCCCATGTGCGCATACTGAAACACACACATCATTTTGGTTTTTAAGCTGAGCTTATTTCCTTTACTCCCTCATTTTCTACTTAATCCTATTTAACATTCTCACTGTAGTCAATTAATAGTTTCGCTGAGTTACAAGCTACAAACGTTTTGCTTTTCCCGTGGACTATTCCCCTTAAATCCTAATCAGGAAACATCTTTTCCAACATTTCAATGCTTACCCTGAAGAGGACATATTTTCATTTAAATTTACAAATATGCAGCAAATTTCATCTACATTCTCTTACTGCTACGTGCCAATGCGAATTTGTAGGGCTGTACAATGATGCACTGTGGCAAACAAATCTTAATTGCCCTGCATCAAAACATCTAATATTTTGATCACAGCCGGTCAGCATGAAGAAGAAAAGGAAATAGGACAGAAAATAAGGCAAAGACTAACAGTGTTAAAAATCACTGTCATCTCTAGTTTTAGGAAAACTGCTCTGCCATGTCCTTCATTATCACCTTATGCATTTTGCATGATGCTTAGTGATTAGTGGGACTGATAAGTTGAAAACACCAGATAACTTCCCCTGACAGTGGGTGATATGAAATGAGGACACTCAGCAAGCACAGTGTCACAGATCCTGGCATTCAGCTGACTCAGATAAGAAACAGTTCTTCCCCCTCTCCACAAATCTTATGCCAGCACTGCATTTGCCTAACTTATGAAGCTTTTCATTTCACAACTCTGTGGGATGTTTTGGATGGAAAAACAGGTTTGATGGAAGCATTCACTATTTCTAAATGACTCATGATGATGTTGCCTTTGTGTGGCTGTTTTAAATAGGCAATTGTGTGGATAATATTCCATTATGGGTTAACTTTCCATGCTACAATCATTGTAATCACAGTGTGTCTCTTTACAATCATTAGAGGGCAGTAGAGACCAATGAAAAAAAAGCTTGGCTGCAAATCACTAGACATGCCATTTTAGGGTCGACTAGTAATTTGTGTATCTGAGATTTCTTTAGATTCACTGTTTTAAAAATCTAATCTCTGAAGGTATACCTATTCACTCACATAGAGATCAGCTTATAAAAATGCTTTTGTAAATTAGTCAAAGAGGGAGAGGATAAAACAGTGGCCTGCGTGAGAGAGAAAAGGTTGGCAGCCCATTCAGCGCTGTTGTTATGTCCTCCTTGTGAATATTGAATGACACTGTTATTATAGTGTCTAATGGTTTTTGTCAGTAACATATGAGGGGGGGAATTCAGCTGCCCCAGACTACTCCAAAGGGCCAAATATCAGTCCTCTCCTTTAAATGGCTGCTGTCAGAGTTGTTCTTGAGTGTATATATATATGTTTACACATGACAGAGAGTGAGTTTTTGCACGTGTGTTGCACATGAAGATGCGTGTGACTTGATTCAAGATTTGAACGTTAATAACAGCAAGCATTGCAGTCTCAGAGACTGGCAGTTGTTTCTGTGATTAGACTGTGTTGTTGTGATGTGATTTCTTCCATAATCACCTCATAAACCTCACCACTCGCCATTCCTCTTGCTCTCCCTCCTCCTCTCCTTTCTGTCCCTTCGGGTCCCTGCGGCTCTTTTCTCCCCCCCACTTTGACAACCACTTGCTCCCTGTCTGTTAATGTAGTGCATCCTCTCAACCTCCCACCCCCATTATGGAATGTGGTTGCACCTGGCCTATAAGAATGAGCAATGAGTGAGAGGAAACTGTGGAGCGTGTAGTGGCTCAGGGCACACGGTAGCCATTATGGGGCTAAAGCACTGCCAGCGTGCTTGATGAGGGGGAACAACGAAGGCTCGCCCTGGGACACTCCATTAAACTCCCCTGCTTTGTCTTTCTGTCTCTAGCTTATGTGAACACACAGAGAAACACACACACACACACACACACACACACACACACACACACACACACACACTGGTGTGTTCTTGTACATGACCAAAAGCCGTGTCTTATCTCCTATTACTGGATAACCCATCACCTGGATGATGGTGTTAAAGTAGCAGGACCAGCACCCTGCGTTGCTCCATCCTTTCCTCTTTCCTCAGCTCGCTTTGCCTGCTCATAAGCATCTCTCAAGAAGCAATATATTTGAAACAATTCTAATATGCAACAGGGGAAGAAACAGCCTTTAGCTATTTGAGGTTATTGCAGATCCAATGAAACAAAACTGACAAGGATGTATTACGCCAACTGAGCTAACACACAAAGAAACAGCTATGGCCTTTTTGCAGTGTAGAGCACTCAAGTGTACTCATAAACCTCAGAGAAAAGATAAAATAAAAATCAATTGAGCTTCTGAGAAGAGCATGGAGGATCACCTTTCACAGTCGTGGATATTGATCATAAATGATGCTTGTTTGCAAACAGTAAATCCAGGTTTGCTTAATGCTGCTCCCTCATTACACTGACAACATCATTTCTCAGCAGCGAGTTGGACATGTTTCCCACAATTTATCTAAATGAGAAATGGGTCA
Source organism: Scatophagus argus (assembly GCF_020382885.2). NCBI lineage: Eukaryota > Metazoa > Chordata > Actinopteri > Scatophagidae > Scatophagus > Scatophagus argus. Next base: position 22,684,417 of record NC_058493.1, read on the forward strand.
TGAAAATATGTGCTATCTATTCAAAACACGTTCCTTGCAACTAAAATGACCTGGTGGGTTTGAACATCTCTACATCTCTCCATTTGTTGTTATTCGTCTGGAGTAATCAGCATGCTAATAGATTAATAAAAGTCTTCTGGTCCTATGTTGCCTTTGGAGCTGAAATATGACAAAGCACTTTTTAATGAGGATGTGCTAGTGTTATTGCTTTTTATTGGACTCATCTTTCATTGTAAAACTTTTATTGAAAAACTTTTGCAGAGAATTTCTATATCTCTTTCTGAGTGGAATAATTGAGTTCGACCAAAGAGTAATCATAGTTTTAAATTATACCTTGAGGGAAAACCCTAACAAAGATAGCAAGGGGGCATCTTCAGCACAGGCTCTCACTGTGGGGGTCCAGCTGTACTGCAGGGTAGTTTACCATTCATGTTTTATTCACTTAGGTTTGACACCATGAGACCTAAGGCTTCATTATTTGATGAAACCATAATGTTGAGTTTAAGCATGAGATTGGTATTTTAAATTTATGGTTATAGATGGCTGTGGATATGTAAAGGTTCAATGTGAAAAAAAATTCACCTTTAAAATCTTGCTGCTGTGAAGTAGAAATGTTCACCAAGCTGTGTCAGTGTACCATGGAGTCACTGTTGGCTGTGGTTACACTTCTTACACTTCCACATCCAACTGTACCCAACGGTGATGTCTCAAGTTGGAAGCTGCACAGTGCTTTTCAGCCTGGAGTTAAGTCACTCTTTAAGGCTGGTAAGCATATGGATTAAATCCTTTCCTTAACTATAACCCAACAACACAAGTCTGAATCTATGTTCATTGATCTTTTAGCATTAGCCTGGTCCTGACTTACCGCTCACCTGCTGCTCCAGCCACAGTTTCATAAATGTGGCTTGTGAGAGCTGTGAGACACAATTATGCAATCTATGAGATGTCTACAGAACCAGAATAATCAGCAAAAAGTTCCTAAATACAATAATGCTGGCTTGTATTACTGTTTGGCAGGTCATTTGGATAAATCTGTCATTTTACCTGTACTTAAGTGTTTTTTATCTCAAGACTTGTACGTTACTAAGTTTAATGTTGTATTTGTTACACAGTAAGAACAAAAGTCACATAAAACGGTCATGATAGACTGTAAAAGATAAGAGTCATATGAGCGGCTGCACCAGAGAAGAGTTAGCTTCTGGCGTTTCTGTGGGAGGAAGAGGACAGACGTCCATGCCCAGCAAGGTGATGCTGTCTAATGGGTCAACCCATTAGACAGTGTACATCAAAGTGAGAAACATGTCATTTCCTGTTGCCTGTCGGTGGCTTGAAAAGCACAAGTGAATACTGGCATGTAGATTTCTGCTGGCTGGGACACTTATGAACCATGGTAAAACATGGAAATTCTTTCTTTGAGTTTACCTTTACAATTGTATTAGACTGCACTGGCTCAAAGAGCTATTAAAAAAACAATAAATTCAAAATGGTGACTTACTGTTTGGTTGAAGGTGCAGCTCCAAGTGATAGATTTAACACTCTGGAAAAGCTGAAAGTGTACATTCACTTGTGTCAGGGGTTTCAAGGTGAGCAGTCATGGAGGGGATGGGCCTGGCAGTTTGTTAATCTAACAAAAAAAGCACAACAATGCAATAAAATACGAGATGATGACATTATGGGTTATAGATAAAATTAGCATTGCTCTGACATAGGTTCAAAAAGGTTGCATGAACTTTAATTAATCACTGATTCAATGCACGACCCGTCATGCATGTCAAGTGACTGAAATCAAACACAACCACCGAGGGGAAATTGTGAAGGATTTTCAGAGTGATGTTAGGACAGGTGAGCACAACAGCAAACTCAGCAAACTCATCTGAAACTGCAATGCCTGACAGTGTAGTGCTTTGTGTATTGTATGCAGGCCTTCTTCATGCTTCTTCACCTGGAATACTATTGCTTTAACATTAGATTCAATGCAAATATGAAAAAGTATTTTTTAAACTTTTTTTGCCATCAAAATGATCAGTAAGTGATGGCTATTTGGCTACAGCCACTAAAAACGTTTATGTCTGAGAGAGGGCCTGGGTCCCCACTGGCCAAGTACATTACTGTTGAGGTAGAAGTGAAACCCAAACATCTGTCAGCTCTCATGAGGAATCACCGTGCACTGTAAGCAGAGTTTATTCTCTGTTTCCTCTCTATGGCAGACTCAAGGGCATGAAAATAACGACTATAGGGAGAAAGCAAAGAAAGCTAAAAAATATGGAAGATTAAAGATTTATTTCAATTCAATTTCAATTCAATGCATTTATACAGTGCTGAATCACAACAAAAGTTATCTCATGACACCTCCAAATAAAGCAGGTCTAGACCATAGTCTTTAATTTAGTCTTTAATAAAGGGAGACCCAACATTCCCCCATGAGCAAGAGGAAAAACTGCCTTTCACATCCCATTATGTTTCATTCTTGTGCATTAAATGAGTCCAGAATACCCTTAACTTAGCCCAGTGGCACAAAGGACAACGCTGCCTCTACCAGCCATACATTGTGTGAGGCTGTTTTTAACGGCCACAGAATCATGGGTCCCACTCGGGTACCTCACACAAGCAATGTGACTGACACGCCAAATAAAAACTTGATGGCGACTGATGCTAAAATAAGGCCCCAACCCCTACTAGATGGTATAAAAATGCATTCATAACTCAAACATCGCACCAAGCTATACCCAGTAGTTTATGTAGTCAACATAAAACACTGCCAGCGCCCACAGACCATCATAAAACAACTTCACACAGGCATTTTATGCTTGCTTTCATCAGTCTTGTCATCTATACAATGTACACATTCTGTGCCTACATGTGTACTGGTTTTGATATAAGAACATAACATTATGATGTTACAGTACAGGGTGACAGAGGTTCCAGTCAGGGGAAAAAAAGATGATGATCTCCCCACGGTCAGTGTTGAGAGGCATCAGAAAAGCAAATCTGTAAACTGCATAACAGATGAGACTTGAAAGCTGAAACAAATTCTCAATTCAATATGCTGGACAGCTCACATTTCCCCTCAAGTGACACACTCAATATGATACTCATACCTCTGTGATTCTAACAGCATTTGGCATGCAGAAATGACATGAAAATCAGTGAGGTCTGTGTGGACTGGAACAACACATCCAGAACAAAAATAGCCAACCACGCAGAAAAATGTTTTTTTTTCCTCTTTTTTTGGCTTTGTGCTGTTAATCATCATTGGATGGGCTTACTGATTTGTCGTTGGAACGGTGTTTTGTGTATGTGTATTTGTGTGCGCGCATGTGTGTGTGTGAGCTTATGTTCCTGTACTTACACTGGGACTGTGCACTAATTGTGTGTGATAAGGAGATATACTTGTGTTCTGGGAGAGCTGGGAGGACACAGAGGACATCGGAGGACATCAGCGCGTTCCTGCAGGCCTTATCATCACGCCATGTTTCATTCTAAGCAAACAGCGTAGTAGCAAAATTACCGCCATCTACCAACACAGGCTGTTATAAATAATAAAAAAGCGAGATGATTGCCGATAAAGCTCTACTTGAAGTTACCAGGTATAAACTGGATTGTACTGAGAAATATGCGCCCAAACAGGCCACAAGCTAAATGTTCTTCCTTTGACACTTGCTGAACTTCATATAAAATTATCACGCCCAAGAGAAAACACATGATGCAATATCTGACCATAGCACGGCAATGAAACCACAAGAGAGAGAGCAGAGGTACTATCTCAGTCTCTTACACGCTCACTGACAGTCCTTTCTATTCACACCTAAATAATTCTCTATCATGAGTTCACCTGAGTGAGGTTGGGTTGCTTTGGGAGCACCCAGCTTGACTCAGACTTTCTCCACTCATTGAATATTAACTCCAGGTTAAGAGCACCAGAACCGCTGATCCCGACCATGACTTTGAGAGTGCAGCATTTAAAGAAGCCCTGCTGGAAAGCATGACATGACAGGCGTGTTAGCAATGTTACACATAAAAGGCCATAGTGGAATTTGCATTGTAAAGCCCTGCTAGTAGCGCTCTTCCAAATAAAGGGGAGTGTGTTTGGAACATCAAACTGACAGCTCTAGGTGAGGCAGGCAAATTCATGTACTCTCTCTCTCTCTCTGTGTGTGTGTGTGTGTGTGTGTGTTGAGGAGAGCCTAAAGAGGAGAGAAGGGCAAGAGAGATGCCCACTTAGCATCTGCTGGCTCAACGTCCTCAGGTCTCTAATGAGAGAGCTCCCTTTTCTACTCCTGTTAAAGACATAACAAATATGGTGGAAGGGCTGGTTTTTGTATTGTTTCCGCTACAACACTGTCTTTGATGTAATGCCTGTAAGAGAAAGAAGGGAAAGAAATTCACTGTTAAAACTGTGATTACAACATACGGATTGCGTGGGTACTCTGTGATGTAAGACAGGAAAAAGTTTGGATATGAGGATTGCCTGGCTAATTGGAATAGTGTAACATGACAGTCTAAAGGGCCTGTCATGCCACTTCAAAATGTTTCCTTTATCTTCGTTCCTTTCAAAAGACCTGACTGTGACCTGAGGTTCCTTTTGCTTGTGAAGCTTTCTTGCTCATATTCTTTTAACTACACAACCTGTAAAGTCCCATGACCAAATACTAAAAGAGTGGGCAGTATGAGTGGGAACATGAGCGATGATAAAGAGGAGTGCAAAACCCAAAGGGACAAATAAGCCTCTTCAGACTGCTTATTCTAGTTTTAATAAATTTCAAGGGTCAAAAAAGATATCATCATTTGCATTGTTTCAGCTGCGCCACAGAAGTAATCAAAACCATCAGTTACATTTTGTTGACTGCAGTGCTCCATTTAAAATGTTTTCCCTTTATATACACCCACACGTAACTTGTAAATTATACATGAAATTCAGTGTTTAGAATCAATATTAAGCAAATTAGTTCCCACAGGAGTTATGACTTCTTTACAAAATACCCTTAAAAGGATGTTATTTAATCTTGCTTTTATTTTCTACTCATGAGTGATGAGTGAAACTTGTCCACAAGAGCTACATTCCTCAGTGAATATAAAAGTCACCACGTTGCAGCAGGTTCCTTATCTTTGTGCGTCATTATTCCAGTAGGCAATTCACTGCGCTGTTGTTTATCTGTTCTCAGTACTGTTTCACTTTGTAAGTGACATGGAGTATAAGTGGATATGTTTTTCACCACAATGTCTTTCAGTATTTGCAGAACTGCAGAATTTCGGTTATGTTATCGTCTTCTTTGTTATATTTATTTTAGAATCTGTAGTGTTTTGATCGCATATTTGCTTGGTTGTTCATCCACTCCTGAATGTGTTAAAATTGTAACTCTTTGTTCATTAAAAAAGATGTGGTTTCAGAAGTTTTGTCAATAACAGATAAGAATCTGTTGAAATTACAGGTGACAGACTCAGATCATTTTGTAACTGTTTGCTCTGTCATGCTGGAAAACATCAAAACGCATAAAAAAAATAATAAATATTCACTATTAACACATTTGAACAACAACAAAACTTCTTGACCTGATTTGCTCCCAGATGTTTCCAACAATGTTCAAACCCAGAGAAGTCTGCAATTTCATCCAAGGTGACGTTTCAACTGGTCAGCTGTCGCTTTAAGTTCCAGGAGAGAGTCAGAAAGTCAGCGAACGTGACTAAATGTAATGCAAATAAAACACAAGAACCCAAAAAGTATCCCCATTCCAATCATAACGATGTGCGTTTAGTGATTTAACTGCAACTCCTAAAGCAACATTTACATGTCAGTAATGAGGTCCAATAAGGTTAACCATTACACCAATAAAAGCGAATGTGACACTGAATGTCTCTGCCTGACTTTCATTACTTATGTTTGTGAACCAAACAGGAGTGTTAAGTTCCTTTTATTATCATCCAGACGCAAAATTCCTCCTACTTGTTTCTGTCTACTCCACACACACACACACACACACACACACACACTACAAAAGGCTATCAACCAAATGTGGTCGATTGTGTTTTTATTGTGTTTTTCTCCCTAATCTAAACCATCTGGTAATTCTAAAGTCTACTGCAGGCACCAGAGCAGAGTGGCTTGTAGAGAATTTATAAGGTTGTGCATTAGACATGGTTAAATACACCAGGGTTTAGATGTGAGCTGCAGCCTGCGGGATAAATGATGACTGCAGGCTATTCTTAGATGAGTTAGGAAACAGGCATTTTTGTGGCAGTTGATGTCTCAGCTGCAGAAACAGAATAGGTCAGTGTCACTGGGCCATAGCTTCAACCTTGTAGAGCGAAAGATGGAAAACAATTTGCAAAGAGGGTCAGAGGTGAAATAGTCTGGAGACTGTTAATAGGATTGGCAGATGTTGTCCAGACATTTTAATACAGCTATTTCCTAAAGTTATAATTTAGGCTACTTGTGTAGTCTATTCATTTACTGCGGCCATTGCTATCACATTTCGAACGTTATCTTATGGCAGCACGAATAAACTGTAAAATTAACTTTCCAAATGAGATGGTGTTTGTATGTACACTAAGGGTGAAATAGCATGTACCAAGTAAATGGATATTATTACTGTTGTTAGAAGTAGTAGTAACGGTAGTAGTATCATTATTATCAGTGGTAGCGGTAGATGAGTTTCTGTTACTGTTTTGTACTGGGTGTCACAGTAGATATTTGATTTAATAAATATTTTTCACTCAGTGCTCAGCCTGCACGAGTGTTCATTATTTGTAGAATTAAACTGAACAATTAGAATTACAACTTAAAGTACATTACAGTATGCATAATCTTTTGAGATTTAAAAATCTGATAAATGAAAATTATTATTTTATAATCTGAGCCATACAAGACTCAAGAGGTTACAATGAGCTTTCTTGAAGGAAGGGAGCAAACACAGCTTTGCCTGTACAGACATGAGCTCCTTTGAAAAAAAGTGGGTGTGCTGGGTGTTTATAATAGGCTAGATTGAGTAAAACAACCTGAACTCAATTTAAAATCAGATATTTCAAAAAGCCAACTTTCTGCAACATTATGTCAAAGTCCACCAGATTAAATCATACATTAAACTGGAAAAGCTCACGACCCTTCAGTCTTTCTAGGTCAGTGCTCATATCATTGAGTACCATTTTGTTTTAATTAGAGCCAGGTCAAGGCTTTTTTTAAGCTGCAGCTTATTGTGATGAAAAAGCTTTTGATTTAACAAAATGATCTGCTCCGTGACAAAATGCAGACTTAGACCAGGTCTGGCATCACCTCAATTATTTTCTCTACTAACCTCTTGACTGTGTATGTTCCCAACGCACACACACAACACACACACACACACACACACACACACACACACACACAGTGTCCAATTAGTTGCTTTGACACATTTTCCATTGCCCCTTGACCCCTTTCCCTCCTCACTAATAAAAAGAGAGAGACCCAACAGAAGTATAAAATCTGATGTAATCAGAAGTTAGAGAGCAAAACAGTCTAGTGAGTGAGGAGTTTTACAGTTTCACAGAGGGAGAATTATTTAATCAGCAAAACTAAAATTAGGCTGTGAGAATATAGAGTGAAATATCTACAAAACCTTGTTTCATTTCTCATGACACAGTGGACCCACGCTGGAGAAGATAAGCTTTGCTAGTGATTTTATCTTGTATCCACATGTAATAAACTTAAAATATTTAAATGTAAAAGATCACACCGCGTTTGCAGTTTTTGCCAGAATTAAGAAATTTCACTTATTTCATCACAGCAAGGACTGAAAAAAAAGCTGTAGCATCTGCAAGGCGAGAAAATGTTGCTCTGCATAAATCCCTTATTATTCAAGTACAACTAATAAATGAGACAGAAACTTGTGTTGAGACTGTGGCACAGTGAAGCATTTCTGGTTTCATTCTGTTATCTGGACTGTAACACTTTACTGGCTTTTCTCTCTGTTACCCAGATCATGCTGATTTCTGCTGAGGTTTACTCCCAGCTGTGTGCTGACAGGCCAACTACACAGTCAAACAGCTAAAAGGTGTTTTCCTTTCGCTGTGTGAGGAGGTACAAAGAAAAGTTGCAAATTAAACTTTAAAGCTTTTTTTTAACCTCTTTTCTCTGACTCTACATATCAGCACAAGTACAGTCATCTTTTTGAAATAGTATTCACACTAAGCTTTTTTTCTCCCTTCTTTCCCACTTGGATGCATGCAATGCAATGTCAGCATCTTTATACTGTAACATATATTTACACTGTTAAACATCCCAACAAAGGCACAGGTAAAGTGAGCATTCAGATCATAAATAACGGATGTCATGGCATAAGCGGTAAACTCAATTAGTTATCAACTTGAATGTTCAAAGTGGGGTTGGTGAGGCAGATTTGTAATTTTAGCGCATTATAATTTGTATTGTAGATGGTAGGTTTCCAAACAGCCAAACCTCATTAGGAAAGACCATCATAACTTACTGTGGATGGAAGGCCACAGAGATGGAGAGAGAAATATAGTGTGGCTGTCCTATAACTTAACTGGTTGACCTGGTGTTGCATATAGAAAGAAAATTAGTGGTGCTCCTTGAGAGTGAATTAAAATTTCATTTTGATGGCATTAAAATTAAACTAATCCAACTAAAGCTAATTGCGCTGCACGTTTCCACTCCAAACCTGTTGCACATACAGCAGCTCGTTCAGTAACCCTACTCTTCCAATCCTGACGCTCTGGAGGATCAATTTGCAGAACTTCCTAATCAAATATGCATTGTCCAGTTACGATTTCAAAATAAAGCTTACTGAGAGAAACATTTAACATGTTATGAGTGGTGGACGTGCAGGATGGGACTGTATCCCGCACACCTAAATTTCCTCAGCATCACACATTCAGAAATTACTACTTCATTACAACATTTATTGGGTTGCATTTCCTCTGTATGAGCATATTGTTTTTGCATCATTCATGCTTGCTGGCAGTCAGCCACCTTCAGTTAGGGAATGGTGCTAAAGTGAATGCACTACGGTGCCTAGACAGCAATATCCATTGGTACGAATGGGAGGCCATCTTGGAACACCTTATCCAAGTTTCATATTACATCCATTATTTGGACAGCAGTTAGATAGTTGGCTACTTCCTGGAGGATATTAAATTATGAAGTAACTGTCTCAGTGTTGTCATTGGCTGATACTTCATCACACCATTATAACTTGGAGAAAGTTGAAGACTGCCAGCTTGGGCTTTTAGTAATGCATCTCCCAGAACAACCTTGTGGTGTGTATGCATGCAATGTTGGCTCACATCCAAGAATAATTAATTCTACCCCCCAAGAAAAGAAAATATGTTTTCTGTGCAGAGGATCTCTGTAAAAATGGGAAGTATTATAAAAATGTCTCACAGCCAGCATATTTAAATGACAGAACAGCACTGAAGCAAACTATTTGACTAAAAGAGAGAGAGAGAGAGAGAGAAGAGGGAAAAGAAAAAAGACTCATAAGAGCACAGTTTTGGATCATGCTATGGTTCTAATAATGGCCTGTTGGTCAGTGGGTCGGTTACACTTTAGCCCAGAATGGAGAAAACTACAGGATGGATTGCTGTAAAAATGTTGTAAAAACATTCATTAGGATGATTCCTAACAACGTAGGCAATTCCCTGACTTTTCCTTTAGCACCACCGTAAGGCTGATGTTTGTGTTTTTGAGTGAAAAATCTTGATGCAACACAATTTGCTACAGGCATTCATTTGCCCTGCAGGATTATTTGTATTAACCTTATTGATCCAGTGATGTCAAAAAGGTCAAGAAAGGCAGTTTGTCAAGTGCTATTGTTTTTGACATTCCTGACACCCTCAGGTAAATTTTGTTCTTTGTGCAAATTAGTACACATTAGCCTGCTGACATGCTAAACTAAGATGGTGAGTGGCTGCTGCTCGGTTATGGGATGCAAACCTCAAGTTCATACTCTCAGCCATCCACCCAGACCTCCTCTCTTAGACTTGGTTTTGTGGTGCTATAACAACTTTATGACACTTTAACCATTAATCCACTTAACGAGCACTATCATTTGCACATCACAAGTTGTCACTTCTCAGAAAAATGTAATCACAGGTCATTTTAGGCTTTCAAACAAACCATTACAAATCAATATTGCTGCTTTCCCCCACAGCTTCGGCTGTAGTTGTCATGTTGTCTCATCACAAAACAGTAATAATTAACAAAAAGAATGGGGCTTAGCTCACTGAGAGCTTCCCTTGAGGCTGACTTTATGAAAATGGTGACTCATTGGAGACTAAGACTGATCCGTAGCTCTAGAGTGATCCCTAGCTCTGCTCAAAATGAAAGAAACAAATACATTTCATATTCCCAATGGTGCACACCACCAAGCTCACATCCATTGTGCCCACACATGTGTGAAATTAAAGCTATCACGACCTTACTTCTGACTGAGAATGCTATTTCTCTTGATAAAACATTTCGGCTGCAGAAGTATCAGTGAGGACACATTTTCCTGCCTTGATGGCCCGCAAGTCACAAGGGTAATAGCAACAAGATGCATCTACATGTACTGTGGGTGGTGTCAACAGATAGAAATGGAGGGTGAACAAATGTGTGTGTGTGTGTGTGAGAGAGAGAGAGAGAGAGAGAGAGAGAGAGAAAGAGAGTGAAAGAGAGAGACAGAGCTAGTGCGTGTGCAAATGTGTGTACACACATACACAAACTCGCATATGTGTATGTGTATCCATATTCATTAGAAGTGTGGGGGAGAATCCAATAATGATTGTGTCAGTTGAGATTAAAGAGATTGACCTTTGGTGACTTCAAGTGGAGCAGTGGTGTGTAGGTGTGTGTATGTGTAGGTCGGGTTGTGGGGGTTTGATGATGAAGCAGAGGAGGAAAGGAGGATGAAGGCAAAGAAGCAAAGAAAGGAATGTCACAGGCAAAGATAAATGGGATCATCATGGATCCTCTTTTTTTGTATAGAAATTTTGTATCACTGAGTTAGCTTCTTTTATGTGTAGATATTCTTGTACATGTGCTGCATGTGTACATCTATTCTCTCCTTACACTGGTAAACATCATCACTATTATTTAGCTGTTTATTTATTGAACATTTCATGTATCCATAACTTATAAAATACCAGCTTTGGAAATTCCTAATGCAATTTAATCATTGATTTTTAAACCTTCTCCGGCCTGCATCATAAACCCAGCTGAAAGAGACTCTATTCTGGGAGCAGTTAATGGAGTTTCAGTTTGGATCACACACAGAGAATGTCAGAATGACATTTCTCTTCCATCAGAGGCACTTTGGCACTCAGGTAATCAAGGACTTTATGTGTTTGTCTGAGCCTGTTAAGAGGGTGGAACAGGGTTGCTGTTATTTTGTGGTTGAGAGGGGCAAAGAGAAAGCTAAAGGAAAGACAGAAATGGGAAACTTGTTTCTCGACAGCACGATTTCAGTGATTAACCGCTGTAAATACTTCCCTTGATGAGCATTAGATGCACGCAGACATGTGGAGGCACCTTGTGAGAGCAGTAACATCCTGTGTCTGCTTGTGAGATGATTTGCAGAGTGTCCATTTCATTGTGCTCTCGCCATAAATGACCTTTGTTGCCACACACCGACACAATACCTGTGCTGTACTGAGCCTGAGCTGAGTCTCCTGTGACCTTTAGCTGCCCTGCTCCACTGTGGCAGAGTGAAGGTGACTGGTGGAGAATCAATGGTCTCCTCTCATCAGAGACACACTCACACAAAGAAACCTATACGCACACTCACCTTCACGACCACCATGCTGATGTTGTGGGGACATGAAGACAGCTCTCGTCCCCTGGCGTCCCTCCAGCAGCCGATGTGTCCTCTGTCAGACGGCCTGACATTCAACACAGCAGTAACTCATCGATCCACATACAGCATTAGAGAGAGAGAGAGACAGACAGAGAGACCGTGAGAGAGACGTGGGGGGCGTCCAGGAGGTTGTGGAGGAGGGAGAAGATATGCTGCAGGGCTGATGGAATGATAGCTAGCTGGAGCAATAGATAGCATCAGAGAGCTGATAGAGAGCTATCAAGCAGAAAGTGGGGGCGAAGAGTTGCTGGAAAGCTGACTGAATGATAGACTGGTGAAAGCAGGCTAGGCAGCCACTGGATTGACAGGAACTCTGTCATCACTGAACAAAGTATTCTGCTGGTTTGGTTAGAACTACTGGGTATTCTGAAAGTGTTCTCTGTGATGTCCTCAGTCTGTGCAGGCATACCAGGTATCTACGTCTCTGAGGTACTGAGTAGGTTACGTTGGGTTAGACTTCACACTTAAGGGTACTCTGTGGAGTGAACAAACACAGGTGTGTTTATAGGCAATGTTTCTCAGCAAGGAACTGTGGGCATCCTTCAGGTACAGACGCCTTGAATGCATTTCTTTCCTTTTAAAGCACTGACTCAAGGTCCACTTGTAGATGTTTTTTTTTGCTCCCACTGTACCTCGCAGTCTTCCTCAAAGGATAAATCTTCTTCAGTTGTCATGGAGATAGCTTAGTTGTCATCACATAACAGTTGGTTGAAAGATGGCCACAATTTGTCAGATGTGAATTAGCAAATTAACCTTTTATTTTGAATGTTTTGAATCTTGCACTGTTTATATTCATGCTTATATTGATTACCAGGTTTTCTATGCATTTGTCATGCGGTTTCTTTGCTTTGCAAGCTCACATACCCTCCCCAAGTTGACTTAGCCCTCTTCTGCTTGTTTCACACATTCATCACCTTTCATGTTTCATGGCTTGTGTACACAAAACATTAACCTGCTCATGAAATCATTTTACATGTCAGCAGCAGAGGTCAAAACCTCCACGGAGCATCACTTTGCGCACACAAGACGACATTGAAGAACAATGTCTGAATTGTAGTTTTTGCCAATGTAAGTCTGCATCAGCATCTGGTAACCTTGTACTTTCACTTTAAGTGAAAATTAGTTATCTTTTAATCATTCAGTAAGCTATATGCAGGTTTTTACTGGTAGTTACACTATGAGAGGGATAACAAAAACGGAGTAATGACAAATCTGTTCACGGCATTAAGTATTGTCTTTCCACCTTGAACTGTACTGTATATCTTAGTCACTCTCCTGCACACGGATGTATCTTTCCCCCTCATACACCCGCACACACACACAAACACACACATCCTCAAATACCTCCCCAAACTCACTCACTTCTTTTGTCCTGCATTAGGGCTGTTTTATTTCATTTCATCTCATTGTTATTACAGGATTATTCATCAGCTTGATTTGGTTATAATTCACGTTGTGTCTTCGCTTGTTACTTTGATCATTTTTATTGTTGTTTCGTCTGTTTATTGTTTGTTTCGAGATGTTTTTAGATGCCCTTTGGGTTTTTGTCTCCCACACATTTATTATTGATTACATCTCTCCTCTCAATGGTTTTCACCATCATGATTTAGGGCTGTTTTTCTGCTCCTGCCATTTCTCACTGTGCAAATATGCTAACCTGTAGCCATTCTTTGAAGATGTGTCGTTATTTTTACTTTTTTTTTTTTTTTTCACAACAGCCTCTATTTTTAAAAACAAATAAATATTACAAAGGGTGTTTAACTACAAATCTACAGCACAGTATACGTTTGGTAATCTAAAAATACATCAGATTTTTTCTTTTTTGAAATCTTGCCTGTTCATCAGGCTGCCTGGCTCTCCAGTTGATCTGGAGCAGAAACTATGTTCTTGTCATCCCTTTTTGGTTCGCTTCCAGACAGAGTGCCGCTAATGACTGCTGCTGGTTCCATTCACAATCAGCCAGGATGATTAGGACTGTGACCTTTAGCAAAGCCAGATAATTCAGAGCTTAGTGATTTTTATCCCCCTCTAAATTCTGACAGAGGGAGAGAGAGAGAGAGAGAGAGAGAGAGAGAGAGAGAGAGAGAGAGAGATATTGGGGCTTATCAGAAAGAAAGAGAGAACAGATCAGAGAAACACGGTGTGGAGGAGAGGATGAGGAGAGAAATGAAGAGGAAGAAGGCGTGGAGACACAGATGAAGGGAGGAGGATCACACTGTGCTACTCACCCTGGAGGCACTGACATTATCTAGGAGAGACAGGCATCAGGGAGAGGGAAGGCGATGAAAGGAGAGGGCGGAGGAAAAAAGTGGATTAAAGAGGAGTAAAATGTAGCTTCTGACGTTCTTCAAAAACACCTGACATTTACCTGGTTTTCTTGTGTTTGGGCTGGACAAATGAAGTCCAGTAAAGGCCACCAGTCGTCTCTCTCTCTCTCTCTCTCTGCAGCAGGAATGTTGTCTGTCTGCTGGGTTCACTCCATTTTCAGTATACTGAGCAGATCAATCACTGAGCAGAATGAAAACGTGTTGTTTCTCAGGCCCAATCGATTCCTGCAAACAATTTCTGTGAATATACAAGTATTGAATGACTGAGATTAGATGGAGACCAGACGGGTGTTTCATGAACAATGCCAAGGGTAGTCAGACATGTTGATGACAATCTACCTTTATCATTAAGTGTGATGCGATACTCTGTGTTAGACTGGTTTCATTAAACTGACTTACGATTCCTCCTGGTAAGGCCTAATGATAGTATATTTTGTTGTGACAGACTTTAAATACACAATGAATTTATATTTTCTGTTAGATTTGGCACAGACATTCATGTCCACCTCAGGATGACCCGTAATCAGTTAGGTGAGTTGTTAATCCTTAATCTAACACTATCACCAGGTCAAAATTGTAGTTTCTCCAATTCTTTGGTTTATGACTAAATGCCTGCAAAACTAATGATGTTCCCATAAGTCTCACCTATAATTTTATTTTCTTTCGAACTAATTAGCAAATGTTAGCACGCTACCATGCTAAACTAAGAAGGTGAACATGGAAACATCAGATCTGCTTAGCATTAGCGTCTTAGCATTTTTATTGTGAGCATGTTAATATGTGGCATTAGCATTTAACTGAAAGCAACACTGTGTCAAAGTACAGCCTCAAAAAGCTGCTGGGATGGCAGCAAAATTTTGGTCTTGTTTCACCATAGCCTCCAAAATTGATGACAGCAACAGAAACAAATCAATAATGCCAAAAAGGGTTGTATAAGAAAAAATAAGGCAGTGTTGTGTGGCGTGATCCTGAGTGTGTTTCATGAAGCTGAAAGACAATAAACAGACCAAAACACATCTACCCTCCCTAAACTGGTTTTGTGAAATGGCCCCAAATCATTATCATGTTTCAAGAGAATGAAGTTCTCAAGCCTCTGCTCATCCAGCTACTCATGTGGAAAACCTGTTGGCCCTGCGATATTTTTTTTGTTGTCCATTACAGTAAATTGCGTCATTACTAAATGCGGGCAGCAAAGTTATTACAGCGTACATCATTAATTGCATGGTTAAGTTGAAAGACAGCCACCTGCTGACCTCCCAACTCAAATTCAGATAACACTTTATTATAAACAGCCACAGTCCATCCCCCAATTAACCATCCATAATCCATCCAGGTCTGCTAAATCAGCACTATGGGTGGTTCTGTGCAGGAAAGCAGCTTTACCTTGACTTACCGGGGCAAACATCATTTCATACTGACTACAACTCAGTGGTTTGAGACCCTGTCAGATGCCACACAATTAGCCTGTATGGCAAACTGCCAAACCTGCACCGTGTGTGTGTGTGAGTGTAAGTGTGTGGACACAGGTACAATTGTGCATGAATGCGTGCCCCCCATAAGAAGAGCCTGCACTCCACAGATAAATGTTGATTATCAATCTCAGCTGTCACTGAGAGGAGCAAAACATGAAAAAGTGGGCAAATGGCGGAAAGGACTGAAGAAACAAGAGATGCTGAAATACAGTTTCACATACACTATTGTTGGCCTACATGTCATTCTATCAGGAAGTAAAATGCTCCAGGGTTATTTCAACCAACGAACTGCAAGATGGTCAGACAAATTAAGGCAGAGGTGAACACATTCGCGGTCAGTTGTTTCAACAGTGTACACTCAGCTGAAATGGCTGCTGTTCTACATTTGTTGTTGTCCTTCAGCAGAACAGACACATACACACACACACACACACACGAATTGCAAGACGGCTAACAGGTACAACACTGAATCACTGAAACCAGCTGTTCTATGCCGAACACTAACATTAATTGCCTTAGACATAAAGAAGTAAATGCAGTTAATTTCCCTTGTACCAGTGACACCTTGACAAAGAGACATACGGGTGGAGAATTTCTGCATTAACCACAAGGGACAGCTGTCATGCAGGGAACATGCATTTGCATTTTGTCAGACAAAAAAAAGAGAAAACAGTAAATGCACAGCAAGGACAGACAAAAATGTAAATACAATACCAAAACAAGCCCGAAATAAACATTTAAATATAAACATGCATTAAATACATGTGACACTGATCAGCTTTATATTTTGCACTTCTGTCCTGTTTTGATAAAACTTTCTTGTATGGACCCAATCTCTCCTGTTCCCCTGAGTCACAGAGTCCTGTATTTGACACAAACAACAAAGTTACAAAGAAGATTAGGGAGTTAGTTAATTGGAGCATACTGTATATTCAACAGCAATATCTTAGGAGACTTAAATACCAGAGGGACAAAATAATAAAACTTTCTCTTGCTTGGCTTGAAATAAAATGCCTCATGAAATCCTTGCTAGAGTTGCGCACTCTTTTGCTGGTGAACACTAATCTTCATCTTCAATCTACAAAATGCCTAAAACAGGTATTTTGCCTTTTTTTAAGACAATTTATATTTGTGTGTTGAATGCTCAGGTCTTTACAGCTCCCCCTCCTTGAGCAGGCATCGCCCACTGTGTCTCCGCACCAACTCTGCTGTAGTTTTTGAAGTGTTTTTGAACTGTATAATTGTGACAACACAACCTTATGGAAGTTGTGACGGCTCATGTGAAGACACAGATTCTGAATACCATCTGTGGGCATTTCTTTGCAGATTCATCATTTAAACATTTTTTTATGGTTTTAAAAAACTGCCGTCTCAAAATGCTTTCAAATCAAAATGCATTTGGTTGTTCGACATTCCACATAAAGTACTGGTGTTGTCTTTTATAGCTTGGTTTATTCTTAACTCCATCAGGATGTACTGTGTGAGCATGCTCTTGTGAGTGTGGGGTATATTTCAGAAGAGAAGCCAAAGGAGAGCAGAGTCAAATATCTGTGTTGACCTGCGTATGTGTGGGATTTGTCTGTGGTGTCTGAGTGCTGGCCCTCTGCCAGGTGCAGCAGCCCACACAGTGAAATCCGAAGAACGCCGGTCCCCAAGCGCATATCACCATTTCAATAATGCATGGATTATACATTCAAAATCAATCGCTATTGACTTGTCAGGTGCAGCAAAGTAAAGTTAGAGCAGAAGGGAATGATCTAATTCAACTTCGAAAACTACACTGTGGGAAAGACAAAAAAAAGTTTCAGTTTGTGATTTTCTAAGAGAAAAATCCGCTACTGCCCCGAATCCCTTTATCCCCTTAACTTCTCTCCCTTCATCTTTCAAAACTTGGTGGAATATTGGGCCAACTGGCCCAAATTACAAATACACATACTTTCTTTCCCCTGCTTGCATCTAGCTGTGCACATAGATTGAAATTCACTGGTTTAGAAATATCTATGACTGAAATTCATCCTCCTCCCAAATACAATGTTGGCGAATGAAATTTTGTTTGTGGTGCTCACAGCGTCGAAAGATGATGCAACAGAAAAAAAAAATGTGTCAGGTTCTTGAGATAATCTAGAGAACACAGTGAAGTCACCCAGTGTGACGGGGGTGGGGTGGGGGCTACACTTCGGGTGAACTGGGTCTCTTAATTAACACAATTTCTAGACTTCCCCAAAGAATGAAACAAGAGCGCAAACAACACCCCGTAAAACCATCAGTCCATATCTAAAATAGGAGTACTGACCATATATTGTTCTGACAGGTTAGCATACAACATGTGGAATGTTTTTGGTTCTACATTTTCAAAAAATGACAGTGCTATCACAGCAAAGAATTCTGGGGAGAGGTCTGCCAAATTCTCATGCTGAAATAAGAGCAGTCAAATGCAAGTGCATGTACAGTTTAAATCTATTATACATATTATTATGCCATATAAGCAGATATGAAAGTTGAATACTTGTATAGATTATAAGTACAACAGCTAAACATTCATTATTTTAGAGTGTGTCTGTGTGTGTGTGTGTGTGTGTGAGTGTGAGGCACAGAGCGGAGAGAGGATGGAGATGTTAATGCAGTTGACACCACTGGTACGGCTTTGTCTTGAATCCAAATACATGTGGTTCATTAACCTCTGACACATGATTGGTTAAAGATGGCTGTCTGCTGCTTCGTTACAACCATTTCCTCCCAATCAGAAGCTGTTCGTCCCCTTTCCAGCAACTAGCTAGTTGTCATGGTGAGATTTCACCGCTTTCTGCTCTGATCCCAAACCTTCCCCATTAATGATAATTTGGACTATTAGTTAGGGAATGCCATCTGGGCACTTTAATTATCCTCTTATGTTTCCCAGCTTCTCTTTACCATCCCCATCTTTTCCTAGAGCTCTTTTCTCTCATGTGATATAGTTTTAAGCAGATGGGTGGATCTGAGGAGGGATAAAAGTAAAGGAGTGCTGAAAATAAGAGACAGAGAGGCATATTAAAAGTGATACAGAGCAGTTAAAGAAATCAGATTTGAAGAATTACAGATGAGAAGATGAAACTGATCTTTTTTACCCTTTACCTTGTTTCCCCGGGCTGCCTGCTCTGTTTGCTTCTCAGATGATACGCAAACCATTTGATAATTCCAGTACAGGCACTGTGAATTTTTCACATTACAACCTGTTTCATTAAATGTGATCCTTTCATTTCATTTATAAATCTTATCAAATATTTGTTTCAGTCTCAGTGAATAAAAATCTGCTTTTGTATTTTTTTAAATAGTTATATTTTATTAAGTGTCTCGCATAAAGTACAGTCTCAGTGATGCTGAAAATATCACACACACACACACACACACACACACACACACACACACACACACACACACACACACACACCTCAACCTAACCTTAGAACAAGTCTTCATCCTAATATTTAATGATTTACGTTGTGGGGACTTGCATGTTGTTTCCATAAATAAGCCAGGTCCTCACAGTGTGACAGTGTGAACACATTTTTGTCCCCACAACTAAAGGAATATGCGCGCGCACACACACACACACACACACACAGAGCTGTGCTTCCATTATATCAGAGGACATCACACTGACTTCCATTAATTTCATGGAGAGAATTTAATGATTTATGTTATGGGACCTCCAATGTAGGACATTCCAGATCTTCTGTTTAATCATTTTATTCAGCAGGACTGAATACTATTAGATTATTTCATCTTACAATGTGGAAGAACAATGTGAGTCAGTGCATGAATTGGTACTTCTCAAACCACTCCACCACCAGAGCATCCTCTGATGACCGATATGTTCAATATCCAGGCAGCAAATATAACAAGGAGAGGTTTTATTCAGAGTTTTATATAGATGCCTAATTCAGCATTTGACAATGCAATGGTACATTCTAAATAAGCATACTTTATGGCTTGAACTAATACAAAGGAATTTCTTGGCCTCTTTGGGGTTAGCACAATAAGCTGTAAACACAACATAAGCTTTTTTTTTCAGGGACAATATGACTTGCTGTAACAGGAAAATCACTGGTGTAACTAATATCATTAAAGTCGGCTCAGTTCCATTAAAGTGTCCCAGTAAGCCGTGACAGTGACCCAGCATGTACATGCACATGTAATTTTAGTCTTTTTGCCTGCTTTCCTACTTTGACGTGTTCAAATGAAATGTCTATAAAAAAAGCCTGTTTTCAGATCATAGCCTTATAAAGCTGATATGACAAACATGCTGGTGACATCTATTACACACAGAGCAACATTTGTACTGGGGCACAAGTATTGCTGAAGCATTAAGATTTCCCTTCACTGGAAGTCAGGGGCCGAGCCCATCCTCTGAAAAGAGCCCCACACCACACCTGAAAGTCTGTCCCAATACTTTTGTCTATATAGTGTATGTTCACTTGCTAGTTGCTTACTTAGTGCTGAGCAGGTGATGTAATGTATTCTGAGTTATTATAATGTATTCTGAGAGCTTTTGTTTGATTGCTGTAGGTGCCTACTGCTGAAAATGAAAGTGAATGAAATTTGACACTTTATCAAAACAATGAAGTTTTGCACTGGACAACCAAAACAATGGGCTAATAGGCGCTAAGTCGCTTTGTACAGCTGAGCAGGGCATCAGAGACAGTGATAATCATTTGTATGAACAACCCCTTTTCGAATTATTCATAGTTTCTAGAGCAAGAGTGTGTCAAGAAATATACTTTGACTACACTTACAGCTTATTATTGGCTGTCAAAGTGTACCCTATCAAGAGTGCAAGAGAGCAGAAATATACAAAAATACATTGCGAGTATGACGTGATATAATCCAATTCTTCAGTACTAAAAAAAAAAAAAAAAAGAAGATAATATCTACATGGTAATGAGTAGGTCTCTCTGCCTCTCTTTCCATTTCTTCTTCCTCCTGTCATGTGTCCCAACCTTCTTTTAATTCCTCGTTTCGCTGGCGGCACGAATTGAACAGTTCTGTTTGAACTGTCCAGTAGTTCAAGAGTATGGGTATAGTTATAGTACAGCTTTACTTTCTATGCTGTGTTTAGGACGAGGGGCATCAGCACCAAATTGGACAAGAAGAAATAGAAGAAGCTTGCTTAATTTTAATACAGGCTGAGAAAAAAACAGCCATACTGACTCAAAATCAAGGTAACAAGCATGGGTGTACCAGGGCTGTCCTCTGTCCCGAGGCCTGAGACACTTGTCCTTTCTCCTTGTGCACAATTGTTTTTTTTTTTTTTACAACTAAATAGATTGGAGGGGGGGACACAAGTGGATCAATATGCTGTTGAGGAGAAGAAGGGAATGGAAGTGATAATGCGTACAAGAGAGGAGAAGGGGTTTTAGTGTTTATTTGAGCTGTTCTGTCAGCCCTTCAGTAGCTCTCAGTAGTGATTTTTATTCCAGTTTTATGCTGCCAGGAAGAAAACAACAGTTTTTCTGCCATCTTTTTCATTCTGCCAAACAAACAGCTGCCTGTCAGACACACACACACACAGACACACACATAGCCTTCAGAATATACTGATGAATTCCCCTGGTTGAATTATTGCATATGCCAATCAAATTCCCTATTATTCTTGTGAGTTTTGCATCTTGTCACAAGAGGATTTGTTTTGTGTGGGAGGATGAGGCAATAATGTTGCCATTTCGTCTCTTTTTTTTTTTTGTTTGTGTTTCCGATTTAACATAACCTAAACCTTTCCAGTCTTCCTATTCTCTGTCTCTATATGTTTAAAGCATTTGATTTTTTTTCCTTCACTAGCTATCCTGCAAGCAATGGGACTAAGGGAATGTTTATCTGTCTGCCCACTACGAGTGGGTCATGTACATCCATGAATTCTGTTGTGCACGAGTGTCTCTCCTCCCAAGTCACACTGTCATCACATTGCACATCTCTGTACTCTTGCTTTTCTGCATGGTGACACTGCTGACAGTCCCACAAGACCTTCCATGTCAGAGCTGTTTCTACCTCTGCAGATCGCTACATCATTGGGCTTTTTTTTTTTTATTATCAAAGGAGCAGGCTGTACCGTTTTCAACTTGGCCTTGGATCCTGAAAACATAACTGACTGTCACACACTCTTTCACTCACTCACACACATTCCCTCAGTGGCTCTGCTACATTATACAGGAAAAGAAGTGAAGTAAAGGGACTAGAACAGGTAAAGAAGACAAAAATCACAGAAGTCACTCACTGTTCTGAAACTAAGTCCTTATTCAAATAGAATTAGGTATTTTGGAAATCAGTGCAGGGTTGTGCGGAGGTGTGAGAGGACACAACTGGAAGAATATCAGTGATTGGTCCATGAACTCCACCTGGATAGCCTCCAGTTTCTGGCTCTTGGCTTAGGACATCATCATTCTTCCAGAGAGTTTTCTGCATCCACAAAAAGTGTACAAAATATAGAAACATAGATCACGCAATGCAACAGAAACTCGAGCAAGTCATAAATGGCCTGAACAGGTCTGATCAAATTCCACACTGCCATAGCCTAAGTGTATTATTTATAATGCACAACTCGGTCTAAATGCAGCTTAAGAGAGCAAAGCTGTCCACTGATCCACAGAGCAAGACAACACACAGAAATAGAGGAATGTCATCAGCGAATAAAAGCACCTGTGTATGGCTGCTTTTTTTATGGTTTGACAGCTTTAGAACATCTCTGTGTACCTAGAGGACTCATCTACTCCCTCTGCTGGGCTTATTTTCATACACAGTGACTGCATGGCTCTTCCCAAGGGGTTTGGCTGCATCTGTTTATTTACACTAAGATGGATATAGAAATGGACTGGCTCTGTCTGTCATACTGGGAGCTTGATCAGAGAGGGGATCCTGTTTTGTTTTTTTGTTTTTTTTTTTAAGATGTCTGTCCCTAAGGACTTGAGACCAGGGGCTATTTCTATGGCATTAATAGCCCCACTAAACTCCCGGGGGCACAGTGATGTGTAGGGTGAACGGGACTGGAGAGATGAAAGAAGAGAGTTAAGGCAACAGAGGTTTGGATGAGGTAAAGAGAGTGAGAAATCTCTCTGGCTGACTGGTGTGGGGATGGGGTAAGGTGGTGGAGGATGTCTCAGTGAAGCTGTGTTTCTGTTATTAAAAAGGGGGTTGTGAGCTAAGTGTGGCTCTGGAGAAGAACAGGCAGAGCCATATCTAAGGGTTACCAGCTTAAAAAGGCATGTTTCAATCATTGCTGCTGGCTCCATTGCCCTGCCAGAAGGCACTGCTGTTGGCATGAAGGTGTGAAGGAGACTGTGTGTGTGTGTGTGTGTGTGTGTATACAATGTTTGCATGCACATGTTTTTGTGTTAGCGTGACTGGCTGTATTTTTGGCAGCACATGCATGGGTCTGCCACAAACATGTGGCTAACCAGAGAGTTTTTGGGATTCAAATCATCTCTTGAGCAAGGTCATGAAAACAAACCTGCTAGTCTGAGGGCAGTGTTAAGAGACTGATTTTGTTTGTTTCTTGCAGCTCAATGGTTATACAGTATCTGGAGCAGAAATGCAATCAGGCTTATTTGTGTCCTCTGGGGCTGTTAGTGAGGAATGTTGTCATTCTGTATAGAACAGAAAGAGCTGGTTTTGCCTGTGATGGCCTGATCATTTACATTGACACTGATGACGCCATTAGCCAGCTGCTGGGAAGCCTGTCAGACACGAGACAGAGTTGCAGACACAGAACAACAAGTCTCACGCTCTAAAACACAACTCCTTCCTTTCCGCTGTGTCTGTCTTTAATGTTAGTTTGTTCAACAACGTAAAGGTCAGGACTCAATGTAAGTAGTTCAGAATTGCCATAAGAAAGGCTTGGCATTATTAGCTGTGCCAGTTTAAGAGCACAAACGAAAGCAGATGTGTAATTTTCAAAATGCCAGAAGAAACGGGCGATTCTTCTCACTGCTGGAGGGATCTCCAGCTGACTGTTAAATCAGGAAAGGACAATTTATCTGTTTACACATAATAAACAAATGCTCGGGTAATTGTTTTTATTTGAAGGATAATAAAATGACAAGTGTGGTCGTAATGATATTGTCTTTCTCCAACACTGCAAGATGATAAAAGCTAACTGAAAAACTGCTGGCTGAAGAATTCTGTGACTCTTTTCAAAACAATGTCACACCTGCCCACCACATTCAGTTCGTACATTGCAGACATATGAAAAGTGAACATCACATACTTTTCATTGCTGTGTACCCCAATCTTTCCATCATCTGTTATATGTCAGTGCATCAAATACTGCCATTGTCACGTTAGAAATAAAACAGGACGTTAAGAGTTTATTTTGCAGTAAAACAAATACACTAACTTAGGAATTTACACAATCAGCAATTTGAATGGATTTGAATGTCTCTGTGAGTGGAGACAGATGGAAAAGTATTTACGTGCCAATGTCCTTAAAATCAATTGGTGTCTAAAGGGGCAAAATTTGCAAGTCCTCCAGGGTGTCATGTTTCCATCTGAGCTGATCCGAGCTAGAGCTGCTAAATACAGATCCTATTTGATGGGGAAATGAATAGCAATCATACCCTATTCCACTGATGGGGAAAGCCAGATGTTAATGGGTGTAAGTGGGTTTTTTTTGCCCAGTGTCAAAGAGGTATGAGACATGTTTTTTGGGCTGCATGGTTTTGGTTAATTTCCTGCAATGAAAAGCCTGATATTCAAGTATCTTACCATAACAGCTTAAGCTCTCCTGTCTGGGATAGACAGCAGACAGGAGATAGACAGTATCCAAATAGTTGCTTAGGTGAAACTGGCAGTGGCTCACAGAATCATATGCTCTGTAACAACAGTGATGGCCTTTGTGTCAAATCCGATTTTGTTCAGTATACTGAATCCTTAACCAGGTGACTGAATGCACATTGTGGGGATGACTGAATGACTTCAGATTTGACAGATTTCATATGGTAAGCCAGAAGTCAGACAAATGGACATTTCAAGTCATCATCTCCTGTTAGACAACCTACCCATAATATATGACACATTTCTTTGATTTTTCTGTTCTTTTTTCTTTACAGCAAAGAGAGAAAGAGACACACAGCAGAGAGTGAATTCTTTCAGTGTCCTGGCACTGAAAGTATCTCTTTCAAACAAAGAAGTGATAGCATAATTACCAATTGTAGGCATCTGCAGTGAACAAGAATGACAATCAGTAAAATGTAGGGAATGCTCATACCACATATAATTATCACAGTAATTATTACTGAGGTCACTGCAAATCTGCAGTTCACATACTATTAGGGGTAATGGATGCTTTAATGAGAAGAACTCACTTTGTGTCAGGTTTAGCTTAGTTTAGTTCCAAGTGGAATAGTCATGCTTTAACATTTTAAAGAAGAAAAAATTAAAATAACATGATACTTTTCATTTCTTTCTACTTCAGTTGACATTAAGCTTATTTTTTCAGCTTGTGGATATTTATATTGTAGACATTAACACAACTTATGGCGTGTACAACTCATATACTCAAGGGAAATGATCATTTTTTGGGAAATAAGCTTATTCATATTAGATGAGAATTAGATAATAGGTTGGATATCACTTGAATCAGGACAGTAAATATGAATTTATGAAAATTAGCTTGGCTAAGTAATAAAATCCACCTATTTGTAATGTAATGTCATTTCTGTGATGTGTGCCATTTCCTGGCGAGGATTTATCAGGCAAAATTTACTTATTTTGTTAATGTCACCTCCTGCAAATGACACTACAAATAACCCCTCTTTTAATAGTAAACACTGCGACCTTTGTGGGAATATTTGGATGTGGGGGAGTTGAAGAGATCAGTCATATCACGGTATATTAAAAAAAATTGGGTGAAATGAATACCCATAAGCATGAAGCAGACTTAGGCTGGATTTAAAAGTGGTGGTTTGTCATAGCTCAGCAGCAGCACATCACAGGTTTCTCAGCATCAAAGAGGATTGACGTAAGTCTGGGGTTTATCATGGTAATGTCAGAAATAACTATGGAAGATACGTTCTCTAATAATCAAATATGAGAGCTCAAATTTCTATTTATACTGGGTCAGATTTAAGGCACGAGAAAATGTAGTGGTTTTGTAATTGCTTCATTTTTTCACCACTGGTCAAGATTAGCATTAAATTTATTGCATGACTGCACTGTGGTCCTTTAAAGTGCAACTGGATCTAAATGAACACATCTGCCAATGTGTGAGGTTATATTCCCCAACAAATAGACAATAAAGATACATTGACTATTCCTGCATGTATTATGCATCATGCTTGACCTCATATTACTACAGGTCTTCCCACTATGGGAACCACACATCCCATTCTCATCTGCTACAGAAAGTTCAGTTGACGTAAATGGAGACCAAGCCAAACACTGTCCATAAGGGCACCAGGGAGATTGTCCTGCTTGCTAGTCCATTAAAGAGGTCTCCATTATCTGCACTCTGCACTACACACAGACACACACACGACAGCAATGCGGACTATAGGAACATAAAGTAGTCCACCTTAAGTAGCTCCCCTCCATGCCACGCCATGCATATTTTATAACAGCCAGCGTTAAAAGCCAAAGGAATAAGGGATGCCTGGCTAGTCAGCTGGGGTAGCTCTACGCCCTACTTCTTTTCTAGTTCAGCTGCTTTTGTTTTTTGTGGCAAATATGCAGAGAAAGGAACAGAAGAAATGTGAAAGTGAAAGCGAGATTGGAAAATGTGGGACTGTAAGATCAAAGATGAAGAGGACAGATGCCAGAAAATGAATCACTGGGAAAAGATTGCATTGTTGACCCGTGATGCCTTCAGCAGTATCTCTTTTCTTTTGATTTTTCCTGATTTCCAGCCTCTCTTCCATTCTGCTTCTGTGATTTGTTGTACAAAATGAGTGGAGGTCAAATTCAGAGATATGTCAGTACTGAAGGGTACTCAGCCCTCCAGAAGAGAGATGGCTTACTGCTGGGCCCGAGAACCAGGACAACACCAAGATTGTCCGTTAGCTAAAACACACTGGACTGAGACCAAAAACGAAAATTCATCACTGTATGTGTTTGCTAAAAGCAGCAGGGGGGCATCTTCAGAGTTGGGTGGTTTTTATTTGAGTGTGCACCTATTTGTGTGTGTGTCAGCATTTGACTGGGTGATTATAGCTCACTCTACTGTATATGTACCTGTGCTTACTTGTTTGCATGCTTACATCAGGCAAGGCGTAACACTCCCATAAGTCAACGTCCTCGCCTGTCATCGCTGGCTGTTTTATGCAATCTGCCACGCACAAGGAGCTTTCTGAGGTCAGCTAAGAGTCATTTCTGTCACACACACCTTAAGATCTCACAACACACACTCTCTACCCTGCTCTTTTCTCCCTTCCTCCTCACTTCTGAGAATGAATATTTAATTTTGGCCCTTGCTTCATCTTACCAAGTACTTAATAACTAGAATTAACAAGTGTGTACATGTGCATGGTCATATAAGATTGTCTGTATATATTTTATTTATTTTAAATGTTTGGGCACATACATGCATTTGTGAACATGCATCTGTGTTGTGTGTGATGATGGACGAGTTGACAGTTACTTGCTAAAAAAAAAAATAAAATAAAAGATATTTTAGGCTTTAATGACATAACAGTGTCAGTTAAAATCCTTTTATGGTGACTGTGAATTGCAACACTTTATCTCTTATCTCCTAACAATATGAATCTACTTGTAAATTGTCGGTAAAAGTTACTGATTTGACCAAGTTCTGCACATCCCAGTGACCTGACAAACAGACTTGATGAGCATCACAGCTTTTCAGTAGTGTGAAATAAGAAAGGCTGAATGTAGGTGGAAAAAAAACATATTCCTGAGAGATGCAACAGCTGCTTGTATTTTGACTGCTTTGACAATAATAGTCACTTCCCACTCCTCGTCTCCTCATCTTTCTATACTGTGAGATCGTGATTATGAATAATTTTGGTTCTTGTTTTGATATCAAAAGCCACTATCAACAGGGTTACCTTAATGTTTACAAATTGCTGTTTAAGGCCTGTTTAACTTTAGGCTTGGAAACAACGTGGTTAGGTTTCGTGCAAGACAAGAGTCGTAACTACTACAGCCACTAGAGGGCTTCATCACTTGAATGTAAACAAATGTCGCTTTTGGCCATTTCCTGAAATGTTTTATGCTCTTGTTATTCTCAGAAGAAAAGTTTACATTATTTGTTCTTATTTACATAATTGGACATTGTACCTCTATCCAAAACTAAAATTCTCTGTACTATACATTATAGAGTGTACTTCTAATCACACTGGCTTTGTGTCGTGCTGGACTGGTTTCAGGAGGTTCTGTGGAGATCAGAGAGAAGGTGGAGAATAGACAGAATACTAGACTGTCCAAAAGAGCTGTAACCTGGCAAGAAGTCCTCCAGGATACAGGGCCCTGATTCCAGGTTGGCTCCTAAAGTGTGTGTGTGTGTGTGTGTGTGTGTGTGTGTGTGTGTGTGTGTGTGTGTGTGTGTGGCTGGCATGTTTGGTTGCCATCTGCAAGCTGTGGGGATTTTGGCCAAGGCGAACACACAAGCACATGCACGCAAGCATATGCATACATTCTCCTACACACTCAGCACCCTCACCGCCGTGCCTTGTCAAAGTTTGCCAGTGTGTGTGAACGAAGTGAACTATAATCATTCTCAATGCAAAAGATCAAAATCCTATTTCCAGGAAAGTAGGCAGCGCGGAGCTGAACAAAGCCTCCAGCGAAAGCTCTCTTTCTCTCTCTCTCTCGCTCTCAGTCACTCACACACTCCCACACACACACGCACGCACGCACACACACACACACACACACACACACACACACACACAAACAGGAATATGTCCTGCAATATTAAGAAATGTGAGTAATATCACTGTAGGCAAATTACTTATATTGGCCAGCACAGATCTAAGATGTTGTATTATTCACATCCTCTATGATTCCTGTGATCAGCTGGAAGAGATATATAAAACATGAAATATAAATGTCTGAGATGCAAATGTGAACAGTTGGTCCTGCCAAGGGGACATAAAAGTTCATTACGAACATTTTAGTGATTTGGCAGGGATCAGTGAAAGTATACTTCATTGCCAACACTGCTGTTCGCAGGTCCACTGTAGCTCCTTAATACTGCAGGTCTATTGATAGTGATCATAAGCTTAACTGAACATTGAGATTGATACAAATTTAGTTGATGAAGAGGATGGCAAAACAGGACAGACAATCAATGCCTTGTTCACACAGCTTCTCTATCTTAATCCACTGTTGAAGAAACTCAGATAGAAACATGATACCAAAGAAAAAGCCAACATTCCTGCCCCGTCTCCACTCTTGGTTTGTAAGAGTGTATGTTTTGCACAGATGCAAAGTGAAAGAGCAGTTACAGATCATATTTGTTGAATGTACGGAAGCTGATTAGCGAGGAGTTGAAGGCCCAAAGCTGCTTTTCCTAATCCAGAGATTAGTAAAATAATAAGAGGCCTGTCTTCCTGCTCACACTCACACAGAGACAAAACGGTGGTTTTGGCTCAACCCTGAAAACAGAGCTGGTATCTCCACTCTCTCAGAACAGTCCCTTGGCCACAGTAGTGACAGTCTTAACTGGGAGAGCCACAGCAAGCCAGCAAGGCTTACTGCCAGACCAGTGTTTCCAGGGTGAGCAGTGCCTAAGAACCTGCTAGTGTGCTGGGTAGTGCAGACCAGTGCCGGGTTGAAGATTAACCTACTAGCACAATTGAAAAAATTCCAAGCCTTTTCTTTCAAACACTGCAGTGTTTACTGTGTTGCAGTCTCTTCTTTGTCTAATATGGTTCACTTGTTCAAGTACGCCTGGAAACCTGCACACAAACAGGCTCACTGGTGCACACATACCTAAACTTGCACACAGTTCAAGACCTAATTGTTTACTTCATGGGGTACCACTTAGTTATAACTTGAAAACAAAATCTGTGCAATTTGTAGGTCACATTTTTTTCCCAAAGAGGTCTAAAAATACCTCCGTTGTATGAAAAATGAAGCCCAACAAGCGCTCCTAACACACTTTACTGTGAGAAGTAAGACACACAATGTATTATACATTTCATTCACTTAAATAAAACTGGGACAAAAAGATTTAGGTAATCAACAAAAATATCAAACCCATGCACATGAGCAAAGGGAGAAGCAAAGCAGAGAAAATAGAAAATACAATTATCCGTGTCTGTTTGACCCCGGGGAATTCACAGTATAATGCCACTGGATCTAATTCACTTGCAAAAGAGTTGAGCAGGATGTAAAGCTTGATTCACAGTGGACTCAGACCATGAAAAAGCCTCTTTTCCTCCAACCTTTCACACAGACAAAAGAGCTGCCGCATCTCCACTCCATGTGAGATTCACAGCTTTGAATCTGCATGTGGGACAGAGGCACCCTAGTTAAAAACAAACACTCAGCATGAATGAATATATACGTTTGCTTTATACTGATTGTCCTTTCATGCAAACACTGTGAAAGAGGACAGGCCAGCATACGGTCATGAAGACCAACTACTCAACCAACATTAGAGGTGGTGCATCTATTAATGTATTCTTTTTAAAAAGTTCTACCCAGTGGACCGTGAATTGAGCCCTTTCATAGAAGCCCATCTCATACTGGTGTGAAATGAGGTGAAAATAAGCAGACTTTAAAGAGACGGCTTTGCAGGAAGTTATCCCAGAAAGTCTGTTGAGGTTTGCTGAGGTGACCCAAACAAATCAGCTTTTGAAGGGAGTCAAGGGTGAATTCAGCGCACTGGGAAACAAAACACACATGCAGGCTTCTGTTGCTGTCAGCGGGTATACATGTCAGAGCCAGTGCTGTCATTTTCTCTTTGAGAGGCTTTTATCACGTGGTTCACTGCGTTGCAAGGCTATGCTAGTCCTTGGATTGTCAACTGTAACCACAAATATTACAGCTTATCAGACTGATTGCCACACACACAAACACATACAAAATACCAACAAACACTTGCGCCCCTCCACACTTTGCACTGTAAACTCAAAATACACATAATATTCATGACAATTAATAAATTCCAAGGAACATAATAAACTAAATGGCACCTCTATCTGCAGCAGAGAGCTGTTACATGCAGGGCATCTGTGTGCTGCATATTTATCAAAGTGACAGCAGGCGTCATGGATACAGGGGCTCCAACATAACCACTTACTCACTAATGGCTTACACAGCCACGGATCATTATCCCTCACAGCATAGCACAGCACAACACAACACAACACTGCGCTGCACAGCACCACACTGCACAGCAACCCCCTCTGTCCCAGCATTACACTTGCTTGACTGCAGTATGAAATGTGTAGGAGGTTGATTAGATATTTTTCCAGAATGTTTCCTCAGTTTCAGCAGCAAAATGTTCACATGGGTTAGTTTGATAATTTGAAGTTACTAGTCCTGCTTTGTATTTCAGTATATTTAGGTGCTCACTTTTTAAATGCCAGAAACGACTGATTTTTGTAACACCTTTCTTTCACAACTTCATAGTTTTGGCGGGCATCATATCATTGCAGTAATCAAAGTGATTACGAAGTCAAACAGGTTTGAATGAAATTTGAGTGGTTAGATGTTTGCAGGGAAGCTAACCTGTTAGATTATCTAAACCACTCATTTATTTTTTAGAAGTGAACATAGATGAAATATGACAATGCACAGGAAAAATATGTGCTCATGCAACTACAGCAAGCATGGGAGGTCAAAGCTGAACTTGGAAGTCCATCTGTAAAGTGTTGTGTGGACCGTGCAGTTTGAGTACTGATGTTATCATTCCTCTTTCTCTCATTTGAATAAGTTTGCCTGACTGGAGAGTTTGTTGGCAAAATGTCTGATCACCATCTATTACTATTATTATTTAACCATTAAATAAGCCATTAAAAACAATTTCTTACCTGCAGTGACAGCCTGGCAAATGTAAGGGGAAGGAGGAGACTGGGACAAACAAAGAACAAAAACACAGAAGAATATTTGCATTACCAGATCTCAGAAATCAACTATGTTGGGTGAGTACAATGTTATTATAACTGATAGAAATACACCATTTTCACAGCAGATATTCTGACGTGTCAAAGCAGGAAAAGCACAGGCGGAATTAACAACATTAATGATGGCTGCATTCAGTTTATGTGAGCCAGTTCCAAGGCTCTGGTGTTGTTATGCTCAGTCACTGACATGGCTCACTGGAACACTTGATAATAATGTTATTATTTGCACCTGTGCATTTCCTGCTCCATGAAATCCAAATGTCTGCCAGGAAAAAAGTCTATGAAGGCCAAAACTACAAAAATAAGACGCAAGTTGAACGAAAGAGGCATCATCCTTTAATAATTTCTCGTCATCATGATGGTGACATACAAATGGTGTGATTTCATCACTAGGGAATCCAGCTCCCAATCTAAAACTGTGTCAAAGCTGTTTTGTCATGTAGTAACGTAGCAATGAACGGATGCAAACCTTTCACGTGAAAATCGTTACTGCAGCAGTTTCTGAATATATCCCACAGTGCATCATGCAGTGCACGCTTTTCCCGCTGTCCCAGATTTAATAATGAAGCCCTCCAGGTTGTCTCTCGGTCTCACACAAACAACTCGCACTTGACAATACCGATCACACACACACACACACTCACACATGCACAGATGCGCGTGCGCACACACACAAACACACATCAAAGCTGACACTCGGTCACGGTTTTAAGTCAAAATATCATATTTACAGAGGGCTGTAGTACTTGTCATCTTCTTTTGTTCTTTTGGTGGCCTGTGAGCAAAGCTAAAGCATCCAGCGATAAGAGCAATAAGACGTGATGCATTTCAACCTGAGAAAAAGTGCTTTTCATAAGAAACAAGATATTAGTCAGCAGTAAAGGTGACTAAAACTCCAATTTTAGCTGCCTGTGCTTAAACGTGTTACTGAAACTATACATGATCCAGAACATCATTATAAGAGCTGTTTCTAAACTGTAGACAGGAGTTCAATTTAAAATGAAATATTCAACACATTCTCCAGTGTTTCCTTCTTTTGGATTTGTGGTTGGAAGGTGAGTCAGCTTGTAAAAAGTAAAGTGAGGTAAAAGAGGGGGACTGTCATTGACATCGAGAATGGGAGAGACTTGGTAGAAACGTGTTGGTATGTGAATTGTTAGAGCAGGTGAAAGAGGGACAAGGTGTGCCTTACAGGTAGACAGCCTGATGATGCAGCAGTAGTGACAGGGTTAGATGTATAGAGACAATGAAAATGGAGAGAGAGCAGCAGTGCCCCATCTGTTTGCTACAGGCGAGAGAAATAATGATGGATTCATTGTTGAGTCAATTAGAATTCAAAGAGACAGAGGGGGAGAGAGGGGGAGGGCAGGAAGAGAGAGAGAGAGAGAGAGAGTGTGTGTGACGCATTGAAGAGCCCCTGTGAAGAGTGTGTGATTTCACAGGCCAAGTGTGAATGGCTAACACAGCTGAGTGAAGGAGGTGAGAGCAGATCCTGAGGTGACAGCAGGGTGGTCTGTTGGAGGAAAGAGCTGTGGGTGGAGGAGACGAGCGGGGGTGAGGCTTTGGCTGAGACCGGCTCCACACTGACATCTTTTTTCCCCTAAGTTTTCCACCTCTTGACTGCCTCTGATTTTCCATAATTGCTGATTTTGCATAACACAGCCAATAACACATTAGCAACCAATGTCACAGGTCATAAATTTCATTAATATCGCCTGGTAGCAAACCACAATCAAGACACTTGAGGACACAGCAGATTCACTAATATTCTAATTATTCTGGCTTTATGTGTACCAATAGAAACACTCCATTCTCAAAAAGTTTCACTTTATTTTGTCCCTCTGTTCAAGTTTCAAGCAAGCTGAGCCAATACTTAAAGGTGTAGTTAACACACTGCAGGCCTCTGATTTGTCAGAGTCTCTCTTGCTTTTATCTTTTTATCTTTTGTCTTACTACCTGCAGCTTCTTCCCAAACAAAGCCTTACTTCTTGTTGTAATAAACAATCACATACTTAAAAGAAAGAATATGACGTCTTGTGTATAGTATTTCAGTTAATAAATGTTAATAAATCTGTTGTTTCCCAACCTTTGGATAAGTGAAAGGGTCTTGCCCCGGTAACAACTCCACCAACCTGTCCGGGGTAGAAATGCGACCATAGATCTAGGGTCTAGGTACATGTGGGTAAGGGTTGAAATGTGGCTAAAGTGGACGGACCCAAAGGAACAGGGACATGGGGTGAGCAAAAAGGTGTTAGAAGACGATGAGTGTTTCTGCCAGAAAAGGTTCTTGTAAAGAGTGAAAATGGCAAATGGATGTTGAAACAGAGACACACATAATAGCCTGACCCTTTTTCTGACAGCTCTGCCGTCCCAAACGACCACAGGAGGAACATAAAGATATATTCCTCCCTACGGGGCAACTGTTTACTCTTATACTCCTGCCCTGCTCTGCAGCAGTCGAACCTTATCGCTGGCACAGCACTTTTCCGCTGAGACCGTCAGTGCTAATTGAATTAACCAGGCACTTTGTTAGGGCTCTGTCTTACACATATGTATGCAAATTGACTTGCTCACATAACTCCTGAATTTTAAATGATTACCTTTGCGTGCTGTTGCACCACAGATGGGTGTCCCTGTTATAACTGTAATCTGGTTTTGGCATGTATATGTAATGATGATGAATTTTTAATAGCACAAACCGCAGCGGGAAGGCAACAGGATTTAAACAACATTTAAACAAAAAATACACACAGTTGTGGTCCACAACAGGTGAGAAAGGAAAGGCAGATCCATGTCTCTTAACCTCCAGTCAAAGAAGAAATAAAGTTACACCAGCACTCTGTCCTTACAGGTCTTCAAGGTCCCAGACTGGTGGGCAGCAAGAACAGATTCCTTTCTGTGACCAATGAGCCTTGAAGAATAGAGAAAATGACCTCTGAGAGCTGCTGAGACATAGATGGAGGATGAAGAGAAGAATAAAGTGGGAGAGAGAAGAGATTAAAGTTTCAGAGGGAGGAACTTGAAATGATCTGGAGTGTGTGAAAGCCAGCACCGGGGGGGGCGAGGAGATATGACACACACTGAGTCACTAATGAGACCTATCATGCTGATGATGGCTGAAGAGGATGAGAAAAGGATATTTCAATATGTCCTAAGAGGCATACTATACAAGATTTGTTGCCGACTGTTTGTAAACACACCAGTCAATGCAGCAGTGAATAAGAAAAACACTTGGCTGTTGAGTTTCATTCCCAAGTCATCACATACTGATGCGTTGCCAAACCAAAGTGCCAGTATTTGACAGTCTGGAAATGAGATTCAACAATCAACTATTTTACACCAGGATCGTTCACCCCAAGAAGCGTCCCAAACTAAGCAAAAAGCATAAGAAAATAAGAAACTACAGGCAGAGGGCAGGATCTCATAAGTGATGTTTGAGAGGGATTATTTTGAATGAATCTGCACATTATACCTTATAGCATTTGAAAAATCTGGGATTGCATCTGATAAAGCAAACACTTTGAATATTTTTCCATTTTTTCCATTAATTTGTTAGAAGGGTGTCATGTTTACAAGAAGCCCCGTACAGATTTAGCAGCAGCTATACTGCCCTCTTCCATCAGTGGTGGTGTGACGTGCGCTTGGTCATCTTATACCTGCCTTCTACCTTGTGATGTATATCAAATCAAAACTCCAACTTATTGACCTGTCTGACAAATAAACTAAAGACTACAGTAGCTACAGTAATTGTAACCTTAGCTCTATAAGAACAGGTGGAGCCCCCTGCTGGCCGCTAAGGGTAATGCTTTACCGCAACACGATCACGTTTTTGCCTACTGGGATTTGCGTTAAGCTAAGTTCTCCGTTCAGAGAGAAGCGTTCCACTGGCTTGTATATATCCTTCAACAAGGGCCTGAGCATCAAGCCCCACCCAATTACAGGATGCGACATGCATCACTGGAGGCTGTGTCCTGACCCAACAAAAACAGTTTCACCAGAGGGAGGCTAACATGCCTTGCGACAGGAAGAGATGGCTGCTGTATACACTTCAACGGTAGCATAAGGCAGCCCCCTCTCTATCAAACATACCAGAGAGGAGAGAACCAACCCAACTGTGCACAACAGAAGGCCCGACCTCCTTTCCCTACACCATTGCTGCAACTATAACCACTCTGACCGGTAAAGAAAAGAACATTGCACATCGAGTGCAGCAGAGGGCCTTTGTGAGACAGAACAAATGTTCTTGTCTAACTGGTTTCAAGAAAGAAATCTGCCCACTTTACATAGTTGACTGATTCTGATTATGGATGTGATTATGAACATGGAATCTGTGTAACAAGTTAACAGTTCTGTCAACAGCCTGCATTTAGCAGGTGGATGTGAAGGAGGGCGTGGAGTGGGTTGATTCCCCCACACTAACTTTCCGAGCTGAGCTGGTTTTGACAATTTTCTGTGGAGAATGTCACCCACTTGAAAAGTAGTCTCTCTAGGCACGGGACAAGTGGTTTTAATGAACAACACAATGCAGAACATAAGCACAGATGGACGTCCTCATAATTGTGGCAACGATTTCCTTAAATCTTGCCGAGCACAAAGTAATGCTTTCACTGAGAGATTGCTGTAGTATGCTGCCTCGAGGATATCGTGGCTCCATTGTGATAGCATATGAGGTGAGGTTTTGCACTCTTAAAGTGGCACTTTTCAGTAAGGATCAGAGTAACCTACTGTAAGACCAGATACAAAATGTGACACTGATAATCACATCTCTGTGTTATTCTTATTGTCTCTTGGGAACTGAGGGATGTTCACATAAAGCATGACATATGACACATGACATTTTTTGTGACGGAAAAGGTTTAGCTTTTGACCCTCATCACAAATTATGAGTAATCATAATAAATCAGTTAAACTGATTTAAACTGAGCTGTCCAGGTGGCACACTCCAAAGATGAAAATAAAACCTAAATAACAAATCTTGTTTGTCTTATGTTGATCAGTCCTGAGAAATAATGTGAGGCCGGATTGCCCACGGACGGTCTCATCTTGATACGCATAAAGTGGTCTGCGGTTTACCGGTTATACTTAGCGACATGAAAGGAGAAATGAGGACAGACAGACAGACAAAGACAGACAAGGACAGTGACAACAATAGAAGGAGACACTGGAGAAGGAAAGATGGGACCACAGTGGGGGTGTTGTCACTCTGTCCCGCCGTCCTTGCATGAGACGCAAAGATCATCTGTATTCAGTGGCAACAGATGAGGAGGAGCACTGAAATTCTTCATCCTTTGCACCCACTCTATCATCTGCACAGGTTGTGTACTTCATCATCATCCCACAGACATAAAATTCACAGCTGATCAGCTTGATATTCTCTTGTTCTGCTGATGTACAGTCCACTGAGACCCACCACGCCAGCGGGATGTGTCTGACACTATCCCCACGGTGACCGGTGGATTTAATTACTGCAAGGCTAATCAACACACATACATTCACCCTCACACACGTGTACCTACCAACATGCATGGGCTTGTACAGACAAAAACACACCTTCAACCAAGTGCTCTCACATGGAAGCAGGCAGACAAACATGCACATATTAGCACAGGTACATGAACCAATGTATACATAGAGTAATGCACAAATAGAGTATGCATGGATGTATACACAAACATCCATCTGTAAAGTGCATCCTACCTCTCAACCTCTCAAACACACAGGAGCAAATAAGTTGAAAGTTGATGTGAAGCCTAATTAAAACAAAATGTGTCACCTGTTGATCCTTTATGACATTTATTCAAAACAGTACAAAAACAATATATTTAATGATTTATCTCATCCATTTCATTGATTTTCTGTAAATACCTGCCTTTTTGATGCCAACAACACATTTCAAACAAACTGGGACAGGAGCAACAAAAGTCTGTTGCTCAAAAAACACCTGTTTGGATCATCCCACAGGTTCACATTGTAGACACTATCACTGAGTCTTCACACACACCAAACCACTGAGACATGCACGCTCACACACAGACAAACAGACACACGAGAGAGAGACAGGCATCTGTTTATCTGGTGACCGATCTTAATTGGAGCTGCTATTCCAGTCCAAAGGGTCCTCTTCCTGTCTCGTCCCTCCCCTCCCCATCTTCCTCTTCCTCCTGCTCAGCCTTCCAGACACTCCTGCCTCATCTTTTGTCCTCTACCCACGTCCTCCTCTGTGTTTCTATTTTGGCTGAGTTAAGCCAACCTTTCTCTCTTTGTCTGTCTGTAGGAGATCCAGAGTTCTCATCAAACATGACCTCACAGCACGGCCTCTCCCTGCTCCTTCCTCCTCTAGTCTCACTTTCTTCTCCCTCCCCTCCTCCTCTGTCTGTCCTTCTCCTTCTCGCCTTTGTTCTCCTCTACATCAAGTGAGAGGTACAGAAGGTTGGGACCTGCAGCAGCGAGTGGTGCTGAGTAGAGGCTTTGATCAGACGGAAAGCCAAGAAAGGTCACTGACAGACTGTTAGAGCTCATCCTCGGCAGCCTAAAGATGTGAACTGTAGCTCGATCCTTTAAAAACACACAGTGGAGAGTGTGCATTATAAAGAAAACAAAGTGATTGTGTACAGTGATCATCTGATAATGATATACACAGCTTTTCCCCTTTCATCAACCCTTCCCTTCAATGCCTACAAATATTTTGATAAAAATGAGTCTTATTTCTCATATAAGCATTCAAATTTCCATTTCTGTATTTTGCCACAAACAGAATGTATGAATGTAATTGCCCTAACCTTTGAAACCAGCATAACAGCAAAACAAAAACTAGATTCTTGTTATCCAGCACCTCCAAATAAGAGAGGATAACTTCAGTGCACATAAATACACTTTTAAAACTTGAAGTAACACAAACAAATTGTACAATATGGACAGACAACCACATAAAGCATCAATCAAAACATGCTTTCATCTTCAGTCCATAAATCTTGAACATGGATTATTTAACTTTCGGATGTCATATTGTGAATAAATGGAACACAGTGGTATGTTCAGTACCCGTGTTACTGTTTGATCACGCCATGTGAATATTCACACAGCTATAGTGAGAAAGGCCAGTCTTCAAAGGGAGGCAAATTTTCATTAACACAGGAGGAATCCTTAAGCATTCAGTTACAGGCCACCCAAGTTAATTAGTAACTTCATTAAGATGAGCGGCCATGAACTAGGATCACTGCCTCCCAATGTGAGGCTGCAGAAGTAACAGGTGTATTTTATATGCAGCCTCAAGAAAATTTCCAGAATTAAGCAGTTTTTATTCCCCACTGACTTGGAAGAAGTCGCTGATGATCTCGTCTCCTTCGAGCCTTTGAACACCTGCATCAGTTAAGAAAAAGTTTCTGTCTGTGCCTTAAGAAACACACAGCGTATGTGAGGTGTGGTGTCTAAAATCCATCGGTTTGATGTTGGCAGCCAAAAATATACTTTACAAAGAAGAAGCTGAAGCTTTGCTTTTGGAACTACCAGCCAAGTCGTAGATCATCTTCTACTGTAAGCAAATTCCCGACTGAATATTAAATGATTCTTTTATCGCTCCCAGTGCACTAAATGATAGTAGTTAGAAGAGCTTCTTCACACCTGTCACTCATAAAACTCACTCATATCTCAGTTATTTTTTTATTTATTTTTTTAAATTATTATATTTATTTTATATGATTAACAATTACCTTCACAATTGTGTGTTTATTGTCTGATACTAGTTGCTATAGCCAGGATTTTAGAAATACTGAGGTCAGGAGTCTTTGCCCTTTGTTTGTTTGTTACTTAATTGAAAGTAGAGACAATTAATATAAATATTGAGTCTAGAAATACTGGAATCTGACCTTCAGGCTGGAAAAAAGTTCTCCAAGTTGTTAAAAGTCCCCAGATTAGCTGCAGTCCTGTGTGGTGATGATAATAATGATGATTATTATTTACTGTAAATGTGGTAAAAAAAGTCGGCAATTTTGGAGCTTTATCTTGTTTTCTGTTTTGCAGACTGATTTTTAAGGGTTAGCAGGACAGGCGATGTGCGTGTCAGCAGTTGGCACTGTTTTAATTTCTTACTGAGAGCTTCCACTCAACTTGCACAGCTCACTGCAAGGTTATCTACTATATATATCAAATCCACAAATAACCAAATGCTGTGTGTGTGGCGTTTGTGAGCGAGTGTGTTTGTACCAACATTATAAGTGTTGACTGCAAAAAAGGAGGCCTGTGGAGACCTGCAGAGGCTGTTTAAAAAGTAAAAAGCAGGGAAATGAGGATGCTATGGAAACCATCATAACAGGAGAGAAAACTGAGAAAATCTCATGAACAACTGGAAAGCGAGAGAAAGCAGAAGAGAGGAGCTTATGTGCAAACTGCTGAGGAGGGTTTCTGTCCCACAGGGCTGCAGGGGATGAGTCAGGACGGAGCACAGGTGAGTGCTGGCCCAGGTAAAGCTGTAATTTCCTGTCCATAGTGTGTGTGGGCTTTGCACCTGCAGAGAGACATCCTGAAACACAGCTGCTCGCCCTTAGTGAGGCACAGGCCAGTTAGGTAATAAAGATGCTAACAGTACAACTAACTCACACACTCGCATATTTAGCTTCAGTCTGCGCTTTTCATGTGAACTGGAAAGCCGCGCTGTTCCCAATGTGTGCTCTGCCCTACATTATACAGCTAGTGTGCTGATCAGTTCAGCAGGCTGGGAAGGAGGAAGAGGAAGAAGTGCCAGACCAAATGTTACGTTTGTACTAAACAGCACAGACACATTGGCCTTTTGGTGAACATTAAGCAAATGCTCTGAACAGGCGGTGTAAAAGAAACCAATCTCAGTTGGTGGTCTGGAGAGAATACTAATGACTGGACCATTTGAACATTAGAAAATTATCTGGCCATGCCTGTAGAAATGAAATAAAAGGATACTTGAAGCCAAACAGCAGAAGAGTGCATTTTCACTGCTTCTGGGCAATTAAAATGGGCTGGGTAACTCCCATCATTAAAATGTTTAAGATTTTCTCGGTCTCTCAATTACCTTTTGCATATGTAAATCTAACATATGTTTAGCCAGTAGCCGTATCTTTTAACGTTCTGTAATACTGAAGTGCTGATGTATTAGCTCATAAAATGAATATTACGTTTAGTTCCATGCAGAGCGTTCTAATCACCCCGCTATGTTTTACAACAACTGGGGGAGGATATCAAATTATAACACTGCACACCCCACTTTGGTGTGCTTTCACGTTTATGAATATTAAAACAGACACATCCACATGATAAAATAGCGATGATTGAGGGCTGTTGGATGTGGCTAGTGTCAGGATTGTCAGTTGTGCATTGGGGAAGTCTGTAGGAAC
Source organism: Scatophagus argus (assembly GCF_020382885.2). Classification (NCBI taxonomy): domain Eukaryota; kingdom Metazoa; phylum Chordata; class Actinopteri; family Scatophagidae; genus Scatophagus; species Scatophagus argus. The sequence goes on from NC_058493.1 coordinate 22,725,458, forward strand.
ATCAATAGACGAAGGCCTGAGGTGGGACTGAATAATTCACAGAGTGGGGAAGCGACGTGTACTTTTTTTCTACTCTCCCATTAGGGAGACACACACTGCGGCAAGAGCTTGGCTGCATTAACTTTGATCATTTCCTGTTTGTGAAGGGAAAACAATTAAAACAATTAATGAACATGAAGTCATTCTGCTGGAGTGATTCGATGGAGTTACACCAACATTCAGGGAAACACGCTGACAAAGACACGATGAGACTGACTAATTGTGCATTTCAAGATTTACAGTTCTCACGCAAGTGTCTCACTTACGGGTGAAATATTAATTTGATCATAACATTTCGGTCTCTCCGATTTTCATCAGGTATTTTGGCAGCATCACAACACTTTAGTTCACATGGGAGACTCGCCGGTCACACATTCAGATGGTCAGAGATTTACACACACGGGTACATGAACAGTGACACACAGTGAAGGGTAAGAATTAAAATTATTTCTTGTATTCAGGCAGTTGCATCCTACAAGAATACAAGATTTATAATAGCCTTTTAGAAAATCGTTACAACCCACTCGGAACTGGAAACAGGCCTCAGATAAGAGCATGACGTTGTTTTCCTCACACAGCTGTGTTTCCAACCAGTCCATCCTCCAGACTCAAACTCTCTTTTCTTTTTTTTTTCACAGCATTCGTTCTATTTTTTTGATGACAGCAGTTTATGTTTGCATAGGGTCAGCATTTTGTTCTACTGCTGGCTGTATGAAGCCAACATTTTCTACCGCTTTAGGCAGAGCGCGCCATTGTTTGATCTGCCTCAAAATGGCTCAATTTTCCTCACACAGAACACTGGAAACAATCCCCAGCCACTCACTCCCAGAAATAGTGGCCTATCAGGGATGGCAGACGCACACACATGAATATTTGAACTTTTAACAAGGTGAAAATGCAAAAAGGGGCTCTCCTTGGTGCATTTCAGCGCTATTACATTCAAGATCTGTTTTAGGGCATTTCAACTGGTATTTGTGCATCTGTTTAAGTGAGAAAGATTAGACAGTTGAAAGTTGAGTCTCAATGCCAGGTCATCAAATACAAGCAACCTGGGAATGAGACGCAACAATCAAGGTGACAGGCCGAGGGTAAAATAAAGAGGAGGAGGAGGAGGAGGAGGAGGAGGAGGAGGAGGAGGAGGGGGCTTCACAGTAAGCGGTGCTCCTGCACAGAGGAGGTGGGGAGAGAGAGAGAGAGGTCAGGAGGGGGTTAAGTGAGGTAATTGGCATAGGATGCAGGTGCAGGTGTTTTCTCAGCTTCTCAACTTGAAAGCCTGCATGTGCACACACTCACATGCACACCTACTTGACTACATTCTTGTAAAAGTAAAAGCCTGCCTACGCCAATTAGCCGGTGGTGAAGGTCACTGAAGGTCAGCATGTGTTTGAGAGAGATAAGTTTCCCATTAATGGGTGAGTACCTGTACTTGACTGTATAGGGTCTGAGTCACTTTTAGTCACACACACACACACACACACACACACACACACACACACACACACAGACTGAGCACATTTACCAGGGGTGTTCATCCTAAAATAGACCTTCCAATATTCAGCCAGAGCTTTGTTTTTGTTTGTTGACTTGCCCAGAGCTCAAGAAGCAGAAGTCACAAATAGAAAAATCCTTGAGACAGAGTAAGTCAGAGTTTTCAATTCAGAATATCAGAAAGGAGTCAGTCTCTCCATTGTTAAATTTATCTCTGTTTCATTGCTGCCAGCACATCTTACAGCATGTCTCCTTTGGTCTAAACCACGCCAGAAAAGCTTAAATTGCTAAACATTTATATTTGAATATTTTACCTTCACATCCAATTAAAGGAACTGCAACTTCACCATAGTTTGGAGAAGAAAACAAACAAGCAAAGAATCTCTTTAAATCCACTTGAGCCTGATTGATTTTTATGCACTCTTTGCACTGTTCTGAACTGTTCATATTCTTTAATAACATAAGGAAATAGCTGAGTGTGAGTATTCCTCCAGATTTGATTCTATTGGTACTTAACATAGATTTATGATGTGCTGTGAACATATATTATCACATCCTTGCTCACCAAGGTGGTAATGACAAAAGCAAGCTCTAGATTTGCATATTTATTTGTTTTACTTTTTACCTGCAGCCATGGATTTCGATATTTGCATGTCATACTGGGTATGACACCATAGGCCTGTATTTGTGTTGATCATTTTCTTGATTTTCAACAGTGATGTTTTTGTTTATAACTGGTTTTGATGAATGTGCGTATGTCCTGCATAAATACTTTCAAGTCTCTTATTTTATGTTATTGAGTTTCTGCATATTTCATTATGGTCAACAGAAATTGAAGGATATGGCTCACCTGCTCAAATAAATGCTCCATAGCTGTAAGCTTCCCAGACAAAATATCACTAAAGCAGAATTGTAACTAATGTCTCCGTCAAATACAGCCATGCATGGTTTCAAAGGGCCTCACAAACATACACAATCTTATCTCTTGCTCCTTACAAGCCTCCTGTTTTCCCACGCCTTCACAAATTTCCTCTCTCTTCCACAACCACATTTCACACCTAATCACACTAATTTCCCACCGTTCTTGCTGTTCCCCTTACATTCCCCACATCCTGCCATAACTCCTTTTCTCCCATTATTTTGTATCAGCTGGTCAGAGCGGAGGCTGAAAAAAGGCAGCGTGTGAATCAATAGACTCCTTACCCCGACTTGCAGCAGGGCTAGAAATCAATGACAATGGAAAATTAAGCCTTAGTCTTTGAATAAATTGAAGACACTGGAGCAAAGCAACAGAACAGCTTGGTGCAGAATGAGTAAACCTGGTCAGATTAAAATGTAAAGGATGTTTGTAAGGCTACACTCTGGAAATACTCTGAGTCCCATTTTCTTCTGCGTACTGTCTGAGCAGAGATACTAAGGCCTTTGTAATGCTGGTGTCCTGGAGTAAAATGATAACCAGTGTATTCAGTCTCCAAAAAGAGAAGAAATAATCTAATGTACTTTATAGGTACATGAGGCAACGTTTGACAAAACAGGTAATATGTGCCAGTCGAGAGTGGGATTTTTTGCAGCGAGGAAGCTTAATAAAGACGACAACATGGTGTAAGGACTTGACTGTTTCTCACCTGTTTTACTGGAAAATCAAACATCCTTTACAGAAAAGATAAGGAGCGTTTATAAACAACAAAATAACTCCCTCTGGGATTCATATTAGCATGAAGGAGGTGTGAGTAGCTTGACATCTCTTCAAAGGTAGAACATAAAAATGAAAATAAAGGAGAAACTCTTAGTAAATATTGATGTGCTGTGTGTGAAGTAGTGAGGAATAGCTTTTATTTTGTAACTATTTTACTTAAGCAGTCATGTCAGCAAACTGAGCATTAAGATTTGGTGTGGTTTCCTTTGCTGATTAAAAGATAACTGTAACCTATTGCTGCACGGCGTGATTAACAGGACTTTATCCATCCTCTAAAAGTCTGCACTATAATCAATAATTCATTTCAACCCTGGCAGTTTATTCAAATCAGTTAGCTTGGAAAAACAACACAAACAAAAAAAAAGAGGGGGGGGGTACCAGAGTAAGAGCAGGAGGGAGAAAAGCAGACAGAAAGACAGACGGAGTAAGAAAGAGCGAAACAGAGACACAGAACAAGAAGAAAATGATGAGACAGAAACAGAGAGAGAAAAAAAAAGCCAAAGTCAAAGAGAGGAGCTGACAGCATGTTGAGTGAGACAGAAGGAGTTAGAGAGAGGTAAGCTCTGTTATTTCTCTGAGGACCTGAGTGAAGTAGCTCATACTAAGGCCTCTGGCACCACATCACTCCAACCAGCCTAATTGCAGTCCGACGGGAGTGGAAAAGCCTTGTACAGACCCAAAGGATTTCTGCATAAAAAAACAGCACCAGAAACCAGCAACCCCGTATTGCATAACCAAGTCAAACTTCTGTAGTTTCCAGGATTTTGATCATTCTTTCTGCCCCGTATTTTTCAAAGTGATATTGGCATTAATTATGACAGATGGCTGAGGTTATTACAGAACATGGCTGAAACAGGAACTGTGTCCACTGACTTCAGATGTCTGGATGGCAATTTGATCTCACGGGATGGAATATAAATAGCACTGTGCTTTTAAGGGCTTGTAGAGGTTTAGGAAACAAAGAGTTAAACTAAGTTATGTCTGTGTTTGTTTTGACCCATCCACTACCCCAACCCTTTCCATGCGGGGACTTTCTTTACTTTCTATACATCAACTGATAGTGACACACATTTTACCTAATGACATTCACACCTAGAATGACAACAACAAATCGTAATGCTTCTATAAAAACTATTTATTCTGGGGAAAAAAGGGTGCTGTGAATAATTTCAGGTCTTGTGAATGTGTCGCCATGCTTCCGCAACACGTTCAAAATTTTGTAAGATCCATCCTTCTGCCAAAGTAAAAGAAAAAATGTTCTCAGTCTCACAGCAAAAGCCATTTTCTCAACAGGGAGAGGCTAATAATTGGGAAATCCTTCCTGCTTGAGGACACTGGTGCCCCAGAGCGACCAAAGGTTGCCATCTGGAGAAAAAGGATGGGGGGTGGATTTAAGACCCGGGTAAAAGGCTGGAGGATAGCACAGGAAGGCAATATAAGGCAGAATTGTAAATGCATCATTCCAGTTACTCAATATTCATTACTGTCACCCCCTCATATACAGACATCTGTGACCTGTGGGCTACTGGTTGCCAGCCAAGATCTGTGGGTGTACGTATGCACGTGTGGTAGGACTCATGCGGTTTGACAGATAATTGGGCTTGGGGACGTGTGTCTGAATGAGTGAGGGTGTCTGAGAAGGGGAGGGGAGGGATGATATAAGTGAACGAGTGCAATCATGTGCTGTAAGCTCATTTACAGAATGATGAAATGCAGCTTCATCACAAGATGCTGTCAACCAACATCTGTAATACGGAGGTCAGCATGTTTACCAGCTGGAGTTTTGACTGGGTGCTACATTTTAGACCATGCAGTTCTTACAGTGAAAATCACGCAGCAGACTCCTGCAAATAAGTAATCTAGCATCCCTTTTGAGCATATCTCCACCCACAGTATGATACGATTTCGAAAAATGCGAGACACTGGGTGTGAAGAACAGGAGGGGGGTTGAGACTGGGCCACATTGCGATGGATCTTACAGCTTGAACCAGGCAACTCTTTTTGGCAACCTGAAGTAGCTAATTTATCAAAATAAATGTGACATCTGCTTGTTGTTCCTTCTTCTTTGCCACCAACAACAAAACCTGAAGTTGCCTGTTAATGTTTAAGAAAACTTATAAACTTTTCCCCATTTCTAAAATGTCTGTAGTGTATTTCAAGTGTATTATCAAGAAAATTTCACACACATTATTGTAATTAATTTTCTCAGTAACCAGCGTATCTGCTAATTTATAATGTGTCTTGGCATTGCATTTCAAAGTTAAGAATTTAAGGAATACACTGTCCTCTATCTTAGTCAGGTAATGTGAAGACGTTTTGAATTGATCCCTTTAAAGTGCTCATACAATTACTGGCACCCGGCAGCTTCTCATAGCAGTGTTATACCATGGATATAAAGTTAGTCATGAAGTTAGTTGGACAGTATTCACAATGTATTAGTATAGACAGCTGTTTATCTGTAATTCAGCGAGCTGTTCACAAAACTTGGAAACTGGTCTATTAGCATTCATGGCTCATTTGACCTACATGTCTTTGGACAGAGGGAGGAATCCCATGAGGAACACTGAGAGAAGCTCTACCAAGAAAGAATACAGCTGGCTGGGTTGGAGGCTATGAACCTTCATCCAGCGAGGCTGTGATGCTGACCAATGAGCACTGAAGCTGACGCTCGATGCTGTATGGTTTGAATAAACACTTGGCTTGATGTCTCCTCTGCTGTGCCGACCTTCTTCATCCATTCTTTTTTGTTAAATATTTTATTTCAACTTTTACACTGTTTTTTTCCGAGCATTCTACGTTCATGGCCACTAGCTCTCTCTCTTTCATTCGCTTCGGTCTTCTATGCACACCTTGTAGTCAAATTTTCTTCACTGGTTATCAATATTTCTTGTCTTTATGTCATGTCTGATGCTGGCAATCACGTTGTCCTTTTCCATGAACTGCTCCTCTGGCTGGCTCACTTTCTGTGTCTTGAACTTGATCTCACCTGCCTTGCAACATTTTGTACCATATATCTTACTGTAATTTACTGACCTCTTATTCCTTTATTTCTTACCGGCCATCAGCTCCCTGTGATTTCTAATGCTAGACAGACAGGACAGAGATACTCTAGTATGTTGTTTAAGTAGTCACACAAGACAAAGAAAAATAATTCTTAACAATAATTTCAAAATTAAATTTCATGCAAGCATAAGCATGCATTTGATTATGTCTTATTAAATAAAAGTCTGTTCACACAACAAAACTATCCAGCTCAACCAGAGTAAGGCAGGAAATGATCAAAAAAAAAAAAACAAAACAAAAAACAAAAAAAACAATAGGAAGCAATTCTTTTAAATGCAAATATATTCGTGGAAATACTGGCCACCTAAAAGATCAAGATTGTGTTCCACTGGGAGTGGACGAACAATAAAAGACTCTTATGCATAATCAGCCGTTTTGCCCCATATGCACACAAGTTGAAGAAGAAGAAGAAGAGGCATCACATAAATTAGATTGCTCCAGTCAGTTAGGGTGCACATTAGAAATGTCTTTCTCTGCAAATTATGGAGGAGGAAGTTAATTTAGTTAGAAGCTAATTAGTATGAATAAAAGATAGCTTGGAGTCCCTCAGGCTACCACACACTGTCAGGTTTTCCTTCAGACTCTTGGAAACCCCCCACCAGCCCCTCCCCACCTGTCTCAATTCAAATTCAGTCTTGATTGCACAGCATTATTATTATTATTATTATTATTATTATTATTATTATTATTATTATTATTATTATTATTATTATTACTAGTAGTAGTAGTAGCAGTATTTCTCTCCCATTGTAGCAGGGACAAACAGCTGTTATACAGACATTATTGCACATTCAGCCAGATGAGCCAACGCTTTGCAGGGTCTTGCTGTCTTGTTTGGTGCTGTTTCTGTACCAGACGCTGCTCTTGATGGTGCAGGAGAACAAGCTCCTCAGTATTTGAGGGGATACTCAGAATTTCCCAAGGCTTAAAACTGTCTCTGACATATTAAATCTAACGGAAACTTTCTACAGTAGAAGCTAATACAGGGCTACTAATGTTATTATTAGTCAGTGAGTCAAAATAGAGTCAGTTACATGAACTAAACAGCCCAATCTTTCAAATGAACTAACTACTAAATGAGGGTGCATTTGCCATTGGTTGAACATTAACAATCATTTTTAAAATAAAAATAAATAAAAAAGAAATTATTTGTAGAGATTAGTGACTATGGGCAATTTTTCTGTGTAAACAATCAACAAACGTTGCAAATGTTAACATCAATCGTGCTGAGTAGAGTAATAAAACTTAAGTGAACACCCTTTAGAGAAAGTTGTAATTTACAGCCATTGCACTAAGAGATGCTGTGCTCTGTTCTCCAGGCAGCTTTACAGCAAAATGATCCCAGGCTGTGATTTAACTGGAAAGCTAAAATATGCTGTGGGGAGGGATTTCACTGTCACACTAATCAGTAGCGGTATTCACTTTCAAGATTAGTCACACTGCATTTAGGTATTTTATCGCTGGGAATATGAAGAGTTGACATTGAAAACAGTTACCGTAAATCACTCAGCTACAAAGTTAATCTATTAAACATTTAATCCTTTCAACATGAAATTATTGCATTCCAATCCAGAGCAGCTGATGACTTTATGGGAACGTTTTGACTCAACAGAATTGGTAAATAGCTATCAAGTTTCACTTTAGTTTTGCAGGTTGTCTTGAATTAGGGAGGAATTTGAATCTCCCTGTCAAGCAGGCTCTTTCATCCAAAGGATCTGATGAAATCTCACCAAGCCTCTTGTCTTTGCTTTAATAGAGAGTGGGCCTCGCAGTTCAGCCTCACAGACTCTACCAACGCCAGTCACGCTGACATGAAAGAGGGCAGAAGTAAGTGCTGGATTTCCTGTCTAAATTATGTGATCACAGCAATAATATTTAAACTTTTTATGTTTTTTTTTTTTCTCCCTTTGCAAGTAAACATTTTCAGTTATGGAAAGAATTTTCGCCAGTTTATTAAAATTTCAAGTATGATTACATGGCCAATATGATAAAGCCAACCAGAAGCTCTGTCTGCTCGGTACTTTGTGTGACGATCTGTGTACTGCTGACGAGGCAGAATACGTCAGCATAACTGTCCAGTGAGTGCCTCACCTATTAGTCCATGTGACTCCATGTTTACAACAATCGGTTCTTTTGACAGAAGTCAGTGTGAAGACTAAATAAAACTAAAAGTGAAAGGCAACAATGAGTCTTTCTTTGCCCTGCCTCCCTTTGTCCTGAGCAAAGGGAACCAAACTACAGGTGTCAGCACAGCCCAGTCAGTGTGTGTGTGTGTGTGTGTGTCAAAGTGCGAGTTGTTCTAAGCTGTGATCACTGTATTGTTCATGTTGCTAGTCAGCAGGAATCCGTCGCCCTCCACCTACTCCGTCCTCCCACCTCCCACCTCCCACATTCATATACTGTGGGTGTGTACTGACAGTGTATGGGACCAACTGGGAATGTTGATTCATTTTTGAATGAACAGAATACGGTTTTCATTTATTTTGTAAAACTCAGAGTAGACAAATTGAAAACAACAGAGGTCCCAGACATGACCCCTTGATCTGTTTTGTAGCACTGTATGGTGACATACTGCATGCTAAAATAATCACTGCAGCAAAGCCGTATCACAAATTCTAGTGGCTGTATTATAAAATGTAATTAAAGAGTTTGGTCTAGACCCGCTCTAATTGGAAAGTGTCATGAGATAACTTCTGTTGTGAATTGTCTAACTTCTGAACTGAATTGAACTGAAATTGAATCACATGACTACCTCCACGTGAAAGGTCACTCCTGACTGACTAAACCGTAGAATATTAACACCCGACTTTGTAGTTCGCCTGAACCCTACAGAGCTTTTCAGCATCTTTCAGCTCAAAAGTTTGGTTTTTAGTTCCATAACTTAACAGTTGTGGTTCACTCTCATAGCAGTTTGCTAATAAGTTCGCCACATGAAACGTAAAAGGTGATAATATGGCATTGTTCTGGTTACAGTCTGTTTCCTCTGCCCCCAGGTGGCCCAAAAATAAACAAATACCGGTGAATTAAAAATTGCAACTTCATCTAATTTTAAGCCATAAGTAGTCCAAGGGCACAATTATTAATTCAAGGGAATAAATGAAGTAATTAGATATGAATTATTTATTCAGCTGGCTAATTTGTGCATGCAAATTATTCATTACAGGGTACAAAAATTTGTACACAAAGAACTGTAAAAAAATGTACTCTCGATACCCGCCATAATATGCTTCATAATATAACAGAAAAACTGATGGAGGAAATTCGATGAACGACAAACCACTTGTCCAATGAAATTTTCACTCTGCTGCCCACCAACCCCAAACACTGCACTGATAAGAAATATGTAGCGAGATGCAGCTGAGTGTCGCGTTCTTTTACTGAGTCAGCACCAGTTTTATACCAACGTCAACCCTTGGTGTCACACTTTAAACAAACGATCACTTCATTATTTGCCAACATTTATACAGTAAGGAATATAAAGTCAGACATATAAATGCTGATTACAGATCTGTATCACCAGGGGCGTCGTACTAACGGACTCAGAGTAAGTTTTATGACTCTAATTACAACCTTGCAGCTCCAGGAGGGTAATGTTCCCTGGTGTAGGGAAGCAACAGCAGATGTGTGGTGTTTCTGCCATCGTACCTCATGTCTTATACGGCGATCTGCCTGATAGATGTGATTTATCTGTAGTATGGTGGGGAGGAACACCCTCCCCCCTGACATTCACACCCAGCACTCATACAAAACGTGCACACCACCACGTATGCACTCTGCCGTCTGTTCGCAATTCCCAGCTCTGACATTTTGTTTCCACTGTTTCGCATTTTCTGAACTCTGTGGAGATAATTCTCGCTCTCTTTCCCTCCTGCCTTCCTTCCGCCCCAGCAGGGACACCGCAAGGTGACAACATCCATCACCCATCAACCATCACATATCATCTGCTGACTGGTGTCTCAGAACAAGGAGTCTTAAATAAAAGTCATATTCATTTCCAGAAACTGGATTTGAAACTTTGTGTGTGTGTGTGCATGTTTGCACAGAATTTGGCCTACCACGCAATATCAGTATGCGTTTTGTCACCCAGAGCCTTTAACATATGCAAGCGTGAATGGCACTCACTTGTACGCACACACATAACAGTAATCCCTCCTGTCCTTGTCACTTACCTGTCAACTGTGACATTGCTTGACCTCCACGTCTGCTTGCGTACGATGCTCTTTTGCTTCATTAGCATGATCAATACAGTCACATAATGGCTTTCTGCATCAGAGGATGAGTCAAAACGTGTAGTCAAGTGTGTGGTCAGAGAGTACACAAAGGCAAGAAAAAGCGGCAACAGGATTTCAAAATTTCTAATTTTATGGTGCTCCCAGACACACAGACACACTTGACAAATAAACATGATTACATTGTTTTATTTCTATGAAGATTAGTATGTTTGTAACTTATTAATTACACAGTAACATGGTCTTTCATTTAATACTGACAAAAAGGGAAGCAGGACAACAGGACTGTCCAAATGCTGTTAGCAAGGGGTGTGTGTGTGTGTGTGTGTGTGGTGGGAGGGCGGCTGCTTCCTTTTGTCTGTCTAAGGTGAGAAGGAGACAAATTCTTACCTTAAGTCATAAGCAGACAACATGCAACTGCATTCAAAAACTCCATGTGAAGAAGCCTAGAGGAGAGCAGAGGAGAGGAAGCACTAAATACAAACATCATGGAATGAAGCAAAAGGCACAGAGCAGAGACACATGAAGGCTTAATTAGCCCCTTCAGAGACGGAGACAAACTGCCACGAACCAGGCATCTTTGGAGCACAGAGAAACACACAATCAGGAAACAAAAGACAGAGTGACACAGACGCACGTACAGATGCATCAGTCTGTCCATCCACAAAGCCTCCCACAAAGAAGGCATGTGAAAGATGAGAACTGACACACTGTGCACGGTGTGATACTTTTAAATGGGGACTATTTCTTTGATTGACAGGAGTTCCGATGACAACTATTTACATTGATGTGACTGGTCACCCTTGTTGGTCCACTGACCCTTTAAGACCCTTTTAATGGGAAAAGTGCTTATTCATCTCAGGCTGCACACAGTTTCTATAAGCAGCTGTTCATCTTCTTGTATGTGTATATTCTTTGTGTTTGTGTTTGAAAAGCATTACTGGTGATATATACTTTATGTAAGAGGGACTTTATGAATGAGAAAACTTCCAGTTCCCCATTTGATGCTATGCACTGATTCTTGTACTCCATTTGATCTGCTTGTGTGTGCAGTGCAAGTGTACATTTTTGCTATGCATAAAGTATACACCTCATTGGAACTGTTTGTGAGGGTACCCTGTGTGTGCACATGTGTGTGTTTTCTTTGCATGTGTATGTTTGTTAGAGGCTTACTGTATCAGTTTGTAAGGCCACTGCAGCCTTGAGTCCAAGCTGGAGATCCCTACCCTGAAGATCACTTGCAATAAACCAACAGCCTCCTTATCGCTGTCAGAAGAGAAGACACACAACACATATTTTCTGATCAGAGAAAAAAGGGAAAATGAAAACGGGATGAAACTCTTGAGAGGGTAGAGAGAGAGAGAGAACCGAGGGATGAGATGGCGACAAGGTTAGTTCTGCACTGGTATTCCCCGGTGCATGAAAATGTGGAAACTGAAAGAAGATTAAAATAAGAATTTGACATTTCACTGCCTCTTTTTCTACTCAAACGCCTACTGATCACATCGCTATTTAAAAACACACCAAAAAGCTTTTACATTGAAATTACAAGCACACGGTATTTTATTTCATACTAAATCAATTGCAGTGTTGTTGGCAGCCTCAGGAGATTTAAAAAAATCTGCTTTGCGCTTTCTTCTGTTTGATGTGTTGTATTTTAGACCTTCTCACTGCAGGGAGTTACCCAACAAAAACTGAATAATTTTTGTCAGTCAGCCTTTTACCAGTTCCTCTTCTCTTATGCGTGCATTCATAGTAGCCATCAGAAGCTTTAGTTACAAATGAATAGCCTTCACCCTGTCCTGCATTAAGGTTCTCCTCTAATTCACCAGAGAATGACTTTCCCTGAGAATATTCTCAACAGCAGGCTAAATATAACTCTGATTGTTCTTCTAATGAGTACTCGCAGAACAAGAATGAGCGGTTTGAGCAAAGGGGATGATGGTGGAGGGTGGAGTTGCTAGTGATGGGGGATTTGTTTCAAGCTAAAATAATGATAGCAAGAAAAGGCATTTTTAAGAGTTTATATCACTTTTAAGGTCCCTTGTTGTGAAGGTGCTCGTTATGACGAACACAAATCAACAGTTCATGTTTTAAAGTTATATACCTGCAGGTTTTGAACACTAATTTCCACTATAAATGGCTTCTAAGGAGACAAAATTCTAGAAATCTAAATTAAATACTTTTACTTTTGTTACTGTTGCATATAAGAGTGTAACACATTGTCAAACTTAGAAACAAGACCAAAAAACTACAGAAAACTATCAAGGTCTTCACGTATCAAGGAAAAGGGGTGATCACGCTTTCCTCCCAATTTTCAAAACCACAGGGAAGGTTTTCTACCCTGTGAATACTGGTGATCTTTATTTAATTACATATAATTTCACTTTCTGATTGTGAATTTTATCAGCTCCATTTCACAGTTCTGAATGCAGATAAAATTGAATTAGTGATGATCCAAACAGATTCAAATGATGCAGATGGTTTCGCTTGTTGCTTGCTTCATGTAACCAAGTGTGAACCACATGGCACAGTCAGGTTCTGTCAGAATACACAAAAAGCATCTATCTACCTCCACTTCACCTGTCAGTCACTAACATGGTCCTTTAAAGCTCCTAGATCACAGTGGGCTCCAGCCTGCTCCTGGAGCCACAGCTGTGAATCCCTGGAGGCTTACGTCAAGACAACCAGCTGCTGACATCCAGCCAATAACCTCCATGCATTAATATCCTCATAATGATTATACTGTACTACCCCTGCTAGAGAAGACCTGTGATTAAATTACCCATCCAGACATGGATCACTGTCATCTATCTTGGTGAAACCCTGTCAGAGGAGAGCTAGTCTCATTGTGCAGTTTCCCGTTTTCTCTTGCCCTACCACGGTGGAAACTCTCCAATAAAATCAACTCAAATATCAACACAAATTAGCATTTATTAAAAAAAAACAAAAACAAAAAAAAAACTCGTACTGCCGCCTGCCTCAAGCCTCCAAACATGACATATTCCACCATTTAGCACCAGCTCTTCAGTAAAGAACAAGAAGAATCGCTCAATGCACACAAGAGTTAAACTCAGAAATAATTACCCAAGTCAATGGGTGCCACTATCTCTGTGATTGGTTGAGTGCTCAGGCAAAAGCTATTAAGTTTTTCTTTCTATTTTTTTCCACAAGATTTCAATTAAAAGCTGTGCGGAATCGTGGGCCTATCTTTAAACGATAGACCCCCAGAAATCCCCTCTCGGGGGAGGACCTATTGTAGTGTCCTCATCAACACTGCAATTAAAGCTTGCCTATCATCTTTTATGATAAAAAAAGGGGGGTATTACCACAAAAGCACCTTATTTTCCTCTCCTAAAATAACTCTTTAGCTTTTCACCCCATAATTTCATTACAGGAAGATAGTCATTCATCAATTAGAATGGTAATTTCCATTAATGGCGCCTGGTCTCACTGAATATTGAATAAATCGTCCATTCATTTGGATCTCATGCTTTGGTTCAGCAATATCTCATGAATATAGTATAAGATATGAATACAAATACCACAATATCTCTGTGGAAATGCAAGGGCAATTGAGAGAGAAACAGAGAGCTACGGCAACATACTGTTAACAGATCATCCATATACAACAAATATATTCATAGCACGATTAGCTTCTTACCATTCTGTTTTCAGAAATGTCAGTCTAAGAAATCGACCTTGTTATACACAATGTTTTCATTGATATATTTTGACCCTAAATGAGCTTCTTCTAATACACTTCTTGAAATTTTGTAAGTATATCACAATCCAACAATTACTGCAATTATCGCGGCGATTAAAACACTCGCTTCTTGTATAAATTTCTCAATTACTGGAGTTGATTAAGAGCACAGCTGTTACTGAAGTTTTTCCTGCGTTCATGCTTTGTTAGTTCATAGTAAGAAGTTATTTAATTACCTTCTACTGACACAGAACTCTAAATAATGAGAGCAAAACCCAGTGTGTATTCTTCACTTTACGATGTAGTCGTGCCTGTTTGTTTTTGTCAGCCAAACATCTGAAATTTTCACTGATTTTTTTGGACTGAAATACCTCAGGATGATGCAGTGAAATAAGATTAAAAAGCATTCAGTTACAGAAAGAAGAAAAGCTGTGGGGAAAATGACCTTCTAGAAACAATCAAATGGAAAATAAAGCATCTGTTCTCAGGTCCTGATTCCATATTATTTAGAATATAGAAAGTAGAGATTTGTCAAAACACTTGAAACTACACATTTATAGGTTGTAATTTTCCATGTTTTGTTGGAGGTAAATCAGACTTTTTGAAAAGATGTCATAGAGGGCAGAGTGACTCATGTCGCTTGGTGATTCAATAAATAAACTGAAGTGGTCTTGAATTAATGAAAGACAGCTGCCACTCCATATACAGGAGAAGTCCTCAGACACAGATACACCACCACCACCAAGGGACATCTGTTATCAGTCGTGACACAAGCTACTTATTTGTTTGTCTCCAATAATGTGCTGCACATCAGTCTGTTCATCAGCCTTGATTTTCCTCGTGGCACAAGGGTTTATGTGCAAGTGAGAGTTGTGTGTGTTTATACGCGTCCTGCTGAGCCACCAGCCCCAGTTGTTTATTGGTCCCTCAGAGCAAAGTTTCCCAGCCTCATCTGGAGCAGTTTCACTGCGCTTTCTGAGGTGTTGTTACCACAGCCTATGATTTCCTGTCTCAGACTCACAAGCTGTCTATGGAGTGCAGTTATTCCCCTCACACAAAGCCACCAGCTGGTAATGACAACCTTATCAATTTTGGACTCACTTGCTCGGTCTGTTTGTTATTTTGACGTGGTTTCGATGTCTGATTTTAAACATTGCTGTATTGCTGCGCTGTTGCTTCCTGTTGATGCATTTATTCTTAAGAGGTGTCAGTTTAGCATGAGTTTTTCATGATAGCTATTCTTTTCTTTACAGTGACTCCAAGCTGTGTTTGAATTGCATCCAGATAACAAAATTCAAAATAAAAATCAGAACCAGTTATCTGTTTTTGCAAACCTGATAATAAAGGGAACAAAATTTAATTTTCACACCTGTCACTTAACTCAGATGATAAATGTTGCTTTAAGACAAGTGTTAGCAAACTCCATGATCATTCTGACATATCGCCAGTCCAACCACACATCTATCCGTCAGCTCCACGATATGGTTCTGCCACCACCTCCAAGAGAGAAGCACCTTCCCCACCTGTTTGTATTTCCCCTCAGAGTGAGGAGAGCCTGGAGTGTAGGAGGCTTTGGACTGAAGATGTGCTAATGGGCAGAGAGTACATTCTCCCACACATTCATTCCCTGTGCTGTCAAGGATCATCATAGTGGAACGCTGACGATGGTAACCTTGGTCCCTCCCTACCACGACACCTGCTGCTCCTCCATCTGCTGCCGCCAAACAGCCTCCTGCTTTTCCTGTTTATCCCCCTATCTACACATCCATCCATCCATACATCCATTCACTCATCATCAAAAAAAAAACAACCTAAAAGCTGTGGGCTACAAAAACGTTGTCTCTGAGTGTCAGCCAGTTGCGAGAAATCAGATATTGTGAGTGTGACACCCTTCAGCCACTGCTGCAAACTTTTAAAGTCTCTGCTGCAGCTGCTCTTGGATCAGCGTGTGTATGCTGAAAGAGAAACA
This sequence comes from Scatophagus argus, assembly GCF_020382885.2. Classification (NCBI taxonomy): domain Eukaryota; kingdom Metazoa; phylum Chordata; class Actinopteri; family Scatophagidae; genus Scatophagus; species Scatophagus argus. The sequence continues at coordinate 22,741,648 of NC_058493.1, forward strand.
CTTTGAATTTACAAGCAGGGAGTCACACAATGAATTTACACACTGATGCCGAGGAACAGTTGACGAGTGCACGATTTTGCCATCATGTACAAAAACCCATGAAATGTCACTGAGCCAGGTACTTGTCAGCTACAACATTTGCATTGCTGCCTCCATTTGAGGCAAATGAGGAGGAGAGGGAGACTAGGTCAGCAGATAGAGGTTTTGTGGGTCAGCAGAGAGGAGGTGGCTCCCTAATTCTGACTCTAAAAAGTGTCACGGTGATGCCTCTCTGAGGAGAGGAGAAATGTGCATCCCACAGGGTAGAAACAACAGTGTTTTTTAGAAGCAGAATGACAGACAAAAAAGAGCAACCTTCATGACAGCCCTGAGGACCGAACAGAACGAATAGCATTTGGTATGTGCCTGCGCATAGCATCTGCAGTAAAAACAGTCTAAGTCTCTCTCCTTCAATATTGTAACATCAGGCGCACCCATTTGCTACTTTTCATCATATGCCCTAACAAGCAAGTATGGTGAGACTGTTGTGAAACTATCGCACATCCGAGTACACTGAAGAATGTGCCGTCTGAGCCCAATGGGTCTGATGGGAATCTTGAAGTTGCCTTGTGTTTCCACAGTGGCTGTGAGAGACTGCATGGCTTCAGTTATCCTCCATTAAGTCTGGGATTCAAGGATCTAACACAGCCAAGATGGGGTGCAGAGAGAGAGGGGCTATCAAAGAATGTCACTACAGTCGGTGGGACTGTGTGTGTGTGTCACTTATAATGTCAGGTCTAATGGGTATGATGGGACGAATTTAATGTTATGACTTCAGAACAAAGATAAAGCCATGTTTACAATGGGTTGGTAAGACTCTGCTCTAGTCAACTTGCTTTTGGTACTTTTCTCAAATTTATTTTCCACTGCAGACAGCATCCTCTCAAAACAGGCAGGATTCTTATCTTATCGTCATAGTGATCCCACATGAAACTGGAACACATGAACAATGGAGAACTGAAAAAGAAAAAGAGCACTGAAGAAACAGTGTGGAGTTTGGAAAGTCCTACATCAGCACACAGAAGACGAGATGACTCTGGCTGCTCCATGTAACATGAGTGATGATTCTGTGATTCTTCAGTCTGCAGTGTTTTCACTTTTGGTTCAACCCACTTGGAACCTGGACCGAGGTGACACCATAAAAGTTCCAGGTACACACTGACACTTCAAATAAATTTACTGCAATGCTGGTGCCTGTCATTTTAGATAGTTCTTAACACACTGGTATAAGTTCAAACATTAGCATTTCTGATAACTTTGGTTTTAATTAGTTATGTGATGCTATAAAAAGCAGGTGAAACATTATGATTGACAGCTAAGCGCTGCCCCCGACTGGCTCGCACAAGGCGTATGAATGCATGTATACAGGCTGGCTCATTTCACCTCAGAGCAAGCTTTAATTTTCTCATAATGAGCACTGAAACAGCACCATTTTCTAACAAGTATCTAGGATTTTATGATTTTATGATGAAACAGTTCCAAGTCATAATTAAAAAACTCTACTGCCGAGGCCTGATTAAACATTTATCAACCTAGTGGAAAAAAAAAACTCAACAATCTGTTATTGTTAACTCTGTATATCATCCACATCCTGTAACACTACATCATGTGTGCTAACTACAGTAATTCAGTTTGGTATTTTTTTTAAATCATAGCATAACAGTTAATTCAACTGATATGTTTACTTGAGATTATTCTTGCAGGCAAAAGACCCTGAAAAGTGCCTGACAGTGCTTGCATTTATAAAAAAAAAACAAAACATATATATTTGACTGTAAGTCTGGTGTCTAGTAGAGGCAAATAAATCTGGTTTGCTGGCATGAGGTCTGCTAAGGTCACCTCTCCTGACTGCATCTGTCTTAAGTGCCGCTTTGAGGTTCTTGGAGGAGAACCAGGCCAGCTGATTTTGTTTCCCTCAGGTTAGTCTCACTGGTTCAGGGGTAAAGTTTCCTTGGGTTACACTCTCACACACACACACTCCACAGGAGCAGTGACAGGCAATGATGCCCCCGGTTTGACCTGAGAGCATAGCCGCCATGCAAAGGATATCTGACAGCTTCACTGAGCCCCTTCATATCACAGCTGGATCACCAAGCAAAACACACCCAACTGTAAGCAGGGCTATTCACACAGGCACATCCTGTCAGTTTCAGTACTCGCCCGAAAGAATAAGTCTAGACTGTGAGGCTTAGAAACAACAATGTTTTGAGCTAAATGTTAACATCAGCTTGCTACTGTATCACGCTGATGTTAAGTGGGTTTGTGCACCATCTTTGTGTAGCATGTTAGCATGCTAAGAGCAAATTAACACTAAACAATATGTACAGTGAAGACTAAGGCAAATGTAAAATTAGTAGATAAACTTGGAGCTGATGATGGCACTGGATGAAATTATGGAAAATTTCAATAATAAAACAACAGTAGGATTCATCCTTAGTGGACCATTTGCACAGAATGTAACCTGTAACAGAATAATAACCTGAATAAATTATAATCAGTGGATGGGAAGCATTTTGTTTTCTTGCAGCTAAAACAGTAACACATTGTTATGAAATTATCAGGCGGATCATTCCTATAATTCCCTGTCATTCCAAGATTTAAATGTGTTGTCAGTGGCTGACCCATTCTGAACTTCCTGGATCAGGTGGGGATTTTTCCCTAACAGTCCAGATGCTGAGCGTGATGAGTAGAAATTTAATAAATGTGCCAATTATTGCAGTGCTGATGGCCGTGGGGGTCAGAGGCAGCAGGTGTGCTGAGGAGCTGAAGCCATGCAGAGCAAATGTTTGGTTTCCGTTTCACGCAAGGATGAATCAACATGACCAGAGAAACCCACCGGACTTTTCTCAAACAGCATCGGCCTGTGTGTATGTATGTGTGTGTATGTATGTGTGTGTGTGCTGGAGAAAGCAGGATGTGGGGGTTGTGTATAAGAAAAACCTTGAAATATTGTAATGCAGCACCCTGCATGACTCTCCCACCCCTGTTTTTAAAAACCTAATCTCAGACTCTGTCGGCTAAATTTACGGATAACACAACAATTTTGTATGAAAATAAATGCACAGCTTCAGAATTTAATACAAGATCCGTCTTGCATCTGTCTGGGAACATGGCAAATACGGTGTTTATGAAATGCTGATGTGACCTTGTTTGAGTCGGAGTGTGTGCGTGCATATGAGCGTGTAGTTAATAGTTGCAGGTTGGCATGTGACACACGGCTTTGTCTTCATTACAACAACATCAGGCTGTGCACCATCCTGCACAATGGCTTCATTTAGCCCAGCGATCTGCTGAGAGCTGCTCTGTAATAACACGGGTCAGGACCTGAGTGGGAGCAAACCGTCACACTGCCACCACCCTCTTCCATGATGAAAGACGCTGTCAACAATCCCCTTTGCTGCCGCGCTAATCTACGTTGCTAATACACCCTTCTCCATCCCTCGCTCTAAGCTTTCCCTCTTTGCTGTTCTCCAGGCTCTCCCTCTCTATTTTCCTTCTCTCTGTCTCACGGCTGCATTTTACTCTCGTCTCATCTGTGAGGTTTTAGTCATTCTTTTTATACTGCAGCCTCCTTTTGGACATTTTCCCATCCTGTTCTCTACGCCTTCTTCAAGCTTCTGTTTCCTATTTTGTTTCCATTAAACTGTGTTGCTTCCTCTCATGTTGTCTCAACTCCTGTAACTTTTCCTTACAGTTACTTACTGTTGCGCTGAACAGAAAAAGCACAGCTGCTCTGGTAGATGCCTGACAGCACCATTGATACAGAGCTAGGAAGTAGCAAAACAGCAAAGTGCATGTACATGTTTTGTACTTATGTGCAGCTTGTAGCTCGCTTGAAAAACTTCCATTTTGCGGCACTTCCTACTTGCTTCACCATGTCAGAGACAAATTTGTACTTGTATTCCTCTTGATTCATTTGTGTTTCCTGGAAGCAAGTCTCAAATCCTTGAATGCAAGTCAGCCACAAGCCAATTTAATAGGACAACATACCACCCTTTCAGGTTTCTAAATGCTAACCCTCAGAATGACACAGCATTTGAAGTTTTTCCTGTAAAAGGTCATTTCATTCCAAGCTCTTTCTGAGGATGTCTTATTTGTTTTTTTGTCTGAAGGAACAAAGTTGATACAATTCTATAGTTTAAACCACACAACAGCATGTGAAGTAGTCAGATTTAGGAACATCTGAGATGGTTGTAAAATATTTCATTTGATCACTTCTAATACTAAAATACTGCTAATGCCTATCTACCTTTATTAAAAATGTGAATATAAGAAACGTACAGTACAGTACAGTATTCGTGCTGTTTCTAACTCTATTGCCAGTATAATTAAAAATCAGAATATCTGAATATGAGCTCTACTTCTACTGTAGAGGTAACATAAGTATTTACCGCTATGCATCACGCTGTATTACAGCCAATAAAACAAATCCTTGTTTTATGCTGTAAAATGGATCTGACTGGGTGTGTTTTTGACTATAATGGTGTCCAGCACACTGTATTAGGCTGGCAAAGTAAGTGGATCTTTTAGACATGATGTATGACTCCCGTCTCTGCTGCTCTGCTCTGATATGATATGTCCAGTCTGAAAATATCAGTCCTTTTGTCTACATTAATTACCTTGACTGTCTGTCATATGATGTTGCGCGTGAGACATCTATCATGGCGTATCTCCCTGCATTCATGTGTACGTGCGCGTCCATGGTTGCGCACATCAAACAGGATTGTTCCTACTCCCTGATGGCTAAAATGGTTTTACTCCAGATAGCAACTTTCATGGAGATTTATGAGCATGCACGCCTGCACACATGTGCGCGCGCACACACACACACACACACACAGACTGACAGTTTGAGAGACGGGTGAGCTTGAATGGAGGGAGGACGAAAGGCAAAGGAGACTGGAGGAGAAGGCACCCTGTGAGCTACTAAGATATAAACAGGTGAATGATTTTCTGTTCCCTCTCAGATTGTTTCCTCATCTCATCCCAGCCTGGACCTTGGAGAGATGGGCTGGAACGCCAGTCCCTTACTAAGCAGCCCTGGTAGACTATCTGGCACAGACACATAACTCGGCTACTGTCGCTTCTTGCACTGCTGGCCGCCGTGCGCCACTGGCCAAGCTGTTAAAATGCACAGTCTTATTCTCTGCTCTGAATCGCATTAGCTCTGGGGCTGTCGTAAACTGATACAAGCAGCGGCCCTTAAACATACACACATTCTGAAGACGAGCACCCTTTGTGTGCACACATGCTGCCTTCACTACATATGCAAAAAAATAAATAAATAAATCTGCTAACACATACACACAAGTTGGCCACAGACAACCGTGTATGAAAACTCGAACAGTATCCCGGAGGAAACAAACGCTCTGACCTTTATAAAGATTCATGTTTTTTCCTCAAAGCACTTTTGTTTCTTCTCCATTTTCCATTCCATTTGGCAGTGTGAAAAAAATACCGTAAAGGGAAATTTAAAGTGGAATCCAGGAGCTGCTTTCCATGTGGAAATCAGAATCAGAAAGCTAGAAGTGTACTGACAATGAGATTGCCAGGCAAACACCTGCTGCAATTTCAAATACAGAAGACCGCAGACCAAATAATGTCTTTTATTTTTCTGAACAACTGAAGAAGAAGGAGGAAGAGCACGTTAAACAACATCATGACATAAATCCAAACGGTGTGTCAGTGTTATGCGACAGATCTGAAGCTATGCAGAACTAAAGTTTGGTCATACAGCTGCAACTGCAGCTGCTTGTACGTGCGTCTATCCACTGTGCACAGCATGTGTGTGAATGTACTGCGTGCTTTTGTGTGAGCATATGCTTGCTTAGATATACTTTGCAAACCTTTACAGTTGTAGGTGTTTAATCTTTTGTGTGTTTCTCAATTAGAACTCCACCTCAGGGATTACATCTGCAAAGAGAGCGAGAGAGAGAGAGAAAGATTGTTTCCAGGTAAAATCAGAAACGACCGAATACAAGATGTTTAAGAAGGGATTTGTGTTAGGAATGAGGCTTTTTTTCTATCCTGCCTACAGGAAACCACAGTGAAAGGACCAAGTGAACAAACAGGGCGAGACAACGGCCAGCCTTTTAGACAGAGTGGCAGTGACACCTCTCTCAGCTAGCCCCTGAGCTGTCTGTCCCAGCTAGGCTGTCTCCTCCCCCTCTCCATATCATTGACTTGCTACTGACTTAAACACACTTCTGCCAAGCCCCTCTGAAATGATGCATTGTGCTGGAGGAGTTATCTTAGAGGACAATATTCTCCTGAAACACAGTCTTAAAGTGGACCTGAGAGAAAGGAGCTGGCTGCTTCACTTTCTCTCTGTGGTTGCTAGGTTAATGCTCCACACAGAATCACTGGGGCTTTTATGGGTGGTTGGCACCACCTCAGCCCCCTGCCTCCGACTGCTCCCTGATTGTGTGTTTGAGAGAAAGGGCGGGCAGCAGAGGGAAAAATCATCCCTCTCACTCAGGGTGGCGTGCTAGGACTTCCAATGTTCCTGCCACCTCTCGTACCCCCTTCTCTCCACTGGCATTCCCACAAGCATTTCTGATGGCTGGTTCCTGCGGCCCGCTCTCTGGCTCTGACCTCAATCCGTCTAGTTAAACCATAATTGGAAATGAGCAAGACATTTACCTCTCTGGATATATATCTGTGAACTCGCCCTCCTCTGGGAAATCTGTACCTGTGTGCCCCCTTTCTAAATCAAAGGCTGAGATTTCTCACCCACAGCTAAAATCATTTAGGCAGATCTGAGCCGAGGTGAAGGTCTGCACTGTGACAGAGATATATTTCAAAGAGTTTGCCCCAAGGCACTACTTTGCAGCTCCAGAGACAGAGGGGCAAAATGACATCCACTACCACACTGTATTCTTTCAGATGACAAACCGAGGTGGGATGCCACACCCTGCACTGCAGCTGTTTCACAGATCCTTGGTAAAAATGATGTGTAATCATTACTTACTGGTTTACTGTTCAGTCTGTGACAGTGTGCTGCTGTTCAATATTCTGCTCTACTGCATATTACATGAGGAAATGTCCCATTGCTAGAACAAAGAAGGATTTTCATTACCCTGAAGGCAACACTAATACCAAAAAGCACACACCACAGTATCAGACCTCTGCATTTTGAAGTTCATTAGATAATCTGTGCTGAATGGGATTTGTGTTTCACAAGTGTGCACTCTTGTGTCATGAATGCAATAAGCTTTCAAAGCGGTTGTGCCTGTCTATACATAGGAACAAATAAGCACTTACTGTATACAAACACACACACACACAGTGATGCTGTCTTCCCTGTCCCTTTCAGAATAATCCAGTATCCAGTACACCTGCAGACTTACCATCTCCACCATAAGATCGATGGCATTGTCCTTGAAACTAAAACTGCAAGGTCAGTTTTCCCCGTATTTCCCTTTCCCTTCACATATAAATGTGTGCCATATCTATCTACCTATTTATTTATCTAACTATATTATTATTTATCCTATATTTTAATTGGTCATATTATGTTGACCTCATTTTATTTGCTTTATACAATTGTTCTTGGAAACATAAAAAACAAGACAAAGTGATTGAAACTGATTGATCATACCAGCTACTATATACATCCATCCATCCATTTTCTATACCGCTTATCCGTCAGGGTTGCGGGGGGTCGTCTGGGAGGAGTACACCCTGAACCGGTCGGCAGTCAATCGCAGGGCCGACACACACCTAGGGGAAACGTAGAGTAGCCATCCATCCATCCATTTTCTATACCGCTTATCCGTCAGGGTCACGGGGGAGCTGGAGCCTATCCCAGCTGACTACGGGCGACAGGCGGGGTTCACCCTGGACTGGTCGCCAGTCAATCGCAGGGCCAACACACAAAGACAGACAACCACACACTCTCACACTCACACCTAGGGGCAATTTAGAGTAGCCAATTAACCTAATGTGCATGTTTTTGGTATTGTGGGAGGAAGCCGGAGTACCCGGAGAAAATCCACGCAGGCACAGGGAGAACATGCAAACTCCACATAGAAGGGCCCAGACCGGGATTCGAACCTGGATTCGAACCCTTTGCTATGAGACGACAGTGCTAACCACCACCACCACCGTGCCGCCACCAGCTACTATAGCTCATGAAAAACAAATAAACAAACAAATAAAAATATTACAGCGTAATACAGCGTATTACTGTATTGCTTAAGCTGAAATGCAGAGGGAGCTAAGTGGTGTCTGAATACGAGAATTTCTTAGAGCTAAGTCACTGTTCTAACATTCAACACAAGAAAAGTAAGATTTAACTGACCGCATCTTTCTTCTGCCCCACATATTTTCATTGCTGAAAAAAATAAGGCTCTTGAACATCCACCTAAAGTATGAAGAAAAACAAGAACAATTGGAAAACAGTGAATTACAGATATTTGGGCCCAAACATAAAACAATGACTCTTTTATCTTGACTCTGAACATCAAAGAACACTGCTTTCTATCAGGGTGAAGCACAGCAAGATGAATCTCATGCTTGAATAATAATAAGCACATTTTTCTAAATATACAGACCTGTTTATCCCCATGGCTGAGGAATATACATATTTATGTGCACATTTCCGTACACTCTTTCACAGTGTATGATGAATTTATATCTAATCCATATTTTGCCTCTATTATTGCTCGAGCCATAAAGAATCTTATTCAGTCCAGAAAATCACAATATAAGCCACAGTGTGAGCGTTATCAAACAGGTGGAGTCAAATAAAGCTATGATTGGTGTGTGAAATGAAATTTATGTTTGCTCCCTCAGCACCTTTACTGTCTTGGAGAGCGCAGCATATCCAGGACTGTGTTTTGCCAGAGGGGAATAGCTTGTATGGGTATGCGATGGTGGTTGTATATAAATGGACTTTTATCATATCTTGGTCATCTTACAGTCTTTTGTCATCTAAGCAAAAAGGGGCTGGGGCATAAGACGCTAAAAAAAACAAACAAAAAAAAAACAATAGCTAATAACTGTGAAGCCAAAATATGTGCAATTATCAAACTGGTCAAATTGACAAATTCACATTCAGATGAATGCTAATAAACAATTATTAACCATGTGCACTAAAGACCACAAAGATGTCTTGCCTCCTCCCAGAAACAAGATCTTCTTCACCCCCCCTAAGTCAGTGACTGACCTATTTAAGTCTCATAATGTTGATGAAGCTGCTAAACTAATGACCATTTCCCCATTGCATTAGAAAGTATTCCCCTCATTGTGGCCCAGTGGCGGCAGCTAAACACATAAGCCAGCAGCAGACAAAGTCGGAGTCATCCACCCACACAGCTCAGCAGGATGTAGTAAGAGGGTCACTCAGAATGACTCACTCAAGATCATTTTAAACGTAACAAATGCAGATTAGCCACTCTCTCATATTACTGTATTCTGCTCTGAAAACTTGTCTTGGGCGAAAAGTGTTTTATGTTTCCAACAGAGTGAAGACAAGGCTAGAAAGAGACGGTTAGCATTAGAAGACGATATAGGACAGGAGGTGTCGCTTGACTTCTCTCTTTACTTTATAATATGTAGCATACTAATTTAGCCTGGCATTGTCAGACAAATGTGCAAAGGGAATTACTCTAACACGTCTTTGGTCATTATTGTCAGTTGGACAGACCTACAATCACAACAGGGCAACAAAATGTGTGAAATGGTGCTGAGCAAAGGAACATGTAAACTATAGCATGTAGACATGAGTTTTGATGGTGTACAACATCATTTTATCAGTGAAGACACATACTTATACTTACACTTCTATTTATGTTTTGGTGTCTAAAGGACAAGAATCTGTGTGAATGCAGGCTGACTCAATCCAGCACTCATTACAAAAGTAAATATAAAATTTTGCTCGGCATAAAAGACTGGCAAGCTCAAGGAGGCGGAGACTGAAATGCCCCGTGTGACACATCACTGTGTAAATACACAATAGATTCAGTTTCAGCAATGGTGCTGCCCGTGATTCATGGATTGTATCTGATCTTCCCGTGAGACACACTCACTGTCAATCCGTTACTGATCTTTCAGTTTCCTTGCCATATTGACAGCTGATCTGAAGCCCTTTCTTCCAGAGCTCTTCAACAGAGCTGAGCATCACAGACATGGACAGCAAGACAACATTCAACCGAAACAACGCAGACTGTCAGAGCTAGTGGAGCATACCAGAGGAGATGGAGCCAGATTAGTTTATTTTGATCTATTGAGCTGCTACTCAGAGGGATGAAAGAGGGCCCACATGAGTAGATGATACATACTCGAATACTAAGGATTCACAGAAGATACCACTGGCACTCCTTCATCAGCTGACACTATGCAGAGACCAGGAAGGGAGGGGTGGAGAAGCAAAGAAGACCAAGATAGGGACTGATGAGAGAGAAAGACACGAGAACGTTTGCTTATCAGTGTTGCTTGTCAGTGATTGTGATTTTCTGTTGTATCCACAAGGATTCGTTTTTAAAATTCAGCAATTTGAAATTTGAAATAGCTCCTTATTCCAATTTCATTACTTTCATATTCTGGGAAACGGGTAATTTTGTATGTGTGTCTTCAGAGGCAAGACCAGCATGACACTTACCCCTTATACTTAAGGTTTAAGTATGACTCAAAAGGGCTTGTCAGGTTGTCAAAGCAAATCTGAAACCCCTCTCTAAACACCTTTCCACATTAATTTCATTTCAAGAAAAACAAGAATTTCCCTTCAGGGATAAATAAAGGAATTTCTGTTTTTTTCTTCTGATTTTCTAAAGAGTAAAGGGGGGCTTGTCAGTAAACTGTTTTATCCTTCTGATAATGGCAATCCAACAAGCACGCCCACTTTACACAGCGATTATTCAGGTGTTTGGAGGTGAGAAAGAATGTAGGATTTGCCCTTCTTTATTGAGCTTACCTTTTGTCATTCCTCACAAAGCTTTTTCGGTCACTTTTCTTGTGTAAGGCCAGGTGCAACCCTGTGATTGTCTTTGAAATACTGTCCAAAAGTGTGGGTCCTTATCCCCAAGAACAGCTATAAACATGAGTTCAGATGACATGCAGTGCGACATATTGCACGTTTCAAACCTTTAGTGTGGTACGGGGACTTGAGACGGTTACCAAGAGAGGAAGAATATGCTCTTTGGTGATTCCAAATTTGTCTTATTTTACACATTATGTCTTCTAAGTCACATCCAGGAATCTGCTGGGGTTTTATTTTGCACAGTTGTGAGAGTGTGTGAAGCTGCGCCTTCCTCTCATGATTGGATTACTCTGAAGTCAAGTGTGAAGCAATGCCATGAGTAATACAACTAATTATTTCTATTATCAAGTGAATACTAATGTAATATAATTATCTCAAGTGGATAATGAGTAATTCATTAAATCTTGACCATGCAAAAAAACTTCATCCACACACACATGCAATAAAATCATCTCTGGTTCTCTGTCTCTGCCACTCTACGTGCTAACATGCACTGATGTAAATATGTACACTGCTGTGCATCATAAACTCACAGCTTTGTTTCTTTCTTCCTTTGAAACTGGAGGTCAAGAAGAGGACAGTCTGTCACCACCTTCTCCGATCAGTTTCTTTCCCCATACTAACCATTACTTATTCCCTGCAATCCCAAATGTTCATGCAGTCTCAGCCCAGACCACTGGGACGGTAATGCAAGCGTATTTCCCTGACGGGAGCCATCTGCCTGCTTCTCCCCCCCTGTCATTAGCCCATCTCTGAGATGATTCCCAACACATATCATTGGCTGCAATCTGTCTGTCTGCCTTTACCGCCAACCAAACATCTGAACAGCCGAACTCTCTGATGGGTGGAGGGCTGGAAACTTGTTCTGCCCGTCTGCCTAGTCTGCTATATCTCTCCCTTCTTCTCCTTATTCCCCCTTTATTTTCCCTCATCTTCAGTCAAAACTTTTCTGTGCTTTGTTTTATCTTCCGAGTCGTCATCTCTGATCCTGCTCTGATTTTCATCTCTCTGTGGCCTTTCTGTTTCCTCGTTCTTCCTCCACCCCTCTTCATCCCCCGCCTTCCCATTTTCGTTCCCGCTGGCAGGGTGCAGCCATATATTCGCCTGTTCCTGCAAGGGAGTGAGCGATGTGCGTGTCGCCTGTGGTGGCAGAGGGAGCAGCAGAGCCTGACGTGAACATACGCTGTGAGAGCTCCCATTTATAACTCCTTCTCCTAATGAACAACACTTTGAATGAAACACGGATGCAATTACCTTCAGGAACTCATTTTCATGAAGATAAACAAAAATGGTTGCTCTTACCACAAAGTAGAAAAATCAGAATGGATACTAATGAGCTCCTGGCAAAAAATTATAGGAAATTGAACTTCCATGCTAAAGAGGCTAGCACTTGGACTGTGGTACATTTGCTATTCCCCGGCTCCAAGCCTGGCAACCTGAAGCTGGGGGAGTCACAGCCAGTTTTGCCATCTGCATTTCCAACCTCATGTTGTGTGTCAGCAGGCAGGTTTGCACCTCCCTCCCATGCTCCACCATTGCCATGTTACCTCCATTGTGCTTGATCACACGTAACTCGATCAAATACTCACAGCTTTGGCTGAAGGTTTGGAAAACTGCTGAATCATTTTTGATCCATATGCTTCTGTACTTCCTGTTCCATGTTGGTGCTACATAATAGAGAGAGAAAAAACTCATCTGTAATAAAATGTAGACTTAAATTGGTGATATTTAAGGTTAAAAATCTGAAAAGAAAAAGCAGAACGTTCGGAGATACTCCACACAACCATGTGGGTAGGTGTATGGATACATGTGGCCAGAAAATGAGACAGAGCATAATTAATCCTCAAGATTCAGAGCTTTAGTTGCCAGTTGTCAGTTTCTCTCCCCACCTGCTGCACACCCTCCTTCCACCTTCCCCCAAAATGTACACAGTAAGGAGGCGTCAGCAGGTTAATTAGCAGGAAGAATATGGTTGGGGACTTGGAGACAGCGGAGACAAACAGGAGGCACTCACTCTCCTAGGTCCTTTCCCTGCTGGCAGATGCTGCCACCGCTAATGCCACGACCCTACTCAGCACACTTCTTGAGAGAAAAAATAAAAAAAAGAACGGACACTTGGAGGGACAGGGAGACAGTTGGAGCAAAAGCAGCTTTGGCCATATAGTAAATGGATGACTAGAGAGATTTTATCAGCCCCCGAAAAGGAGTTTGTCTTGCTGTCGTTTATGCCCATAAAGCTCCTTAGTGGTGGAGTGTTGGTCTATGGAGCCATGACCATATGGCACCAAATTGCTTAGTGAAATATTGTAGTGAGTGAGAGAGAGAGAGAGAAAGGCTGTCCAGAAGACCTCCCATTCTGACTGAGCCATATGACCGTGTCTCAAGGTCATTCAGGGGAGAACAATAGAACATGACTGAAGACGGCAGTGATAGTGATGTTAGTGATAGAGCAGCACTGACAGGTGATGAGTGTATTTTTCACAGTGGAGGTTATGAGTGGTGCATAAACAACGGGTTTAGGCAAAGGATACAGTAAGATTGTATGGTGTCCTGAAGGGGCACAGCGTAGCTCGAACACAGCCATGTTGTATTGTCCTCTGAGGGAGGAGCTGGGTTGCAGCCTGATGGAGGTACAAGTCTTTGATAGAGTGGCTTCATTACCTCATGTGAAGGGCAATCTGGTTTCATGTAGGGAGAGAGAGAGAGAGAGAGAGAGAGAGAGAGAGAGAGAGAAAATGTTAAAACATTCAACAGAACATATTTTGGGAGCTTGCAAATTTGTGCGTGAACATTTACACTGTATGCTGTCTTTTGTCCCACATTTGTACCCAGCTGGTTTCAGATGTGCACACTATCCACTTCCTTTACTTACAATGTTTACCTTTCCTAGTGATCTCTTCATTCATAGGTAACTCGACGAGACAGCACTGTATCCTCAGGAATTTCGGTATATCCATACTGGGTAATTCTGTGGTGCATGATCTTCCCAGTAATCGCTTAATCATATGTTACTGTAGTTTCCATGTACACATAATGTAGAAAGAAACCATAAGCCTTTGCATTAAACACTAAAGGTTTAATGTAATCCAGGGTTTTGCAGAATCACTCAATATCTGTTTGCTGATAGTATTGGATTAAAAATGTAAAACAACAATTACTGTACCATGACAGAGCAACTTTTCATCTTGGCATTGATCCTCTCTCACCGTCTGGTCTGCCATTACAGGCAAACAAGAACCGATGCTGTTACAGGCATTATCCTCCACAACTGTAAAGGTTCTGGTTACATTACCACAGGCACAGACAGACACACACACCGTGTGTGTGTGTAAAGTGGAAAAGTAAAGCTATACCTCCATGGATAAAGCTTTGTCGATGGAGTAATGGGCTTTCCTGATGGCAAGGGACCATAATATCCTCTAAAGAGGTTACAGCAGCAGACTGAAGAATGAAGAATGCAGTATAGTGTAGTGTGGGGGAAGGGAAATACCAAGACAGTCTGAAACACCTGGAGACTGGCTTCAGTTTAACATTTATGATAAACCGATGTCTTTGATTTCCTTTTCTCCTTCTTGCTTTTAGTCTCCCGCTCTGCTCTCTATGTCCTTGCCTGTGAAAATGCAACGCAATGATCTGACTATCATTGCTCAGCCACTGGCCACAACTCGTTCAACTGAAGAAGCAGTAGGCCGTGGGGTGGAAAGGAGAAATCTAATGGGAATAATCAGTGCTATCATATCAGATGACTTCATCCACTCTTCCTGTTTGGTTTGGTTTAACAGTTCATAATTCCAGCAGTGCATACAGTAAATACAACAGTGAATCAATAAGACCATAAAGTATGTTGAAGAAAGTGCTCTGGTCAGTCAAAGGGTACACTTGGGCATGGGAGTGCAGGCAGACAGAAGAAAGCGATATATGAAGGCGTTCTCATCTCGGGCTGGTCTCACGCTCTGCTGAACATCATCAGTGTCGAATTACACCTCAAACTGAATCAACACACAGCACACTTTTTAGGTCCTCCCTCCTACCTGCCCACTATGCGCCTGCAATATCTATCATTATCACAGAGCAGAATGAAACTCATCTGCTGTAGACGACTTACACCATCCAAATGAAAACTCACTGGCCTGACGAAACAACATTTTGAGACATATTTTGAGGCTGGAAATGAAGCAGAATCATCATGCAGCCTAGATATCCCCGCTTCTTTGCAGCTAATTTCACAATGAATCAAAATAAAATATGTCAGTGCAGACAATACAAAATCAAAATCTTTTCTGGAGGGTTTTTCCCCCGGCACTCTGTGTGTGAAACAGAATGCCCCTAACAAGGCATGGCATTTAGAAAGAATAATAGTAACCTGGTGTGTTCTCCTCGTGAATCTCAGTGCTGATGCAGTACAATCCCATTAGTCCTCCTCCTCCAGCTGAGAGCTCTCTGTCTGCCATTCATCACCAGCTGCAGCACAACACAGAAACAACAGCGATGAAAATTAACTTTTCTCCGCTTCACTCCACCATTTGCCTGTTTCTCTCTCTCTCACCTTTTCTTTTACCTCCCAAACTTTCTCAATCTTAATTAACCTCTAATTCCTGCAGTTTTTATTCCATGTGTGAATAACAAATGGGAATCAGGGTCTTAATATGACACCTGGCAACAAACTGCTCCCGCTTGTTACTACAACTGCAAGGGACAGGGCCGAATGTCAGCACCAGCACCAACTCCAGTCCACCCCACTGACACCGCAGCAACTTTTTTCATAAAAGTTTAATTTTAAATCGTTATTTTACAGGGGAGGGACTCATTTTGCTTTTTGCTCCTTCTGCGAGGCAGCATGTAAGGCACCTTTTCAGTTCTGCACCATCTGGAGCTGCCTTGTTTCTCCACGCAAAAGAACACGCAACTCAGTGTAACTCGATGATGATGAAGCAGCAACACAAGCTGCAAATCACTGGCTCATTTTGCAATACTGTACTCTCAAATTCAGATTTCCTCTCTCTCTCACTCTCTCTGTCTTCTTCTGTCTTTCCTGCTTCCTGTCTCTCAGCTTATTTCTCTATTGAGGTATCACTCTCTTTTCCCTTCCCTCCTCTTACCTCTCCATGGTCTCCATTTGCAGTTTGAGTGACAGATTTGGTTCGTGTTTCAGACGGTGAGAGGCTGGTTCTATTTCACAGGTTTCTGTCTATTCCAGTTGGGTCATGACTCTGACAGTTGCAGTGTGAGCTGAGCGTCTACTGCACCTCAGTAATGTTGTTTTAGACTATCACAGAGTAAGAGTCTGTCTGGACGCTCGAAGGCCATATATGTCAGTGTCACTTCAGGCTGTAATATGTCACAGTATATTCAAAGAGGGGATTTGCAGACACATAGTGTACAGCCTATTATAGTTAATAGTCACTGTGAGGAAAAAGAGAATCACCACCTCTGTCATTTTTATTTTACACAAGAGCTCAACATGCGCACACAATAAGAGACGTACATATCCGCAGGTACATAATCAGCCCACACCAAGTTGCATTAGGCTTTCATTCCTTTCACACATTTTCACATCACTGAAATTCATCTGTTTTTCCCACTGTGTGTGTGTGTGTGTGAGCTTACCAGTGTGTATGTGTGTGTGTCTACACAAATGTAGACCTCACTGACTCCCTCGTGGGCCACTGGATGGCCATAAACACAAGGACACGTTAATTAACAGTTTGAATGTGTGTGAGGGGGAGCATCGCCCCAGTGTGGCCGTGCATCCATGTGTGCACGATGGGGAGGAGAGCCACTGTCTCTGAAGGGCAAGAGGCAGAGCGGTCCCTGGCAGCTCGGGAGTGGAGCTGATCCAAACAGTCCTTTGGCCCATTGTTATGCAGAATAATCCAAAATTTGGCAAGCCGCAGCAGCAGCACCAGGTGGTCCTGTCACCACACAGAACAAGAAGATGATGGACTAAAAACAGGAATAGAGCATGCTGGACCGGCCTTGGAGGACAGAGGATGTCTGAGCAACACCAGCTGACACGGGAGGCTATAAGACTGATGTGATGTGTGGTGGCTAACTGTAAAATGAGATGGCACATATTTTATTTTTTGTATTTGTGAGAAGCACATGGTCATACAAGTGTGTGTGTAAAGAGTAGAGCATTTGCTGGTTGCATCACCTTCCCAAGAAAAATGCAAGCTCGCTCTCTTGTGTTTTCTGTGATTGCATGTGTGTGTGTGCGTGTGTGTGTGTGTGTACGCATGGCAGTATTCCTGTAAATAAAGATTGCTGTGTAAAATCGCACTGACAAGCATTGACTGCATCCAGCTCTAAGAGAGTGTGAAGGGCAGAGTGATCTCCAGTGACAGCCGAGACTGTACCACATTTCTACAACCTCAGGGAATGTCCACTGCAACAGCTAGTAAACACACACACACAAAAAGAACATATGACCTACAAGCATAACAACCTTAAATCCACCAATTCAAGCTGCTGATGTGAGCTGACACTGGCTGAATGGGTAGCAGGAAAACAACTGGGGATAACAAGAAAATGGAGCTTTGAAGCAGATGACTTTTCACCCATGTTAGGTCTCACGTTACTAGCTTTTCCACTAGATGTCGGACAGTAAAACAGAGAAAAGGTGAGTTTTGCCCTTCAGGAGGTAGGAGCTGCCACTTGATACGTACAATGTCCTAGAGTGTGCTTGCTGTTTCCTTCTGTGTTTGCGTGTGCTCGTGCTCAGACCAGCCTTGGAGTGTCTCTGATGGCTTTGAGATACATATGTTTGTTCTCCACGAGGCCCAGTATAAATGATCCAGCCAAGCGGAGCTCTCATCGTTCACAGCCTGCGCTCATATACCATCACTCAGCCCTGATCGGCTGGATCTCCACCTCCCTCCCTATGAGGCGGGCAGGAGGAGAAATGAGAAGAGATAAACAGCTAAACAGCCAAATTCAAAGCGGAGAGGCAGAGAAGGAGGCATGCAGAGGGCAGAAATGGTGAGGCAGGAAAGATAAAGATACAAGAAGGATGAGAGAGATGAAAGCGGTGAAATGCAAATCATTTACCTGGAGAACAGTAGTGTTTTTCTTCGTTTTTGTCTACGGAGAAAATAACTAATTGATCTGTCTACCGTGTGATTACCTCACATCGCAAGCTGATTGACTGTCTGTCACATGCACTCACTCTCTCTGAATGCTCAAGTGGGGCAGGGCATCCATCTCTATCCGCACACAGTTCACGCATATGTATGTCCTTCCTCCCACAATCAAATGCATGGTTCTGGACGGGCACCTATCACGTCTCAGCATCACTCAGCTCCTCCTGCAGATTCACAAAGAAAAGACAGATAAAGGAGTTTGACAAATGACAAATGACGACAGCATTGTTTAGGTGGGAGATGTCGAGATTGTGACCGAGCGAGTGTCCCAGGCGTGCTGACACATAGTGTGGGGTAAAGGATGTCACTGGTGGGGAGGGGGGATGGGGTGGAACCGGAGACAAGCACTGGTACATGAGAGATACTCAAACCGCATTACCAGTCATTAAAATGAAAAACTGACGGGGTAAAGGCCTGCCTTTGAAAGCTTCAGAGTAACACAGATTCTTTCTTGAAGCTCTTGACTTCAGACTTATATTATCTGAACTTGTACCAACAGTAGCTGCACAAGTTTTTTCCAACTATGAAAGAAAAGAATTTAGTGGAATTGTGTTGGCTCATGAGCATACCATTAGGCAGTCTGGTTGAAAATAGGTTGACCGTGAAGTCAGTGTGAGGTGAAACTCGCTGTTTCGAGGTCAACTGCACCGTGGTTGTATGCGTGAGGAGTGGCCAGTCTGGCCTGAGTGGAGAGCTGAACAAAAGAGACAGAAAAGACGAAAAAAAATTCATCTCTCTTACAGCGGAGTATGACCCACAGTGCAGAAACACCAACAGCATATTTCATAACTCTGGTTCTGCGTGGACATGCAGAGAAATTGAAGTCATACACTCCAACACATTTATTTCTGCTTTTCACCACCAGAATCAAAACATACCTCATCCAGCTCCCCCTGTACTTCAAATTATATAGATTTGTTTTATATAAATGCACATACGGTAAGGATACATGATCAAAGGTTTTGTTTTGTTTTTTAAGGAAAATTCACAGTACATTTAGAGCAACCTAAGTCCAGTCACTGCAATATAATTAAGGCTTCGTTTGGCTGATGTCTGCTGAGAATCTGAGAATCTCTGCATCTCAGTTCTGACATACTGCATGCTTCATGCTCCAGTGTTCATGGAGGCAGAATGAGCTCAGGGAATAAGGCTGTCAGAGGATCCGCCTGTCAGGATGACTTTAGGGTCACAGGTCATGTTGGGATGTGGATATTGGAGGGAAAACAAGCAGCAGTGTACAGTACTGCAGCGTGGCTCAGAGCTGTGTTTGTAGGCAGAGGACGGAGCCTACAGACTGTCTTTTTGCTTTTTTCATTACTCCCCACTGCCCACAGGATTGTCATCATCCTGGCTTATTCAGTCTGAAGGGGCCCCAGTGGATGGAGTGGATGTAAACCATCCAAGCATGTATGGATGGAGGCCTACCCCTCGAGGAGAGGCAGAAGACGTAAACTGAAACTGAACCAATCTGAGCGGTCAGTTCTTACTCTTCATGATCTTGTTTTGCATCCGAGAAGTTTCAAGTGCTAAGGTACTGAATGCAGCAGGAAAAACAATCACTCCAGTGATATTACTGTTTGATGTAATATACGCTTTGACATAATGGAATTAATTCTTTGGTTCTACATTTAATTTTCTTTCCAAACAGTAAGTATTGTTGTTTTTATTGAAATTTACAAGCCTGTGTGTGCATCTTTTCTCAGGAAACACCAAAACTAAATCAGAGAAAAGTGTTTAGTTTAAGCGACCCAACAGACAGAGCAGACATCTGGCATCTGCTTCCTTCGGCAACTTTGACGAAACTTTGCCAAGGATAGCGAGGAGATAGAGACAGTGCAACTTTGGAGCAATGTGCTTGAGTTCCAATGATCTTCTTAAACAGGAAGGAAGAGAAAAAAAAGGATAATGAATGTGAATGCGCAGAAACACAAAGCTGTTCAATGGCAATTACCATGCACTGCCTGGCACAGCTGACAGTTTGAGAGAAGCACTCTCACACTGCTTTACTCTTGCAAACGAAAGACAAAAGACAGACTTAGGCAGATGTACAAGAGCTCAACAGCCAAAGCAGCTCACAATCTGCAGCCTATTCACACAAACAAATATAGCTGCTGACCTTGTACATGACCTCCTGATAACCTCCAATACTTTTCTAGAAAACCATAGAGACACAAATACTCTTGCCTTGACAGCTACACGAAGATCACTTTCACCTCAGTCCAGCAACACAACATGCAAACTTCTGTTGTGACCTTCCAAACCCAGTTTTTTATTCAATCCAATTCAATTTTTTTCTCCAAAATTACTTCTTCACATGTTCGTCAGCAACTGGCAACCTCAGAACAAGCACCTCGCTGCTGTCTTTGTACTCCCTTTTGTGTCCGTAACTTCCTTACCTTTAGAACCACCACCTCCATCATTTTTGTCACCGTGGCAGGCCACACTAGAATTATAGGAAACAATGTGGGAACCAGAGGGGAGGAAAGATGTGGGCTGTCTCTCTGCAGCTACTACTAATGAGCTGTAATCTGGAGCAGCAGGAGGCAACTCCTGCTGAAGAAAATTGCTGTTGCTCGATACACTCGCTCGCTAACAGAGGAAGAGGCATCAGATCTTCAGTGCTAATTTCCAGAAAACAAAGGAAGCAGAGGGAGACAGTGTTAGGAACAACCTTCACAAGCTTCCTCTGGCGTGCCTGTGTAGCATGGAAGGTGAGCAAGCTGGGCAGGTGGGTGGAAGTTATAAAATTTCAAAAGTGGCTGCTCTTTACCAAATGTGCGGGTCCAGGGAGCTGATACCATGCCCATCTATTTTTCTCCCTGGACTGAATTTCCTATCAGATGCTTTTCTCCAGTGCCTCCATCCTTTTCCTTTAGAAAAAAAAAAAAAAAACTCTTTCACCTGCTCTGTCAGGCTACAGCTCCCAGACCCCAAGCTGTTCCAACTCCCCACCACGTGCGTCCTTGTGTTTCATCACCCACCGGATCTGTCATTGATGTTTGCCATCCGGCTCAGATCTCCTCACGGGGTCGGGGGTGCGGGGACGGCGACAACAGAATTGGTAAACAAAGCTGATAAGTTTTCATAGAAAAAAGAAGATAAAAAATGTCAATGTGAAATGATCCCTGTTATTTATCTACAGCCTTGAAAATACGACACCACCTGTGTGAGGAGAGCAGGAAACAGAGGTAATACGTTTCAATGACAGCACTGACTGCTCTGGATAGAGAAGGTTTATGTCCATGGCAGCAGCAGCAGCATGAGGATAGAAAAGAAATAAATTTATTACAATTCAAACCTGCCTCACAAAAAAAAAGGCAAGTGTCACAGGGATACCAAAGGAAAACAAAACGCTTCGAAGGAGAGAGATGAAAAGTGGGGAGAGCAAGAAAGAGGGAGTAACAGGGGGAGGGAGCAAGAGAGAGAGAGAGAGAGAGACAGACTCAACAGTCTTTTCCACCTCGAGGTAGTCTGCTAAAAGCTATCTGTTCCCCTGGTGACAGAGCACCAGCTCTAAGGTTGGAGAACAGAAGCTTAAGACAGACTTACACACACACACACACACACACACACACACACACACAAACACACAAACACATACACACACACATATACACACGCTTCCCCTGCCTTCATCAGTCTTCTCATAACCCATTTTCCCCCTCTTTTTTCCATCATTTACCATACAGTAGCTTTGCCTGGCCCTTCACCCGGCCTGTCAACACTTCATTAACAGGCATCTGTTAGTATGCAATCTCATCTTTCTGCTGTAGAAATACCAATTCTCTCTCTCCCTCCCCTTCTTTCTACATTCTGGTACCAAAAAGCAGGAAACAAGCCAGGCTCCAACTGCAGCCGCGGCCAGCCTCAGCCCCAAACAGAATCAGTCCTGCTTTATTACATGTCAGCATCTCTTCCTTTCGTTTTTTGTCTGGGGAAGAGATTATGCCCCAGGCCAGAAAGGGATGTAGCAGCAGGGGGGTGAAAGAGGAATGAAGTCGATGATGAGAGAAAGAGGAGGGGGAAAGTCCTGGATCTTACATTGCTCCAACCACAGGTGTTTCTTTAATACCTCGCTTTGTTGGAGATGATGAGGAAATGAAGGAGAGTTTTTTCTCTCCTTCTGCTTCTTCTTCTTCCTCCTCTTCGTCATCCCTCCAGGACTCCAGCACAGTCTCTCGATTTCTCTCCATTCTAGACAAAGCCAATTTCATCTCCACTTTGCAACATATGGTGCCGCTCTCCCTCCAACACGACTGTCGCCGAATGCACAAAGGCCACTTTCTCAATATATTCTGCTCCAGCTATTACAAGATTCATCAAAAATTAAAGCATCAGTCAAGAAAGGCTGTAGGGGAACACAAAACTCCTGAAGCAGGATTCACGTTGCAGATACAAGAAGGAGGAGATGAAAAGCTGGTCTGTTTTACCATATTCATACAGAACCACACTTCCACATATGGTGGGAGAAAACTCGGTTGCCCTGTTTGTAGCTGACAGGCTGTTATGTGTGACTCACTATGCTCATATTCAACACGCTGAGCTGCTGCCACCCGCCCTCCTTTTCTTTCTCTTCTCACTTGGTGATAAATACGAGTAATAAAGGAGATACATTAGCAGAAGATTGTCTTTTTTCCATTTAACTGGGAGACAGAGATAGATATTGATCATGTGGTGAGACATTGTCTCGCTAGGTCAATCTGTCTTGCACTGCAACTAGTAACACATCAGCAATAACGTACAGTGCTACGGGGTGGAATCACTGTTCTGTATATTGAGATATTTAGTCTTCACCTTTTGCATAATGTCAGATATGAAACCTCCCGTACAGATACAATGCCAAGCAAGTTATGTGTTTTCCACCAGCAGTCTCCATATTACTTCTACTAGCTGTGGATCATGAGGAAAAACATCCTGACCTTGCACCACTTGCTTTGCAATCCGGTTATCAGCATAAGGATTTACTAATGCACTAATGTTTCATATTCAGCCTGTCTGAAATGTGGAATCACAAACTCACTTTAGTCCAGGGATTGTTATGCTAATAAATCCAGCAGACAGATCTTGTGTAACTCACAGGAAAGATCCAGAACTGCATCTTATGCATCCTCTCTGTTGTCCAATATCATTTGCATAATAGCAACACTGGCTTTTTATTCATGGTGATGTTGTAACCCAACATATTACTGGAAGGATACGATGAAACTGTGCATTGCTGTGACAAAAACTAAACTAAACTAAAGGATTTTTACATCTTCAGCAGCAGGAAGCACCTGCACCACAGGTGACCTACCGGATGTGTCTGTCTTCCCAGGTGGCAGCCAGGCGTGTGTGTAGGTGTGTGCATATGTGCATGTGTGCATGAAAGCACTGTGGTAAAATCTTGTCGACTGAGTCTGCACACCTGTCTGGATTTGCAAGACAGGCAGATCTGTTTGTGTGCACTTGTGACTGCACGTTGTTTGTGTGTGTGTGTGTGTGTGTCTTTGTGTTTGTCCAGAGGTGTTCAGACTGTGAGGGATAGACAGAGCTCATGCACAGGTCAAGCCTGAAGCCTGCAAGGGGGATGTGTGCACTGGGCTGTGACCAACAACAGTTGTGAAGGCCTTTACTGTCTCCATCCCTTCATCTCTCTTTCCTCAACATCATCCCCCCTTTTCAGAGCGAGCAAGGACACAGATGGTCTCACTCTATCAGCCATGACGTTCTGACAGCAGAAACATTTCCTTATTTACTGCTCTTGGCTCAACAGGTAAACCCAGAGAAAAAAATAGCAGAAATACAAACAGTGTGCTCCTTCTCTGCTTGCTCTAACTACTCAAATTCCAAACATAAAATGTGTGACACATTATTTAAAATTTTATATGCCTTTTCCTTATGGGATCTGGCATCTGGAGTTCTTTATAAGGGGAAAAAAACCTCCTTTAATCAGTTTTTACAAAACAGCAAACCCAACTGAATTTTTGTATATGCAGTACATCCACACAATGCAGAAAAAAATATTTACTGGCATAATGTAACAATATTAGCTGTCAGTGAAAGCTATCCAATAACGATGTACAGACACGAACTTCAATCTTTGCACTTGAATCACTTTCCTTCTTTTGGCTGGTTTCACCATGCAAAAACTACAGAAAAATGTAGAAACAGATGAAACAAGTGTAAATAGTCCCTCATCTTTGAAAATTTTGTCATCTTTGTTTGCCCAATGGGAGGAGGGATAGGCCCCAACCATCTGCAACCCTGGAAGAATAAGTGAATAGACATAATAGATGAATCAGAGGATACTCGCCTCAGTTTTTTTTTTTTTTTTTTTGGCTTTATCCATGGTGATGGTTGGAAATTTATTTCTTAAATCTATAGCAATCACAAAGGAAGATCTGTATTGTAAAGTTTGACACAGATGTACATTTTTAAAAAACAGTTGCAATCAAATGTCTGGAAGATGTGGCCATATCGCTTAAAAACAGAGCGAATTCTGCTTGTCCTCCTGAGAAACAGGATGGATGAATGTACCTTTCATATTTTTGCCTCTTTAACTCTCACCCGAAGCACATTTTCTGAACTTTGCAAACTCTCCCTTTTCCACTGCTCAGAGGTGGTGGAAGATACTCCATTTTTGGACTGATTCCATTTTGGCTGTCAGGCAAAGGAGAAAATGTTCTACACTTATCAGTGCGAAGGCACAGCGAGGGAGGCAGTAGCCATCCTAGAATTCAGCATTCATAATAGAATATTTTTATGGTTTTATGTGTTAATGTTATTACATTATGTTGTCATATGTGTTTGCATTATTGTATACAATATTTGTTCACGCATAGATAGGAAAACTAATTATATACGCCACATTTTGTTGATCAAGTGCTCTAAAGTTATACATTGTAATTATAGTGACATTGACATTGATGGTAAAATGCTTCAGATTTTCACCGAATATAGCAAAGTCTGCTTCCCATTTTCGACATATTATTATGTGTAAAGATATATTTGCACTAGGCCCAACAAATGTCTTGGCTGACCTTAACAAAAGGCCACCTGGCGAATATTCTCAGACGTGTGTGGAGGTCTGCTTTTACTTATGTGACAACATGCAGGATAGAGGAAGAGATATAGCCACCGAACCAGCTTTCTTCCGCCTGAACATAAGGTAGGGTTGATTTAAATTGATTCTTAAATGATATATAAAGCAGTAAATCTTCATGCACGGAGAGCTGCACAAAGAATGCTAGGACTGCCAGGTGAAAATAGAAGGTGGGGGGGAGGGGTGTGTGGGTGTGTGGGTGTGTGTGGGTGCTGATGTTATTTATGGTGACGATGACACTTCTTTTTCCAGTTGAGGAGCTCGAAGTACACGGAGCAGGTAATGAGGGGAAGTCTGCAGGGAAAAGTTTCCACTCACCAGTTTTAATTGTGGAACAGTGACACACATTTGTACACATACAGAAATACACACATACTATAGCCACGTACAGTTAGAAAGACACACCAAACACTTCAGCTCACACTGGTGCAAACTGATTTTCCTACCATTAATAAGGAACCTAAAAAAAGAAAGTATTATGTGCAAAGAAAACATTTCGTTCTAATGACATATGAATATTTGAGTTATTTGCACATGAAAACAAGGCCTCCATTGCCTTGAATACACTCAAGCTGATCCCCACTAGAAACTACCCATCTAGCATGTCAGTGCAACAGCTAGGTTGGCCTTTAAATAAAAAACACATCTACTACTACTTTAGCAGCTATATGTAGAGCAGCTGCAAAGCAAGGATGATAGGTGTCAGAGATCATATTCATGCCCCACATCTTAAAAGCGATATCAGTATTCCACGGCCATCGAAGTGTCTGGACCTGAGACATGATTGATGTGCTTCTGTGGCTGTGGTTAGAAACAGAGCCTACGGAGACACGGGGGCAGCGGTGAGCCAGCGTGCCGGCCTGAATAACACAGAACTCCATTTACCCGCAACATAAACACAAGACGGATCACTCAGCTGGTCGTAGCATTAACTACAGTGTATGTATTTGTGTCGCTGCTGATGGATGTATACAGAACATTCAGATGGGTAATGTGTGAACGCTTGGATGATTGTGTGGACAAAAAAAATGAAATGTTGAGAAATTATGTATTCGTATTACAGATACTACTAGTTCCTAATAGCACTTTAGATGACTGTTAATATTTAGTATTCTGGAGACAGCACAGCCCACAGGATGAATTATTCAAAAAAACCATTACATGCATGTGATCCGCATCAGGGTTCTTACATAAAATGGACAGCCCTGGCTTTATAATTACAATCATTTGTTATTGATGTTTGCAGCATGTCAACACATGAAATATACAATATTAATACATAGAAGAACAACTCAATCATGTCTACAGCGTTGAAGGTAGGATATTGCAAAAGTAAGTAATAAGTAATTTATTTTTGCAGGAATATTAGCCAAAACACTGAAAGTATTACTTAAGAATCCCTCGGTACAGACGTCCTTTATCACTCAGACAGCACCTCCATGGGCAGCTTTCCAGCTATGTAAGCTTGTTTTGAACTTGCTTGGATGAATTTGTCTGGCTATACCTGAGGCCATCGCCTTGGTTAAAATAGAGGCAACGTGTCACTTGAAATTGTTTTGATGAATACAGAGAGAGAGAGAGAGAGAGAGAGAGCGAGAGAGAGAGAGAGAGGGTAGCCAACATTTATTAAGCTGCCTCCGTGAAGACACATGACAGGTTGTTTAGGTAGCATGAGTAATTCCCTGTTTATATAAACATGGGATCACACCTAATAGACACATTTTACAGAGGCATTAAATATGTATTGCACATTTAAAACTTGCAGCTTCGCCTCGACGTGTACTCTATTAATTTTTACTTTTAGAATTATTTAGATGTTTATAATCCTCGGTTCCTTTGACTCTCATCAGTCAGACCCTTTAAGTCCATTGTCTCTGTGTCAGAGTGGAAATGTCATCTCTATCAGTCTCAGTCTGAACCCGAGTCTGTGTCTCTGCCAGAAACCATCCATTTCTCACATCCTGTCTTTTCCCGTTTGAACCTGAGCATGAACCTGTCTATGGGTCTGAGTTTCAGCCTGTCCCTCTCTCTGAGCCTGGGGCCGGTTTCTGCTTCTGAATCCAGGCCTGAGACTGTTAAAGATGAGCCTGAATTAGTTGCTGCTTCTTAACCTGAGCCCGAGCCCTTTTTAGAAAGTTCTCTTTCAGTCTGTCTCTTCGCTCAATTCTGTATATCAGTACAAGTTTATATCCTTCTTTCAGAGTCTGCTCCAGTCTGTCCACCAAAACTCAATTTCATGTCTTTTCAGCTGTGCTTGTTTCCTGAGCTTTGTTTTCATTTTGTCTCCAGCTGTTTCACACACAAGTGGATACCCCCCGAGTTCCCCTTCAAGGCCTGCTTTCCAATCATTTTTCGCCACTTTTTTCACCAGCTGCTCCTGCCTTGCAGTCATCCTCCCAAGACTTTCTGCAACGATCCTCAACTCCCTGCCAGCCCTAGCAGAGTCCTGCACTGTCCACCTCCAGTAACCACTCCAGGTCTCAGTAAACCCAGTATATTAAGTAGCACTTAATCCCTACAGTACAGTAAGCTAACACAGCTTGCTGTTAAAACCTCTGGCATTGGGTTTAGTTGTCCATCAACTGCCTGCCTCTTCGGTTTGAGACCCACAGGCCCCTTTCAACTGCTGTCTCCTTCTCCACTGGTCCATGCACGAGTCCTCCCATACATTATGTCTCCTGGATAAAGCCTATCTCGGCTTGTCTTTGGGTTCATCACCCACCTTGCCTGGTGCTTGAACCCAGCTTCGATTGTATAGCCTTGATTGTCAATGTCCTTGACCTTCCATCACCCCCATATATCTCTTCCTACTCCCACTGTGTCTGTTCTGGAATTCTCCATATCCTGTCCTGTTTTACATGGCCTCTATTTGCCCTCAGTGCCTCTCCCTCCTCTAGAGATCATCTGACCCAATCACCTGCCTACTCAGCTGCTCCTCATCAGCCTCAGCAGATGCCGCTTTTGCCAATTAAGCTGCCATAGCTTTCCAGACATCCCTATCGGGCTTTACTGTACCTGTTTGCCTGCTGTGTGTCATTATGAAGTTACACTAAGGTCCTGAAGCCTACCAGAATTGTAACATAACTCCCTTTAAAGTACATCACTGTTTTGAAATGGCAAGTGTCAGCAAATAAGACTCTCCTTGAAGCACAAAGAATTTGTGTAGTTGCCAGTCTGTCATGGACTGTGCATTTTGATGTGACTATTGTCTTCATTTGTTATGATTTCTTGCTAAATAATTTGTAATTTTGGGGCAAAGCCTGTGTTACAAAATCTATAATAGATCAATGTATGTGGACCCATCCTCACCCATATATACAGCCTATCAACAGCTCTTTGCAAATATACTGTACACAAAGCTTGCAAGGTCATAGAAAAAGAAAAGGGAGGAGAAGATGGTGTGTGGGTGTATGTGTGTATGGGTAAATTCAAATGAGAGACAGAGCCATGGGTAGGGGAGTTGGAGGAAAAGACAAAAAACAGAGAAAGAGAAAACAGAAAGATGTGCTTTATTACCAAGTCTGAAGAGTAGTGAACTCATCTCAGCATATGAGCTCATTCTTTTCACTTAGATGACTGAGCAGTGTTCTTTGCAGCCAAATTTAAATTTGTGCCCTCAATCCCAGACACAGAGAAGGGCTGATAAAGCTGCAGTGAGATGGCCTATTGATACAGAGTATTCCCCACAGAGTTTCCTCTCCTGCTGTGTACAATCCTTGCTGCAACTTGCAGTAATCAATGTCAATGTCCATGCTGCTCTGTTGAAGTAATACTGCAGAGCCGTGTGTTCAGGTGGTTTTGTTGGAAAATCTGCAAATCAGAGGGTGGCAAAAAAAACTTGTTTATACAGTCATCAAATCTCCTCTCCCCATTTTGGCTGTTCATGTATGTCTTCACCTATAACTATTAAGCAATTAATACAATTTTAAAAAGACCACACTATCTCTTTCTCTCTCTCAATCACACACACACACACACACACACACACACACACACACACACACACACACACACAGGTGCATGCATGAACATAAAGCAATGCATGCACATAGGTGACCCTTTGTTAGGTGGTTTTAAGAACTGAGAGAAAAGAAAGAAATGTTACTGCATCAACTAAAATAAATAAATAAATCAAAAGGCTGTTTGGATGCCCATCTATCAAAAGGACAGTAGCTGGTCGATACAAATAGGTCGCTTTTTTCCTTCAAACCACATAGTGACCACAAGAAAAAGGCTTTTCATATATATGTTCAGCTCCTTCAGCACGCATCTGTGATCATTCCTTTATACTTGATAATAATCAAACTGTCACCTTGTAGGATTTATCCCCTCGCTTCACTAAGAAAGTGCAACTACCATTTCCTTCATATCAGTTGATCTTGGTAGGTAGAATATTTGTGGAAGCGCTGCTTCCCACAGTCATTGTTTTAGCTACAGAGCTCTAATTAACATAGCTCGATATTGAGTGTTTCCTTAGCCATGATAAATAAGACTAGCTTTATCTCACACACTCCTTTCCTCTAATTGAATCAACTGAGAAATTGACATTTTTTTGTTCCTCCTGAACAGGACTTTCGATTTCTCCCTTGGTCAGATGAGAAAAAGCCTCGGGGACTGAGGCGGGAAGACGACCTTGAGGGGTGGTACAAAGAGATGACCTTGACTCAGAAAACAGGGAGGAGCAGACTGAGGAAACACCCAGTCTGAGATGTTTGCGAAGGCTTAAAAGATATGACCCCTGCATACTCTATTGACTTGAGCTGCAATGTGTTTGATTAACAGTCCAGAAGAAAAAAGTCACAAGCTCCCTCTGCACCAGGAGAATAACACAAAATTCTGGACCTTGTGCACAAGCAGCCTCTACGGGTCCCTGCCCAAATCCATGGCTATTCTTTCTAGTACCTTTGTGGATCCTCCTCAGATGAGAGCCCTGTATACTCATCCCCTCCCCCATTCCAGTTTGCCAACCCTGCTCTGGACCCCTTATTTCCCACTCAGAAAATTCCTTGCCAAAAATATTAACTGAATTAAACTTATTGTTTCAGAATTCATCATTTCAGTCATTTTAATTCATTTTTAAATCTGCATATCTAATGCCAAATCTCTCATTAAAGAAAATCTATTGAAATCAGGCACTAATTTCTTATCACAGTACAGTCAGCGGTCAAATGAAAAAAAAAACAAAAACAAATAGCAGGTACTTTAAAATTACTCTAATGCAATGATTCAATGCAACTACAATGATTTTCACAGTGCTGTTGTGGTTTTCAAGATGACCAGATGAGACAAAGTCATTTTTCCACTCACATTAGTTGGTTGTTGCCTTTTTCATAAGATGTTTCAGTGTTGGCATCTTCCCAGAAATTCCCATAAGCTTTCCTTACCCAGCTTAACTCCCACATTCACTCAAGCCGACTTCAGTCAAGGCCATTTTCTTTTTGTTTCTTCTTCCCCTTCTTCTCTGAGGTTCAGCTGCGGCTGGCAAACAATTGATTTGTTTCCAGTTCACAACTTCAACCTCTTAATCTGTTCTTAATCTTTATGTAGCCCAGTTTATTTGCACCAAACCAGTTGGTGGATTTTTTGCAAGTTTGCAAGTTTCAGTTCACTTGACGATCACATGAACACACAGATAGTTTGCAGGTTTTGTTATAAACTTGCCAAAGCTATTCCACAGCATCAAAAAAGTTGTATCTTCTTTTCACTATCCATTTGACCTGGCTGCTTTAACATGGGAAGTGGCATCTTTGATCATTTCCCTCATTAGTATGGTGTGACAGTAAGGCCAGTGAACTATAATGGGCTGAACGGATACACTGAGTGCAAAATGATGCAGTTATCTCTGGATAATAAAATCACTGATGTCTCCACCACTGATGCGTCAGATGTGACAGGAGAATCTGCTGCAAACATCCTTCCTGTCCACCTGTGTAACAGACCATCTGATCTCACGTGTGGTGATGGGAGAATCTGTCAACTCACAAGAAAGATGGGACCACTTTTATTTCAGCTATGTGTCAAACAGTCTTACTTTTGGTTCAGATATTTTTGATAGGTTCATGTCTTTGCCTCCAGTTTTAGCATTTAAGAGGCTTTCGCTTCCTGTTGAGATGACTGGATTTCTTTACATCCTCTTTAAAACCACACTGGGACATAAATTTCTGCAAAGAGGGAGCTGTTTGTGTACTCTACAAATATAGGGGATTTCAATACCACATTTCTCTCAGATGCAACCTACAATTAGTGGACTGTTTGGTCTCATGAAGTGGGAAGAGGAGCAACAGTTTGACAACATGCATGGAGATCCATTGATGCAGAAGCACAAAGCATCTCAAAAGCAACATATGCTAAAATTACAGAAGTTTATATAAAGGAGTGACGCCACAACAACCTGTTTTCTCATACTTCAGCCTTAAGATCTGGAAATACTATTTACAACTACCACAACTATGCACAGGGAATGTTTTTTTTAACATTGCATAAACTGTGGCAAAATCAACTGCACAGCCAGCCTGCACAGGCCTCCAGCAGGAAGAGAGCAGGCTGTAACCATCAATTATTTACAGTTCAACAAATGTTATAGTACAGTTAAAAAGAAAGAAAAGTTCAGCCAGGAAACCTGACTGATCAGACGCATTACGCCTGCATTGATTACTTGTCAAAGCAATGGGTAAATTTAAAAACAAACTTTTAAGCATGTTAGATAAACTAGTGTGGTAATCACCATTTTTTCCTTCTTTTCAGAATCAGTCAGTTCTGCAAGTATCGCAAAACAACACGTTTACATTCGAGAACAAAGGAAGAAATAAGGTAATATTATTAAGAAACGACACAGAGGGAGGAGGCAGAGGTGGACAGACGGTCATCAAATCATTAGATTTTAACACGGGAGACTAACATTGTTCGTTGTTCATTTCATAAGTTTGACCACAGTCACCCTAGCCTTAATCACTCCTTTAACCTTAATGAGGAAGTCATTTTAACCCAAACCATGATGTTTCCCTAAACCCAACAAAGTCATTTTTGTCACTAAACCTAACCAAAACTTAAAAACGTAGTGCTGTCAGATCATAAAACAGAACAGAACTTTTTCCTCAGTGGTTTTGGAAGGCATGGACAAATAATGTTGTTCTGGCGAGAGCAGCATCAGATCAGAAAACACTTCAGGGAGTCATTCGAGAGAACATGGACAAGCAGCATATTTTGTTGCTTAATCTGGAGGACTTGATGCTATAAATGCTGATTACAAATTACCTCCCCATAATCGCTTACACAATTCCTGTGAGTATTAATGTTACAGAACAACATCAGGATCACACAAAGAACAGAAAGTTTCACCTGTGACATGTCAAGGATGGCGAGACAAAGACAACAAATAAGCATATTTTTCTCAATCATTTCAGTTACTTCAATACAAACCTCAACAATTTTGCATCCAATTCACATCACAATCCTTCCAGTGTTACTGGAGGAATAAGCCATTCATTTGTCTGGGAGGCTTTTATTGTGAAACATCTCCATGGAATTATGAGTTTCAACAACAGTTTAAAATTGAGAAATCACAGTAAAGTTGAGCTGGACTGAGAACAGTATCAGTGTTAAAGAGACTTCCATATATCAGTGGTTTTGTTTGGATTTAACTAAATAATGACACATACTTCACCTTGCAGACAATTGTTTGGTATGTAAAACACATCTGCTGTGGAACTTCAAGGAAACTCCTTTTATTTGAGTCAGGTTGAGGTTGGCTTGTGTAGCTATTAGCTTACTGATGCTAGGAGCATCAATGTCAGTAGCACTGAAAACATCTTACGAAGGTTAAGGAAGAGCAGACTGTTCACGCAAACATTCACCTGCTTCCTGCAGGTATAAACATGATAGGGCAGCTAATAATTCAATATCTAGAAACGCTTAAAATTGTCATGCAGCCATACACATACAGGCAAAATGCATTAACATGTACATAATATACATACATGTGGAAAATCACATACATGTCCACCCTCTCTCCCTCTCTCTCTCCATTTCACACACACACACACAAATCCACAAACGGCCTTGTGGAGGCTTTTATTGATTGGGCTGCGGGACTGAGGTGGGAGGCACAGCAATAGAAAAATAAATATCTAAACAATTTCAACCGTCTTAACTAATTAGATGAGGATGTGGCGATACATTCAGCCCCTGTCCATTACACTGCTATTCGTTCACTTTTAAACATTACATTTTGCAAATGATACTACATTACTGTGATACAGCACAGCAAAACATCACATCTCCCAAGGCTGCTTTAGTCGAGGAGCTTTGTCTAGAAATCACACTCCAGCTCCAGGCTAGCAATATGTCATCTATCACAGCCATTGAGAAATAATGGTAATGTTGAGCTGGACTGAGAACAGTATCAGTGTTAAAGAGACCTCCATATATCAATGGTTTTGTTTGGATTTAACTGAATAATGACACATACTTCACCTTGCAGGCAATTGTTTGGTATGTAAAAGACATCTGCTGTGGAACTTGCATTAGTTGGTACATGGTTATGGTGAGGATCAGCGGAAAGGGCCATGCAAGTGCTGCAAAAACACGTGTCCTGGTTTGCCTTACTGATATGCACCACAGAGTGCACACATGCAAACCAAATAAACAATCAAAACTGAAGTCTAATGAAGAAGAAACACTAATACTACATCTGCTATAACAACAGGATTATGGGCTCTGTGTTTAAGATGGGTTGCCACTCCTATACTGTTTGATGGTGAATTACTCTTCCCTAATTCCTCTCAAGTGGCACAGCAAGATCAAATAGACATCCAGAATAATAACATCAATGGCCATTAGAGGAGCCCAGTGATTAGGTCTTGGAGCCATTTGGGAGATTTCTAAGCAAGTCATCAGACTTTTCTCCATCTAGCAGGACAGGCCTGGCACTCCTGTCTGTCAACAGATTTCCTGCATGAATATACAAAGTGCATATAGGAGTCATTACAGCCCCTGTAAGTGCAGGGACGCTTACAAGGAAAAGCCAGCCTTTAAAGGTTATATACAGTCTCCATGGTCTGGTAACTTCTTTTATGTTCCCCGGACTCAATCATGAGCACACTTCAGAGTCCCACAATAGTTGGTGGAATTGAGACGTGGGCAAATTATAGTTCAATTTGCTCAAATAGCTAGAAGTAACTCAGCAATGCCCCAGCTGACCAAATGAGCCTTGGAGCTTTTTGTTCATTCTAAGTATATTGAATGCAATCAAATCTAGAAGTTAGCAACTTGGTGGCTCAATCTTAATTACATCGCCAAATTTTTCACTCTCTATTTTTTATGAAATGAAATGAAGTAAAATTACATTAGATTGCTTGGCTTGTGCTATCCACACTCTGCACAAATGTCATCTGCCAAATGAGCACAAATGAAACTTTCCCATAGTGTGGTCCATGAGTTAACCTATATTTCAGCATTATTTGGCACATTCCCTATGTCTCCCTGCGACAGTAACGAATGTTCCCTGAAATCAGTGAGCAACATCTTACTCGGCTGTGTGCTTTCTACATGCGTGGAGGCTCTGACACCAAGGACGCAATTTAATTAAGCGAGGCTTCAAACACAATCTAAACAAACAGAGAAGCTACAAACAAACAACAAGTCCAATTACAGCAGTGTTAATATGCAGGGCAAAGCAGAATTAGACTACCACAAGAGTGGGAGGAATTGGGAGGTGGAGAAGGAGGAGGATCTCGCTGCTTTGATCCATGCATGGAGATCCGACATCAACGCTGCCGCTTAGCTCAACAAGGGCACATATTAACCAGAGAAGAAATAGTCCCACTTGTTATCAGAAGCTTTCAAAGCTACAATCCAAGAAATCTTTTACATGTAAAAGTCGAAAGCGCTACATAGAAATAATCAGAACCCCGAGGCTGTTACATATCGGAGAGGGACAAAAAAAATCAATTCAATTGAGTTTCAGATTTTTCTGCAATGTGACAAACATAACAGACAGCAGCAAGGCAGTTTTCCTGAATCCCTTGTAACACCGTGTACTCAACTCTTATTGATCCTAGTACACCTGACCTTGAAGTGGTAATGGTTTCATAAAATAGCCTCTATAATATTCTTTAACTTTAGACAGGGATCCACTGGTGTTGTATACAATAGGTCAGAGGTGTATTGATTCTTCTGACTGAATGGCAGGGTTGTGGGCTGCAGGGCGGGAATCCTGTGATCTGTGGTTTTTCCAGTGTGCAACATTTAGTTCGTACAGGCACAAACACAAACATACACACACACACACACGCAGATACACACACAAGCTGAACAAAAGTATTCCCGAGGAGGGGGCAGATGTGATGTGATATTAGAGTGCAATGTTTTTCTTATAAATGAAACAACAGCAGTCAGGTTGCTGGCTGATATTGGGTTATCTTAACGCCAGAAGCCACGTCAAACTGTGCCATTACTCCACAACCGCTGGAAATGAGCAGCACACAGTGTATGAAAACTGCCTTGAGCCATGTCTACCCAACTACTGACCCAAACATGAATTTCATGTGTGTCACTGACACTCAGGCTTTCCATAAATGCCTATGAGTGTGTCAGTCTCTTTAAATACTGTGTGTGTATTTGCATTTACGTGTGATCTGCTTGGATATGTAGGCCATTTTGAATTTCAGATAAACCAAGGTTAATAAATATATATATTTTGGGGAATCTAATTTAAATAATGAGACTCTTGCTTCACTGTGTGTATCTGCATGCATGCATGTGTGTGTGTGTGTGTGAGTGTTATCTTTGGCCTCATTAAGAGTGAGCTGATGGGTTTGCAAGGTTAATAGAGATTCATAATCTAAGCACAGCTGCAGCCCCCGTGCTTTTATAGGCTGGTTTTACACTGGTGTGTATGTGTGTGTCAGCATGTGTTTAATCTTTATGTGTGCTTACAGACATGATTTTTATTTGTGCTTGTCTCTCATATTTGTGCTGCTCTGCACGTGCTCTGTAATCTGGTTTACAGGAAACAAACAGCCAAACACATGGTCAATTTCCCCTCCTGGTTCCATCATTAGCCTGGGGACTAATCCTTAGTTATAATTCAGATGATGGGCCCTGTCAGTGGGGTCCTGCTAATAGGTCATATACTGGAAATCACAGTGTGAAGCTGCGGCTGGGTCGAAGCCCAGCAAAGTCGGCCACAACTGCCCCCCTCCCCCTTTGCAGGCAGAAAGATCACTCCATGTCGCTTGATTACCAATAAGTGCCAATGAAAAGGGCAGTTACACACACATGCACCCACACATGCAGAATGAGTGGTAATCTAAAGCTATTCATGCTTTGAATACTGAGTGTGGTGAAAGAGCAAAAGAGTGCAGCTGAGCAGTGGGGGTGATTCTATGTTAGCCCGTGTTGAATGCTTGTTGAATGCGGATTACTTTATTCAAGCAGAACCATTTGCTTTTCTTACACTTTGAAACATTTAGATAAATTAAGGATAAAAGGAAATCATTCAAAACGGAAAATAGAACCTTCCTCCTTTAATCGTTTCTCTTATTTTTCCGTGCCTCGGCTAATCCATTTTCACCTTAATGACACTGAGTCACCTTGAAGTAGATTCAGGCTTTTGTAGTATATGAGAGAAAAAGGCGTTAGGGACAAGATTAACAGCTGCAGTCTGACATGGGATTATCACAGCTCTCTAGCAGTTAAGGGATGCCTGTGGATTAGATCTCACATGTGAGATTAATCCATGACAATCTGCTATGACTTGATTTTATACAACAGGATTATTTCTTTGACATATGTTTCCACTATTAAAGATCTAAAACTACATTTTTAAAGATGAACATGGCAGACAAAATTTTCCCAAGTCTCTCTTATGGGATTCATAGTAAGACTGTGTCTACCATGCTCAGCGTCTTAGCTCTTTTCACTGAGAAAAATTTTAAGTTCTTTCAGAATTAAAGGTTACAATATGTCTCCAGTCCTGCAGGGTGATAAAGGGGGAGGAGAAAAAATCTGAATCTGAAAACCACTTTCTGCACCAGACCTGCAGAGTGGAAATGCACTTAAGATGAATATCTCGAAATTTGAGAGTAAACTACAGATTCTGTGATAAAGGAACATTCAATGAATAAATACCTTTCAACTGCAACATGGGCATCAAAATGAGTGTTCTCATATTCGTGTCCATCAACGCACAATAAAGAAAAGAAGGTCACTCAGTCATGCACGCTGCCACTGTGGCATCACCTCATCCCTACTGTGTAAAGACACAGGAAATACATTGAAGTTCAGCTTGGAGATGATAGGATAATCTCTCTAACCTGACAAGCATCACGTTCATCCTCATTACATATTCATACTACTTATGCTTAGTTTGCTTAAAACTTAAGTGCTCCCTTTTCCATACGTGTTGGCTTAAATATATACTGTTATTTGTGATAGATTTATTTTACATTTTTATCCCTAATGGCAAATTAGTGATGATGAATTCACAATTTCTAATGCAGATTCAATACTATGACTTCAGCTCTGTTTGTCAGCGCCACATTTTAAGCCATCAGTGTCTGAAAACATCACTTACAAGGATTGTTTACTGTCATAAAATGCCATTAGGTTTTAAGGTTCCTCTCCAAACAGAGCCAAAGGGGACGGGAAACTTTGACAGTTTTGATGTTAAAGTGGTGGCTTCTGGGAGCAGGTTGAACAGGTACAGGTCTGTAGGATATGTTTTGTATTACCACAGCCAAGCTTTGTTCCACATGATATTGAACTGATTCCTGATTTAAACATT
The DNA here is from genome assembly GCF_020382885.2 of Scatophagus argus. NCBI lineage: Eukaryota > Metazoa > Chordata > Actinopteri > Scatophagidae > Scatophagus > Scatophagus argus. The sequence goes on from NC_058493.1 coordinate 22,779,672, forward strand.
TAGACTTCAAAGAAATAAGAACATTTCAGCATATCCTGTCTCTGCATGTCTGACGCTTTATTTTCCTGTTACATTATTTGCTTCTCTCTGTTGCGCAGATCATATGCAACACTCAATCCTTTACTGCCTATAGACGAGACAAGACAACTTTATTTGCATAGCCCATTTTTACAAGCAGTTTGTCTAAGAGGGCTTTACATAACATCATAGCAACATCCTCTGCCCTTAGACCCTCTTAGACAGAGTGTGGTAGTTGGCCAGTGAAATCTGAGCTTGCTCTGATACATGGCAATGTGCGCTGTTTTACTGCCAAACAAATCCATTCAACAGGATTATATAAAATGGACAGTGTGTCCTGGCCACTGAGGACCAAACAGTCCTCCCCTCGTTTGAAGACAGCTCACATTATGCTTCATGCTACAATAAACTACAAAATTTACTGTTATACGTTCTCCTTGGCAGCTCCAGTCGTGTCCTTAAATGTTCGGACACCGGTGGACCAGTTTTTCAGAAACAAATTCTGTCACCTTGAGCAGCCAGACTATTATCACCTTATGGGAACATCTCCCACATAAATAACAACACATACAGACAGAGACAAATTTTCCATTTTCATTTTCTGACAGCCAGTCTAGCACCGGGCAGCAGCAAATCACATGGTCAGCAGCGGTGGAAAGCAACAGTGAAGAGACACATAGCGAAATAATTAAAGTCACAATTAAATGTTGACACAAACAAAGTGCCAGGTGTGCCAATTACTTATGGAAAAACATGGAGTCGTGTGTGTGGGAAAGTGAATGTAAGAACACTGGAAGCTAAGTGACTGTGGGAGCCTGTTAACACTGGGGGGGTGAGAGACAGAACACCCTGTAATGAGTGAGTTATCCAACACCTGCAGCTGAGTCTAGAGATGTCAGTTGGTAATTAGCGCACAGTGTTTAAAAATGTTTAAAATTCCCCTACAAGTGGTACAGAAACTTTGCATCTCTGGGCTCACTTCTTTCGAGTTTCGCTCAGGAGTTTATGGATTAAGCCCGGCAATAACATCCTCATCCGAGGCAGAAGAGATGATAAGCGGCAAATTAGCGCAACATTAATGCAGGTCATTATTACAGCGGCTGAATTTTCACAAGTGTCCGCTGCTCAGCTCTCGCAGCCTTATGAGTAGGTATTTACAGTATAATGCTAACTGACATATAGAGGTCTCCGGAGCAGGAGTTACCCAGACAGAGGAGGATTAACTGGCTGCCTCAACTCTCTCACGCAAATATCCTTCTCTCTTTCATTAAGTGAATAAACCATCCCTTCACTCATTGGGGTGGAGAGAGAAAAAAAGGAGAGGCTAGGTTTTTCGAGGGCAGTCTGACATGACAATAAAGAGGCAAAAACTTGTTTCAGGGGCGACACGGGAAGATTCAAACTTTAATTTTCATAACGGTGGGATTAGGTTAATCCTAAACACGGAGAGAGGATCTGACAAATGCTTTATGTGACTCAACAGGAATTAGGGTGTTAAACATTTTAATGTGGCTCAGAGAGAAAAACAGAGACAGAAGAAAGCAGGAGCACGGGTCTACAGTCGCATTAATGCAAACGTTCTCGCCATATTTACACACACACACACACACGCAGCTAAATATCAAAGTATATTTCTGATATTAAGTTCTTCCTCGCCCTGTCTTTGTGACACAGGAAGGTTTAATGGAAATGACTGTTTTTGCTTCCACAGAAAGGACAGAAGAAGCGCATCCAGAATGAAATACTGACCAGTGTGTACAGTGCAGGCGCCAACAGATGAACTGCGTGTGTGTAACTGCGTGCTGCCTGAGGATACAATATTGTATTTTTCATTACTGACCTGTGACTACTTTCACTTTAAAATCCTTCCCTTTCACTATGATGACCAGCTTCTGACCCTACTTAAAAGGACCGAGTGCCTACAATTCTTCCAATGTGGTGGACAAAACCCAGACCGGCTTGGTTCAGTTAGTACTTTAACTTTAACTTTATGTTAATTATTTATTATTATTATTATTTATCTTTGAATAGTTTACAGTGGAAATTACCTTAGTAGCAGGGAGGAAAAAGAAGGAATAATTATCTAATATTATCACAACTTTGGCATCACACAGTAAGATGCTAATTAAAAAGCAAAAGGGAGACAACAATAATTATTGTAATAATAATACACTTCATTTGTATAGTTCCTTTGAAAACATAGTTACAAAGTGCTACAATACAATACAATAAAATGAAAGAACTAATAAGCAAAAGTCAACTTAAAAAAAAACTATATGATAGGATATTAAAATCATAAAACAACACAATTGCTTATTAGACATAAAGAGCAGAGAATTAAGTAAGTAAAAGCACATTTAAAAAGTGAGTTTATCAAGAATTAAAAAGAGAACAAAGATGTAGCTTGTCACGCTAATCAAAAGAGCAAACAAATGAGTGTGTACATGCAATCGTGGGAACAAACACACACTTGGTGTGTGTCAGTCAATAGTTTGTAATTAAATATCTATTCATAAAGGAATGCAGCCTACCACCAAGAACAATGTTTGAACTCTGATGCTCTGGTTATTCTGACTTGACTCAATCTTATAGATATTACACCACATAGAAATTACTTACACTCACTTACTTATAAAGTTATTAAAAAAAATAGAAAAGACACCGTGATACTTTCACACTGTAATAAATTATCTGTCTATAGAAAAATCCGACAGCTTCTATCTTGGTGTCAGTTTTAGTCTCTCACTGAGACTCCACTCAATCTTTTTCTCTTTTGAGAAGATTTTCACTGTGTTTGATTTTTGAAAGATGGTACAGAATAAAGATTGTTGCCTTGGTGCTTTGATGGTGCAACACTTTCAACAAAAGCCAACATTTAATGGAAGCTGTTAGCTGTTTACGCGTTATCTACTGGAGGCATTACATCATACATCTATGTTTTCCAATTTATATACCAGCAATAAAAACCACCACACCAAAATGACAAACAGGCCACAGGACTGCCTTTTAGAAAGACAGTTTCCTTCGACGTAAATTATACACACATAAATCGGTAATTCCAGATCTACGTTCAGTCAAGATGTAACACTGATGACAGAGAGAAGTGTTGATGAGTTCATGTCCATCTGCTGGACTTGGAGCTGTCAGCCTGTGAGGGGGTTTACTTACTTACTTACTCACTGTGAGATGAGCATTTCAGAAATGGAAGCTAAGGAACCTCACCAGTTCACAGTCATGCGAACAATTCATCCTCATTTAGTTAATGAACATCCTCCTACACTTCCCATCCCTTTTGTGGCCCCCTCCCTCCCCTTTCTCCATCTCTTGTCTTCTTGACTCTCCATCTCCCTCTCTCACTACCTCACTGTGTCTCCTCCCTCGTCGTCTTTGTCCGTTTCTTCGACTCTCAGACTCTCATGCTTCAATCCAACTCTCTCTCTCTCACACTCTCTCCCACCTCTCCCCCTCAACTGCCCATCCCTTCACCCCCACTCCACCAATCCTCCTCTTCGTAATGCTAATTACAGTAACATGAAATCATTAGGCTAGCCATCACAATCTCAGCCATGGTAATTCCATAATCATTACTGTCTCTGCCTCCAGCCTTTGCAGCTACGCAGGACTCCGCGCAAGAGCTGGACTATACCTGACTCCATCTCCACACAGCAGCAGCAATTAGTAAAGCCTTATTGCCTAGGATCTATAGCACTGGTAAACAATGGAACTAATGTCTACTGTGTATGTCCACATTGCCCTTAGGATAGCGTGTAAACTGCTGCTCATTAATCTTAGCTACAGTGAGCTGCGGTGTGTGCAGAGACTCATTCAAGGCCGCCGTGGACACAACTCGGTGGCTAACAGCTTCCTGAAATAAAAATCATACTAAAAACTAACCTTGTGATTACAGAGGTCTAAATATTATTTAGAACATGAGTAGCCAGGTGAATCAGGGCCAAATACACTGTGATGTCACTGGAGACTTTTCTGTGGGTTTTGTGGATGTTTTTCCGAAACTACAGGTTTCATTTCATTTTAGGGCTAATAGGCGTAAACTAGAAATCCCAGTAAAATCCCCCCCAGGCATTTATTGTCAGTGACACAGCTTCAGAAAGTGTGCGTTGATCTGTGCAGATTAGTCTTGGCACTCGCGGATTCATTTATTTTTGTTTTGATGGGGAGCCTTATGCTTATTCACAAACCAAAGCAGAGCCAGCGAAAAAGATCAGACTGGGAGTTCTGTTTTGTGTGAATGACTTTGGATTTTATGATATGTAATTGCCTAATTAATACATGCAAAGTCTTGATTGCTTGATTAATGGTGATTAGCTGATTTCTAGGATGAGACTCTGGGAACAAAGGATGAATGCACTCAGTGAATAATACTGTCTCTGTCTGACAAAGAACAGCCTAATGTGCAGTTGGATATGCTGCCGTAGAGATGACCCCTCTCTCTGCATGTGTCCAGGCTGGCCATGATTCTGCATACATTACCCTTGAGCTGAGGCAGCCAGAACACTGGAATTTAAAAGAGGCTCCCTGCTACTGACATCTACTTATATTCTCCACCAAACCGTGGCTCTATGAAATTTCTTACAATCCAATTTACTTTTCATGAGGTGTCAGAGCCAAACACAAAACAGGGAATAATACTGTCAGCGGGGACACAAAGGTCACCTGTTGTGTGGACGTTGTGCACAAACTGTCAGCTACACACAAACAAACCCAATCACGTGGGAGGACTGTGGCTTGATTATGACTGGCAGGTGTCTGAGGTGTTGGCAGATATGATGGAGCTGACTATTGTGCATTAAGTAGCGAGCCTCAGCTAACAGCATCTGACAAGCTGCTAGCTCGCCATCATTTTGACCATATGCTGACCTGTTATGGCTCGAGTTACTGCGTGCTTGTCACATCACGTTTGAGTTGCTGATCCGAGGTCTGACATTGTGCTTCTCCCTCAGTCTCTCAGGTAATAATTGATCTTGCGCTATAATCCTGCTGTAAACCTAGGCTCAGTCCCAGACGAGGAATTAAGATGACAATGTTGCCAAAAGTCATGCATAGACGCTCACTCTCCCTCTCTCCTTTTCACACATCTGCCCCTGTCTGTCCTCCACTCTGTATTTTGTGTCCTCTATCCCTCACTCACTCCCTCCACGAGGAGCCATACGCACACAAACACCCTCTCAGCAAGCAGCGATGCTGCACATCAATATTTATGACCCCAAAACTCCTGTTGACCATTTGTGTTTGTGTGTGCGCACTCCTCAGCCCAGTGCTTACATCAGGTAGGAGAGGATTAAAGGATGACAGGGAAATAATGAAATGTGTTTCTTGACCTGCACAGGACAGATAAGGGGACGGCAGACGTCACAGGCTCGATTCTGATGTGGTTTATATTAAGCTAACTTTTACAAGGAAAGCTACTGATCCCTCTCTTATTATCTGTGAGCTCGGAGCTTGAGAGCACATACCAGACTCACAGGCCACTCGGCTAAAGACAGCACTTCCATTAGCTTGATGAGATGTGACACTTTGATGATCTGAGCGGAGAGACTTGTAACAACAACTAACGAGCATGGAGTCAAGAGAATATTTAAAATCTACATATAATATTAAAATACTAAATCTTTTAAGAAAGAAGTGGACTCATGACAGTAATTCACAAAATCACTTGTTCATTTAGGGAAGATTTAAGTAAATAATCATTGCTAATAAATGATACACTTCATGTTTTTCATAAACACGAGGGGGGGGGGTAATAAAACATATGAATATAGAAAATATTAATTATTATTTTACAAATCTGCACAAAGTCAAACACTTGCACAGGATGTTTCTAAGCTATGAAGACTACATCAATAGATTTAAACTGGTATTTAGGGTGTTTTATTAAGTGCAGCAGATCACTGCACCGGTAGGCCAAAAAGGGACATGTGAAAACCACGACCAGGGTAGCTGAGAGACAATGCGGACTGTATTGTGATAAGAGCGATGAAGAACGGCCCTGACTTGACCTCTCATTTTAATCCAGCACACTGGGATTCTGTGTGCATGTGGTTTGTGTGTAGCTTGTCAGTCACAGAGTGAGAATAATTGAAACCAAATGCGTCCTTCTCATCTTCAACCATCAGAAGGACTTGTGGTGAGGTGTACTCTGTGACTGACGCTGTGCCAATGTTTCACTCAAAGACACACCGCCAAGGGCAGCACGATAATGGAAAGGCGAGCGCAAAGCGAGGGGAAGGGAGTGGCTTTGGCACAAGCATCAGAATATTAAGGCTTTCAAGTACTCCCTCTGCATCTGGGAGGGGACAACAAAACACATTTGTCCCCAAAGATGATGAAGAACATCTCTGAATTTCTGCATGACAAAACAAGAGAGAGACAGACTATCAAAAAGGCAAATTTAAGGCAACAACTGTGCACTATAAAAGACTGCCAGGCTTTGTAACACAGACACACAAGGAAACACACTGCTATTGTGCACATACATACCCTCACACACACACACACACACACAGAGGTATCCATAACATGCCAGGGAGAGATCCACCATTACCAGATGAAAGCATCAGAGGGTAGCACTCCTGTCTCTCCTCTCCTCCTCTCGCCTTCAATTCCAGGGGGAGGAGAATCATTGATGCCTACTTGACCTGTCTGGTTTACATATTCATAAGGAGATGGGGAAGATGGATATGGCCTAATGTTTCATTCGCTCTAACTTGATTCTCCCTCTCTCTCCCTCTCCATCTGTCTGTTCCACCCCTACCCCCAGGGTGCACATACAGGCCTCCCCAGCAGGAGGTGAGGGTGATAGACAGCAGGACTTCTCCAGTTAGACTTTTGTCAGTCACTGCATGTCAGGATTCTGCACCAGCAGGCAGCGACACAATGAATGTCACATGAGCAATGATTGCGCTCTGCCACTCACATATGGTAACTCTGTTATATATGGTAATGTTATTGTTTTGTTCTCATACAGAGCAGGGTTTGCTCGGGGTCCAGACGTTCGAATCCGCCCACTCCAGCCTGACTGATTCTGATCGAGGATGGAAACAAAGTGCTATTTGTGAGAATTGTTGTTCTGCTGATGTCAATATGTTGCAACCATTTTTCTCTTCTTTTGGCTTCATAAATATGTATGCAGTTATGTTTTTTTTTTCTTTATAGATCTACTAAAGTTTTCCAACGCAAAGCAACACTCACAGGGATAAAAATGATCAAAATCACATGGCTGAAGATATCTTCATCAGTCAAACAGATGTGAGGGTAACTAAAGATTCATTAGGGGCTACTGGGGGTTTGAAAGAGGTCTGTCATTGTGGTATCTAGTAGGTTAGACGTGGTTAATGTTACATGGTTAGAAAAATTCTATAACAATTTAAGGTTGGCAAGTTTAAGTGTAAAGCAGAGAGATTGGTAATGACCAGCTATTATGTTACACATTAACTAAACCGATTAAGCTGAGGTTTTTAGTTAGAAAGATCAGTTTTTGTGAGGACCTGAGAGATTTCACATTTTCCTTTTTGGTTACATGACTTCAATTTATACCAGATACTCCTCAAACACACACACACAGACACACACATATACACTTCGCTAAAAATGGCCCCAAGACTTCCAGCTCATTAGATTTCTTGTCCTTCTATTAACAGAGAGTGGATGCAGAACTGAACTAAGGAGACAGAAAAACGGAGAGAGAGACAGAGAGTGAGAGAAAGGGAGAAAATAAGCAGGGGCAGAACCTCAAGGTAGAGCAAGAGGAAGGATCGCGTGTCGTGGCTTGGCATTGTAATGTGTGCAGACTGGTGGGGGAGGTGGAGGCCTATAACTCAGCTTGATAATAACTGAGGCCAGAGACCATAGCTCACCTTGCTGCAGTTCTGCCACAGCCTACCTTCACAGGCTAAACGCCTCTCATCTGTGTCTCACACCAATCAACACAATTATAGTTCTCGCCATCCATCAGTGGGCAGATGAGGGGATGCAGTGTTGATGTGCTATCTCTCACACAGGCTTAATAGGGATTCGGCAAGTGCCAGCTTCCTCTTGACTACGAAGACGGCAGCAGTGATGGTCAGTGGAAAAAGCAACTAAGCTAATAAGATTTACAGCCATTCTGTAGCATTTTGAGGAATTTTAGCTGAATATTTACATTTAATGTTACTTTATACTTTTGCTCCCCAGCATCCCGGAGGGAAATGTTGTGCCTTTTCCTCCAGAACAGTTATTTGACAACTGTAGTTACTGGTTACACATTAAATTCACAATTTATGGCATGAAGAAACTGGTAAAACAAGCTTCAATATATCATTGAATGTTAAACGAATAAATTATTTCCATTTATGCCATAGGTTGCAATTTTTGTGATGCTCTCCCTCCTCTCGTCTGTCTGCCATTTTTCTTTCAGCATAACACATGATGCTTTATGGTGCCACTGGTTGTGCGCCACAGGATGTATGGCAGGATACTTTGGGTCCTCTGTCCAGCTTTGCAGAAGTGCAGTATGAAATCACAGGAGTACTGTACCCCTCTTTAAGTAATGATTTAAATGCAGAGATTGATGAATTTAAAAGTCTGCAGTATTGATTACCCATTTATCCGTTACAGGGGACTGTCCTCCTAAGAAACAGTTGTTTAATATAACAACATATATTTCAGTTGAAGTTACACAGCTCTCTAGTGACCTTAATAATTTTGGCAGGAGCAAAGTAGGAAGTCAGATAATGAAATATAAAGCTGAAAATGGAAGGTGGTCGGGCAGATGGACAAGCAACAAAACATAAGGGGACTTCTATCAATAGTCAACAAACCATAACCAAGTGTTCATCATTGTAACCATGATGATGACAGTCCCCGAACCTTAACAAAACAGTCATTGTAGCCGAAACCATGACCTTTCTATAAACCTAACCACGTCCTTTTTTGTGCCTAAACCAAATCTTAATCATTGGGTTTTCACATCGTAAAACTGAACACTGACTAATAACAGTTTTCAAAGGCACAGATAAATGATGTTGTCCTGTTGATGGGGACGCGTGGGGGTCAAATCAGAAGGAGGTATGTGTTGTTCTAGAGGGCATTCTGGAGGGTATTTTGTCATTTAATCTACTGAAAACCCATCTGTTCAGTCTGGCTTCAATGTTGTATTTTAGAATTTTATGGTCTGAGTATTTATACCTTTTATCTATCATTTTACTGTTGGCCATTAGTATTTATTTTATTGTATTTCCATTTTAACATGCACATTATACACATTATAATGTATATGCTTTATTCTTCTTCTTCTTATTATTATTATTATTGTTTTTGTTGTTGTTATTGTTATTATCTTCACCACCCATCTGTTATTGTTGTTTTATTCTCTAAATTGTGTGCATTAGTCTCTAAATACTTTTTAACATTCTTTCTTTTGCTAATCGACTGTAAAGCACTCAAGCATTAAACAGTTTGAAATATAGTTTGTTTGATTGATTGATTAATTGATTGATAGCTTAATAGTTTGCAGTGACTCACTGCAGCACACTGTGCACACATACAGTAACACAAGTTTTTGTTGCACTCAGAGTCTTATTTAAAATCCAGAAGGGTTTTAAAACACTCCATAACTTAAGTGTATACTCAAGAGATGCACACGTTCACGATTTCAAGCACTCACACGCAGGTATCTTCAGAGAGATGCAGACACTTGCACGCACTCACCTTCCAAAAAACTGTGATATTTGGGCATACCTCAGCTGATAATAATGACCCTACAGAGAGTTGCATCAGGCCATTATAGTCCTAATGGGTCTTTGTACCTCCACACTGTCTGTTGACATGTATGCAAACAGCCCTTGTGTTTGAGTGAGGCTAAGGTTCCTGTGGGAGCTCCCTGTACGTGCCTGCTCAATGCCATAGCCAGGATGGATGGCAGCTCAATTGAATAAAAGGGCTCACCGCTGCGCAATACAGCCAGCGTGCTGAATTCACAATGAGGACTAGATTTACACCCCTCCCATTTGTGTGTCTGAATTAGCATTTTTAACTCCCTTTCCTCAGCGTGTGCATGTGTGTTTGTACGTGCATGCGCTTTCATCTCCAACTGGGATCTCTCCATAAACACTACAGGCAATAAATCCCCAAACCCCATGGGGAAATATCGGTCTTGTTACAGGGCAGTGTCTGTGCTTTAGTGGACCGCAGCCCAGACTAGGAGTTTGTGAAATACAAAAAGGGAAAGATGCCATCGTCAGAGCTATCAGATTTATCCTGCTTTCATAAAACTGGGTTGCAGTGGGTGTGGCATGATATACTTACCTACAAAAGAGCTTGGTGGAAAATGGAAGGAGTAAGAAAAGAGGAGACAGGAGGAACCAACGGGCTAATTTAAGGCATTGACATGTAAGGTTACAGTCAGCATTTCTTCATCAGCTTGAAAAAAGAAAACACAGTAATTCTGACAATCTGTCACGGTATGTGCAGGAGAACACGAAGGCTAGCATCAGCCAGTATGGAAATCCTCCCATGCTTGCTTAATATGCATTACATCCGTGTTCATGCCAAACAGAAGTCACAGCTGACATCTTTCTTTGAAAGTCTCCGTCATTGGGATGCTAAAATTTGCTCCAAACTTGAGAGAAGATTGTTCTGAGAGAGCTTCCACAGCAGCGGTGTGGAAACAACAAGCCAACACTAATTCTACACCTGCCATCATTATGCTCCCCATTACCATGGCTTCCTCACATGCCCTGACTGCAACAATAACCCCACAGAAGGCTAATTGCAAGCTGCAAAAGCGTCCGCTCATCTAAAGATTTCTTTGTCTCGCTCAGAGGGCAGGATGCTCAATTTGATTCAAATTGACTTCACAGAATAAGAAAAAAAACCAACTATAGATTAGGTATAATAACAATGTTTGGATATCAGTGAGTGTATCTTCACATACTGAACTGTCAGCTCTCAGCAATTATTCTCACTTACAAAGAACTGACCGAGAGAATGAGGGGATCAATTTGTCTCAGCCTCTTTCTGGTGTGAATGGAGCCCAAATTTCTTATCTCTTCAAAACACTGAAACTCCCTGCCTGCTCTGAGCAGAAATGCTTTCATTATTTGCCTATGAAGGGAAAGAAAAGCCAACAGAATATGGCATTATCTGAGTGGTGCTAAACACTCCAGCTGTGTGATACGGCAACTTGGAAAGGTTGTTCTGTGTGCACGCGTGTGTGCATGCATGTGTGTGTTTGTGTGTGTGTGTGTGTGAGAGAGAGAGAGAGATAGAGTGTGTGTTTGTTCGCACACATGTGGATTTGTGGTGGAAATACAAGCACCGAGTTGAGTGAACAAAAGGTTCATGAGCAAGTTGGTTAACCGTATCTGCACAGAGCCCATCCAAGGAATCTCTCTGAACAAAAAATAACAGAGCACCAACACACACAAACACACACACTTCTAGAGTGTACAATACAAAGCAAAGCCAGCACACTCTGAGTCAAGCCTCCAGTCTCCCTCTTCATCTCCTCTTCTCAGCACTCTCCTTCTCTTTTTCCCTCTCTGTTTCTTTCTCTCCATCTGTGTCAGTGGAGGCTTTTACGGCTCAATCAGGCTCACAAAGACGCAGAAGAGCTCCTACTCTTTGTCTGCCGTCACCCTCGCTCAGAGGTAAGTCACCTTTCTTTCTTTCTTTCTTTCTTTCTTCTCTGGTCCTTCTCTCTACTGAGTGTGCATTTGCTTGGCGGGTAAAACTAAAGAGGTGAGACTGGGATGTCACTCTGTGCCATATCTGTGCCATATTGGTCTCTCCCTCTCTGTCCTCTTTACCGCTCATTCCCTGTTTGCTATCTGGTATGACAAGCTCGTGCGTGGACTGATGAACAACCAATCTATATTCTGTGGAGATTACAGGGGCTTTATGAAAGTGACGGCAAGGAGAGAATCATGTTAAATGTAAACAGGAAGACACTGATTATCATCCTGAACTCTGATTCAAAGTGTGGTTTTGTCAATTTGTCCGTGTTTCCACGTTCATGTCAGTGTGTTTGTCGCTTTGCCTGTGGATGGCTCATGACCACTTACTGTCACTGACCCTATGAATGTGTTTGGTGACTTCCATCCTTTATTAGACATGGTGCATTAAGACATCCAGCAAGTCACAGATGTGTTCTGGCTGCATTAAAATAAAGAATACGTCCAGAAACAAGAACAAACTTTTACATTTGCTGGACAACACGCCATCAATCAGTGCAAGTATACCGATTTGCACATGGCTTTTATCTTTCCTATAGACTTTGCCTTAGTGGCTTAGTGTCCTACTGTCTGCAAGGACAAACTAATCAGGTTGCAATTGGCAGTGCTGCAGGAGTACAGTTTTTGCATCTCATTGCTTATGTCATTGACTTATGGTTGTGATGGCTGGCAGACTATCAATGCAGAGTAATTACAATAGGCCAGTGTGAGGTTGAATAATTGATGTGCTTTTTGGAGCTGATGTATGCTGAAAAACCTATCTGCCTAGAGTCCCGTCAGTAGTTTATCATGAGGCGAGAGAGGGGAGAGTGCAGCCTGACTGCCAATGCTTAGTGCTGTAATAATGATGCTGGTCTGGGCCTGTCAGCACCAGGAACACTGGGAGTTAGCTCCCACGCTGGTTGCAGCTCAGCTATCAGCTTCAGCCTTGCCCTAGATCAATACCTGGAAGAGGAATGGTTCCTAGCAAAAGACACTCCCAAACCCTTAGACTGTCGATCAGCCTCCTGTTAGCAGAGTCAGCCATGCACGATGACTCCTGGTTGCTCCTTATTATGAGATAAAATTAGTGACAAGGTAAAATGTATTTCTGGAATTCTAGAGCTAACTTCACCAAATCATGAGGTGACTGTTTAAAGGAAACAGTGTCTATGGATATTTTAACCGGCCCCAAAAGAAAAAAAAACAAAAAAAAAACTAAGGCATTGATTTGGTCAAGGCAAATGTGAACCAGGATGTCATAGATGAAAGCTTTTCGGAGGCCAAATGAAAAATAAAATTTAAAAATGCACCGTGGTTTTAGAACTCTGGTGAGTCGTCAGGGCAGCAATCATTTTATACTTTATCACGACTGGCCCGACGTGAAGACAATACATCAAATGGTGTTGCAGCCACAGAAGCTGAGCCATATGCAGCTTCTTTTGCCGTATGTCCATGCATTTTCTTTTTCTTTCTATATGGGGACGTGTATTCATGCAGTGCAATGTGGGACTGAACATGACCTGACACTGACGTTAGACGGTCTGCAAACCCACAACACTTGTCACCGCTCTCTCTGGATGACTTAAAGAGGAAGAGAATAAAATCTGTGTGCGTACTGGTTTAATCCAAGCATAGTTTTATTCTTGAGCTGCTGTGGCCAATTTTATGATAATTTTCCTCCTCTGTGAATGACTCAAATGATGAGTCATTTTACCCATTAAGAAATCATATAATTTACCTTTGGGCAGTCACCAGTGGTTACAAGAAAAAATAAATAAAGAAATAAATAAATAAAGAACGGATATGACGTTACATACTGAAACTGGACACGCTTGTTTAAGTATAGATCAGAATGGCATGCGACAAGTGCACTCTTGTTTCACTCAACCTCTGTGTATCATCTGGACGTAAAGCACTTGAAACACCTAAATAAACTGCATTTCTTATCATTCTGTGCCAGACAGGAGTCACAAACAGAGGTTTTGCTACTGCCTACCATGATTTCTTCTCCTTTCCACTGAGGCAAATAATCTCTCTCTTTTGCTTAGTTGCCAAGGCTTGGCTCAGAGTCTCGGTCAGTCTGCCGCTCTCTATGTCTCTCTTTCCTTCCCTTACTCTGCAAATGCCCGCAAGCTCAGAGCCAAACTCCACCCTCACTCACTCACACAGCATCCATTATGTATAGGCCAAAAATTGAAGAATAACAGGCTTGGGGCGAAGAAGTAAAACATAAATAAAGTACAACGAATTTAGGAAAAAAAGAAAGCAGCATTGGTTAAATCTATATTTGGTATGCTGTCTGAATGTTTTTCCCTTTTCAGTCTCATAATAACATTGATACTGAATTATTTCTTTATGACAGCAAGTAAAATGTAAAGCACGTACCTACAGAAAATGGACTTCAAATGTTCAAGATAAAAAAAAAAAACAAAAAAAAAAAAACACTCCTCTCTTCAACACGCATTAAGTGTTCAGAAATAGACAGAAGAGTCATCAACATATCAGGCCAAGCTGGCGCAATGGCAAACTGCCAATCCTTGGTGATATTTTTAAGCACCACATTAGCCTACGGTGAGACACAAATCACGCATATGCACGCATATGCACGTACACATTGCAATAAAAAGTCACTGAGTTGTAGTAATAAAATACATCTTGGATTAGAACCATTAAAAGGAAGAAAGAACAACAACAACAACAAAAAAAAAAAGCTGTGGAAAAAAAGTATTCATTATTTAATATTTGCACAGATACACCTGTAGGGAACTTGGAGCGATGTTCTGATCCATCTTGTGCACCTCTTCGGCAAGTAAAACCACTCTCCTCCTCAGGTGCTCTTGCCGGGCACAGGCTGTAGTATTCATTCTTCTCACTGAAGCCATACGGAAAAGTCATAGAGAGGATCTATTTTCTAAAACTGTGTGTATTTATTTCCTGGCTCACTCAGGCCAGACCAGCTTTCCTTCTGCAAGGATCTCTGTCGTGCCACTTCACATTTGGCTTTCATTTCATGCAAAGAGAACCCACAACCACATGGTCCTTCCTCCCACAACTAGAGATGAAGCTTAAATAGGCTATAGGACATGGAGCCAAAAGTGTCCTCTTTTGGCAGGAAAAGGAAAAGGCTGTAAATATTCATACAAACAAAAAAATTGAATTAATTTACAATGCAAATTAGAAACAAGCACAACTTCATTTATAGGCGAATGCTCTTTTAATATATGGCAGAATTTTACTGGCTATCCTTCTTCACACCGTAACAAGCTGAACTGATTTTCTCCAAAATACATTAACTGAGGTCTCTGGCTATAACAACAGGGTCTTTTTCAACCAGCCGTACTCATTCTGGCACTACAAAGAAATATGTTTTTGTATCTCCTCCCCTTCTCATCAGCACAAACATGAGGTTAGAAGGTCTCTCCCGCTCCATCTTTCATCTGATAAAAATACCAGCTACAAGGTTTTTCTTCTCTTTGAGGAGAATAACATCCTTTTAATACATTTTCTGATACATTCTTTTGAAAAAACCCCTGCCACTCTGATATACCATGTCTCTCATTTAGGAAGGTCTTTACAAAGCTGACAATACAAATATATTTCTTTCGCCCAAGGCAACTGCTGGAAGGCAGAGAGGCATGCATGTGAGATAATGAATGCATGTGGCAACACACACACACACAATCCTGGAACAATATTCCAATCGGGCAAAAAATAAATGAGTTTATGCAGTATATTAAATGATCGATCACATCAGTGAAAGCACCTAGTGCGGTACTCTGTGTAAAATTGCACCTGTCCTTCCCAGCCATACCTTTGGGACCCTGATTTAACAAACAGTCCTCAAAGAACTGGCACCTACAAAGGCTGATTGGTGATTCGGCTGATTAGCGCTGTGCCGCGTCTTCCACTGCATTCACCCTTCAACAACAAAGTCTATGTCATGCAAGGGTGGCCTTCATCGGTGTGAAAAGTATCAAGAACTCAGCTGTACCCCGAATATATAGCAGAGAAGCAAACTAGGGTTATCATGTCACACCAAAGGTAACAGTTTTGGAGGCCTTTGCTCCAGCACTCTAACAAAAATACAAATGATACCAAGTTGGTAACATCACTGATTTGCCAAGTTTAGCTCTCTCTCTCTCTCTCTCTCACTGCCTGCCTCTGCCGCCAACTGACTGTGCTGAATCAGCACAGCAGAGCAGACTAATACCAGTAGGGCTGGACTAAACGTGTTGGAGTGTCGACCACAGATACTCAATGATAGCTTAATGGCAGCTGACGATCAACCATCGGCTTGGTGTTTCAGTGCTATGAGTATTAGTTAGGTAGACACTACCGCTCGTTGTCTCTGCTCTGTCTTTCTCACAGACACATTACATAGCTGTCATAAAGGCATTCGACTCCTGTGTCTCACTGTAATGATCAAATATTGGCCATTTATTGCAAGAATGCTGTATAAATGTGTGTGGACAAGAGGACATGTAGGTAGTGGCTCCTCTTGGTCTCTTAAGACAATTTCATTATGTCTTTACAGCATCTTCATGCAGTCTTTTCACTGTTCTGCAACAGAAAGTCACAGAATAGAAATGGCTAAATAAGTTAAAAGTCAATATTATAGACTATCGAGGAGCAGGGCTTGTATAATTAATGTCTTTGCATACAATAACCTGCCAGCAACGCATGTCGTCTGATAGCCACATATTGTGAAATGTATAACAGAGTGTGGGTGAGCACAGCCTCGCAGTCTTCCACTCTTACAATGAAAAGTTTAGCAGAACGAAATCACATTAGCATCTTTAAACTCCCCGTGCTGGTGAAATTAAAATATAATAAGTCATTCATCACCATACTACTGATGTGACATTATATATGTGACACGCTATAACGCACTAAGTCACCTGCAGCGTCAGCCCATTTTGGCCAAGGTTCATTTTCAGTGTGATTTAAAGTTGGTTTTTAATGTTTTCACAAACAATACAACAGGCCAGTGACTATCAAATAGTCTTTTGATGTACTTTAAACAACCATTTAAAAAGACTTGGGAGCTGTTGATTCTACAAGATGTGTGCAAAGATGAAATATACTTAAACCACTTGTGTAAATATCATGGAATCAGGCATATTTAACACACCGAAGTTTATCATATTTAAATCTGACAGTTTAAATATGATTTTTAAGAAAATTGAAGAAACTTTGTGTTCTCCTTTAAAACTGAATGTATACAATTTATAGTATAATAACTCTAATGAGTGAAATGTTATAATCAATACAAATGATGCCAAAACTCCTAAAACAAGATCCAGCTTGCAAATTAAAATCTATAGAAGAAATATAAATTTGTCTTTTTTTTTTCATTGAAAGGAATGTTTTGAGATGAGGAATGTATATTTTGTTTAAGTTAACAAAGACCGGAGAAAGGTGTTAGTGGTGGGCATTTCAAAAATGCACAATATCTTCCTCAAGCTGACCAACATTTTTGGCTTCTGATGTCTTGCAGTACGTAGTCGAGGTCAGATTTCACACATCCATTTGCTGCTTACTTCTTAAATCTATCTATCTGTCTATCTATATATATATATATATATATATATACTGTATATATATATATAAGTATATAGATACTGATTTATATGCTGTGTGTGTGTGTGTGTGTGTGTGTGTGTGTGTGTGTGTGTGTGTGTGTCAGTGGTCTGGGGAAGCATCTCTGGCTGATAAGCTGACCAGCTGAGGGCAGGATACACCAGCACCCCTGAGGTGGGTTGAGACAGCGAAGACAGCTGAGGAAAAGTCGAAGTGACTCTGCCAAGGGCGGAGGCCTCGGGATCGGCACCACATCTTATCTCCTGTTGCCTCTCAGTAGGCCTTCAGTCGGGATGCCAGATGCAGGTCATAAAGAGCACAGGGGGCAACTCTCAGTCAAAGCAACTGCCCTCCTGAATAATTCCCACTAACCCCAGAGATACTGATTTATATGAGGAGAAATGTCAGTATTGGCTCGACAGTAAGCAGTGTAGTGTGTGTGTCTGGCTTATCCCAAAAGTTTAAACATGCAAGGTGGACTGGAGTATGAATGAATGCTCTGTGATGGGCTGATAATCCGTCCAGATGTTTTCCTACTTTCTTTCCTTTGCGAGCTGGCCAATATTCCAACCTGAGAAATTAATAAACAGTGACGCAGTGTATTAATACCCCGTCCTGGAGTGATCAACAGGTTTATGAATGGGACTGCAACTTTAACTCAGAATGGGATGAATTGAGCAAGGCTCCAGGGCACTGAAGCTTGACAGATGCTTGAGTGTCTCCAGCTGAAGAACCTTTTTTTCAGCACCACCCTGCAGCCCTGCCACCACCGCCGATTGAGCACTAAGAAGTGTGTGTTCCTGAGTGTGTGTTTCTACATATGAATGCATGTGAACCTGTATGCTATTGCAGAGCAGAGTGGATCTGCGCTGTTTATTCAATATTGCAGAGAATACCAGTGCTTTAAGCCACCTGGGTAAACAGGTTATTGCCATATCAATCATTTACAGCGATGTCCAATGGTCGAGACCACAGACAATATTGACCAGCCGACTGACAGAGATTAATGCTGCTGCACATAAACAGGCCTATCCGCCACCCCCTCTACCTACCCCTCTCTCCAGGCTCCGTCCATTTCTTTTCTTCTTTCATCTTCTTCTCTCTCTTTTTGTCCAATCATCTGTTTTCCTCTCCACTGTTTCAATCATCTATTTTATCGCTTTCTGTTATATTCTTTTTGTCATTTCTTTTCTTTTTCGACCGAGAACACGAACAAATCTCAGCCGTGACTTCTGTCTGACCCTTAAAGCTGTAGAAAATTGGATTATATAAAGCATTAACCAAAATGTGAATAGAAAAAAAATAATGTTTATAATCACTAAAAATTAACTCTGGTTTAAACCAGTTCACAGTTCAACCAGAGTATTTGTTGAGATTATAAAGACACAGTCAGGTCACAGTTGATTGACGTTACTTGAATGGGGGATATGGAAAAGGTAGAGCAAAGGTTTTGGCTGATTTTAAATCAAGCCCATGTTTACACAGAGGTACATACTTCTGGAGACAAATGTATCGAGATCGGGATTAATACTGCCTCGTGACACAAGCATGATAATTCAGACATGAAATTGCATCAGTGCTCTTGTTAACAAGACTGACTGATGTTAGCTGTTGGTGAAAGTATTTACTAATGAGCACATTATGCAAATGTGTGCTGTATTTAAAGAGAAAACATATGTAACACATGTAAAATGAACACGATGTTCTTTCAAGGGAACATATTTTTGTTTTGGAAGAGATCACTGAAAGGTTGAGAAAGTTAACAAAGAAACAACAGTGCAAAGACTGAAGATTCAGCCTGATGGGTGTTGTTGAGTCCACTCCAGGCGCTAACAGTGCATGAACCACACTGTTTGCTCGTGGTCTGGCAAAGCTCCACAAGAGTTTACAGGAATCATTCTATACTATACTGAAAAATGACTGACAACTGCTCTCCTTTGCTCACACTACGGCTGACTAGGGTTAAATGAACATGCATTTCACTTGGTTTTGATGTTC
This sequence comes from Scatophagus argus, assembly GCF_020382885.2. NCBI lineage: Eukaryota > Metazoa > Chordata > Actinopteri > Scatophagidae > Scatophagus > Scatophagus argus. The sequence goes on from NC_058493.1 coordinate 22,798,979, forward strand.
AAACTGGAAAAACATGGTGGCTGTTTTGGACACATCGAGCAGGGAGAATCATGCTTCATTTTCTAACAACAACATGTCTCACATTTAGTTTAAAATTTTGTTTATGAAGTTGGTGAGTCATGTCAGCTAATGGGAGTGGTTTGGACGACATGACTCACCGACATCTAGTTTAAAATGTTGTTTATGAAGTTGGCGAGTCGTGTCATCTAAACCACTCCCATTGGCTCGGTGATTGGGCTGGCTTCCCACTGCCTGACTCAATTATTTCTCAGAGGCTGTCAACCAGACTTAAATTTCCTAGGATGACTTTCAGAGGCTAACAGATATCCATGTCTGAAAAAAACAATATTTAGTCCCATTGTATTTTGCAACACGTCTACATATTACATACTGTATCAACATGACAGTCCCAGAATTACACAGAACTGGCTTTTCATTTTCATTTTAATTAAAACTGGTTTCAGTTAATTTGTTTTATGCGCAGCTGTGCTGCATGCCAGGCTATGATATTCCCTGCTTCATGGATGATTCAAAGTTAAATATTTCTCAGTGGGTAACTGTATGTTTTTCCCAATTGGCATTTCCTTTTGGTACTTACTCAGGGATTTTTTCCATATCACTGCTTTTTTTTCTACTGTAAAAGAGAATTTGTTGAGCAAGGAGGAGGAAGGAGATGTTTTAATGATAACGTTATCCCCATGTGGGTGAGGAGCCAGATGAGTAAATCAAGTGAAACCAAGTGTTAAATACATGAGAGTGGAGCTGATATATTATTGATGACCCATGGCATTGCATGACCACCCACCCACCCACACACACACAGATTGACACACATGCACCAACATCCCATAAACACACTCTCATACATACACAAATACAAATACACACTTAATAAAAAATACGCACGGCACAGCTTACTATTTATGTGGCATCCTAACACACTCTCTTATTCTGTCTGTCAGGCACTAAAGCATAAAATAAGCTATAAGGTCAAAGGCAAAGGCAACAGCAATCTCATGTTTGAGGAAATGTTGTAGAATTTTAATGCTTTATAGTTTTTTGAATATGAGATGTTTCACACAGAATCAAAATACAGTAACTAACAGCAAATTCTTGGAATTCAGCTTTCCGTGTTAATGTTTACTGTAGCAGAAATTAATGGAAGTAATTTGGTTGATTGCAGGACTTCTAACCATCTTGCTCCACATTTTCTTCCACCAGCAGAAAGCTGAGAAAATTCTAATTATTTCTCATTAAACCTCATCTCTCCTTCTCTGAGTGACTGCTTCTTAATTGGAATGTGAAATTAACATATTGTCATGAAATTGCTGAAGGGATCCAGAAAAAAAAACAAAAAAATAAATAAATAAATAAAACCAACGATTGGATGACACGTTCTGCCATCAATCAAAGGGGAGCCAATCACAGAACAGAAGTGTGCTCAGGGATATTTTTAACCTCTATTTACCCTGCTTTGACTGCCTTGTTATTCCACTGCTAAACCCTGCTACAACTGTGAATCATTACAAAGATTCTCAGCTGGAAGCACATCCCCAACTTTGGCTGTAACCATTCACAAACTCACAGTTGTGTGTGCAGCACTTAAAGGAAAATCAGTCCCAACAAAAGGACAGCAACACTAAAAAAGCCAATCACATGTACCCTGTTTTTTCTCCATACGCTCAGGTCAGAATCAGAATCAGAATTCCTTTATTTATCCCCGGAGGGAAATTCTTGTTTTTACAGACATTGCACATGCAGTATTCCTGACCAAGAAAGGAGAAAAGTGCAGAGTATAAAAAATAGGATAAACAAGGTCCCTGCCACTGCTAACTTCCACCGCTGCCCTGAAGAGCGTGTAGACAACAACATGTGTCAACGATATACATGCCAGCCATTTCTTTTCACCTGTCACTGAGGAGATTCATTGGGAGGGTATAAGACCGGCTGTGTTCAGACTGAAAATAGCACAACACAAAGTGCTGCGTTGGTGTGACTGGGTTCCATGAGACCTGATTTTACAAGTTACCATGGCTGCAGTGACACATGGAGGTTCACATTACCCTTCATTTATCGTCCCACATCCTCCACACAGGTGACCTGACCCACCAGTCGTTGTTAGGCTGGTGTAGCGACAACGTCTGAATCCCTCACCTGCTTCCCACAGACCCTGACATTTGTGCTGCTCCACAGCCAGATGAAGACCCTCCGTCCATGCTCCAGTGGGCATGGTTCAATCTCTGTCAGGTGGTTTTGCATCTGCACTGGCTGCACTTTGTGAGGTTCAATCAACCATTTTACTTCATTACTTCATTTTTTAATTTAATTAAAAGCCAGTGAGTCATGTTGTTAACAGGTAAAGAAAGTTCATTTTCCAAAAGGATTCAGCTTTTGGTCGGCTTAATCAGTTGCTCAAACAACCAAACAGCGTTTCAACGTGCCTCCAACCGTGTCTTTCACTTGCTTTGTTAAATAAACCGTGTGTCCTCCCAGCCAGGTGTCTTCACTTACCCCAGTTACTGGCCTCACATACAGCCTTGAATCTTGCCTCAGTGTGGTTTGCCTCAAGTGCCTAAAATCTATATAACAAAAAACAATAACAAAATAATGACTGATAATAAAAATAACTGAAGAGCGAAATGGCTCCTACAGTGTCAGAGGATGTGACAAATTGTGAGAATGGAAGAAAAGACTGTGCACAGGTTAGACAAAGAGGTTTGGAAAACTCACTGCCATTTAGGTGAATCTGAGGGCTTCAAGAGATCATCACAGTAAGGTTTAGATTTTTCCTCAGCATCTTGGAAACGCCTCAAAGAAAATATTTAAAGTTTTCCCCTTCGATGATCACACAGCCTGTTTATCATCCAATCTGTGGTGTTAAGTGCTATACAGTGTTAAACCTGACTTTTATTTTGTGGTTCCTTCAAGCCTGGTAAGAAAAAGACAGAAGTTTTCCAGGCGAGAAAAGAAGATTCACGTTGCACCCCTCACTCAAAACACCCTCAACGCTACTACTGTCGCCAAAATATGTTCATATTCCATCCTCCCACACACGCACAGGTAAAAAGACAAGCAAAAAGGAGCTGTGAAGAAGACAAAGGGAAAAGTTCAGTGATAACAAATTAGTGGAGTTTGCTCTGTGACAGAACAGCGTTTCCCTCTGATTATCTCTAATTAACCTCAATGGAATTAAACCAGCAAGCACAAAGGGATTAATGCACAGAGGCATGATCAATGTGTGTGTGAGTGTGTGTGTGTGTGGGCTCAGAGAAAAGCCAGCGACCCTCAAGTACCCACAGTCCCAGATTTTGCCTGCTTCAAGCCCATTGCACACCAATACACAACCACATACACCTGCCACTACTATTCCGTGCCTAACTCCAGTGCGGACCTTAGCCTCATCCTATGCCCTTGTTATAACAAAAAATAGATCCAGACCTCCTTTTCAAGGACACACACACTGAAACCTTACATGAAAAGAAAACCCTGAATACTTATTTTCATCATTAAGAATGTCTCTAATGAGTAAATTCTTAATGTGCCAAGACAATTAGTGTGAGTGCAGTAATATTAAAGAGAGCCTGAGTGAGGCAGGACCAACTTGATGTCTATCATGAACAGAGACCACAGACACGATGCGTAAGTTTCTGTTTGGCAGAGATTATAGCTTATTTCCAAGAGAGAATTCAAAGTATATGCTTGCTTAATATAGAATTTAAATCACGCTTTTAATCACATTGCACGAAAGTATAAGGACGAGTTCTTGGTGTTGATGCACCGTATGCTCCATATGCTTTAAAGCTCTGAATACCCCGCCCTCATCACTCAGTACGGTCTATTATCTTAAAGACAAACATAGACATACACTTTGTGTGACTTAGACTGCCAATTACTGTAGCTGCACTGGGTTGTTGAATTTCCTTCACAAGACGTGTGCTTTTCCACACTGTGAACAACAGGACCTGGAACGTGTGAGAGGTTTGGGGTTGCTTAAAGTGTAATAAACTAACTTGTCACCTCACGCCCATAACTGCTTCACAAAAAGGTTTGTAATGTGATGTATTTCCAGAATCTGTGAGGCTCCACTATGTTAGGTGAAGGTTAAAAAAAAAGGACAAAAAAGTAAAAAAAAGTAGTGACTCAAACCTCAAAAACAAAGTTACTCATAAGACACACAATTCTGAGTTCACCCAATGCTGACATTTAAAAACAAGACAACAAAAAAAAAACTAATGCTTTCTCTCTCGTTATCTGCATGTCGTCCATAGCCAGTCAGTTTATAGTTACGCACACACAACTCAAACGCGGACATTCGCGGTCAGGAAGTAAGTCATCAGTAATGGTTAACCTGACAGAGACAATCCAGTCTCAGAACATGATAAGTTGGTCTGAGCTGAGTGATTGTGGAAATGTAAAAACGCTAATGACAGTGAAGTACAAACTGAAGTACAAAAAGCATGTGGATGGATGAGCTATGCTGTTACAAAAAAAAAAAAGAAACACAATAAAAACAGTTGAGAGAAAAGAGGAGTGAGAGCAGAGTGAAAGAGGAGGTTTAATTGGCCATTACAGCAGTGATGGGACATGTTATTCCAAATTGGTGTTCTTTTCCTTCTTATTATGGCCTCAGAGTCCTTCCAATCAGCGGCAACATCTTTACACAGGTGGCCTGCTTGCGTTTCTTCTTAAGTGTGTGTGTGTCTGTGTGTGGGGGAGACAAAGACAATGTGCTGCATGTGCTGATTATATCTGCTCAACTCAGGAAATAGTATTCTGAAGATTCATTGATTATTAGAAGTCAAAAACACACACACACATTCATCATCAGCAGGGAAGAACGGACAGGGTGGTGTAACAGAATGAGGACCAGGCTGACCAAGACAGATTTGTACATCCCACTCCCATCCCCTCACCATCACTAATTATACTGACCCTCAGCACACATGCACACATGCACACTCACATATAAATACAAGTCTGTGTTTGCCTGATCTCCAGTGCAGAGCACGGTGTGTTTGAACAAGGCAGCCTGTTAAAGTGTCTGATTAGACCCCTGTTTGAACAGGAAGAGACAGCAACCTATCAGCACACGGCAGGGTCCAGCCAATCACTGCAACGGTTCATCTGCCGTGGGCCTGTGCATCGAGCTGGCTCACACAGTTGCATCATGCCTGCTCACACAAAGGCAGACAGAAAGACAACACCGACCGACACAATGAGAAACACATTTAGACAGACGGGCAGGGAGACACACCCACACACCCAGCAGGTTTCTGCCCATAATACATTTATCTGTTCTCAGATGGGTGCAGACAGAAGCACACATATCACACTGATTCAATTGACAGTGACCTTCCCACTGGGTAGCAGGTGCAGGTCACCGTGGCAAACAGCTGGAAGGCACAGAAGCCGCAGTCTTATTCTTTGCTCTTTTTGCCTTCATACGAGAGACGTGATATTTTTAATCAATCGAGTTTTCTGTGTTTTCTGTTTTGATTGGAATAATATAAAAGTCAGCGCTAAAAAACAAAAAGAAAAGCAAAACATTGAGGGAAAATTACTTAAAAAATAAAAAATATCTGCCAACAGAGGAGGAAATTTTCACTTGCTAAGATGTTTTCAAAACAAGGTAAAAATATCAAGTCTCAAGCTAGTCTCATCGACATCTTGTGTGGCAAGACAAATGTACTCATAATGTACCTGAATATACTTATTTTCAGCACAATATACTATGAAAAGAACCAGATTCAGACAAATGCACTTGTAGCCAACTACAAGGACAAACTGATTTACAGCCAAAACTGATTTACAGCCAAAGGACAAACTGATTTGCTAAAACAAAAAAATGTGCCAAAGCAGGTGACACATTTTGCTATTGTGTCTTTTTGTTAGTTTTTGCTGGAATTAGATATGAATTACACAGAAAGTTCTCCAAATTAAATCACAACATATGCCATTTGTCCATGCCATCCTGAACAACACCTAGGAGCATTTTGTAAATCTGGCTTACTGGGATGGCATCATTCAAAACCAAAGTATTTTCAAAACAAAATACTTTCAGTGTTTGAGGCTTGAGGCTTATAGTTAGGAAGTTGGCTAGAAGACCTTAACATTTAGTGCACAAAGAAGAAGTCACTTCTGAAAAAGAGCCTCAGCTGAAATACTTGTTAAAAGTTATGGAAAGCCACAGTTCCTGTGTCTTTAAATGAGCATTGACGTTTTGGATATTTAACCAGGACTATGACCTTTTCCTCACCGTTATTGAGTTCTTTCATTCATCAAAACACAACAATAACACAACTATAATGACATGAACCTTCTTCAGTGACAGCAAACATTTTGCTGATACTTTTGGTGTGAACATTTTGGCTGTTTGCGAATACATTTACTCTAAAAGTAATAATTGTGACACAAGAATTGCTAAGCAAATTAGTTTGGTATTTATACACATAGTTTTGAAGTGACAACATTGTACATGCACTGATGTGCAGAAATGCAAAGGCTTTTGGAAGCACTAGTTCTTCGAGGTCGGCTTGGTGTGTCAGGGCTCTAAAATGTTGCCTATTGTCTGTTATGAGCATTAGGAGGAACAATCTGGATTTGGGGGTTGGAATGACTTCTCCTTGACTGCCTCCTCTATCTCTGACTGTCGTCTAGACGGACAGCTGAGTCTCTGCGTGTCTCTCAACTCCTTAGTGCAGGAGAGACAGACAGTCTGTCTGTGTCTGCAGGCGCTGCTCCACTCTCAGCAATGACCCTTCACATTTAGTTGTCCCAAGGCAGACCCCTTCTTAGCCCCTCACCATGGACCCGCACCTCCCTCTCACCTCTGCATACACGCCCACATCCATACCAAGTCGTCACTCTGTCCGCAGTGCCTCACTCTTTCTTTTTCTGTCACAAAGTCACCCCACCCTTCACTGTCACCACTGCCTGCACTCTTATTGTTTCTTTTCTTTATCCCTCCACTCCACTCTCACCAACTCGCTCTCCTCAGGTAGCCCGAGCGACATAATTATGCGTCATTTGGCCAAAATGGAACAGCGCTGGCAGTCAGTGTGTATCCTTCTCTAAGATTCTTTCAATCTTCATGAGTAGAAAATCACTCTGTTATGAATTTGTGCGATTGTCAATCAAACTGCAGTGCCTTTCATATGCTATGGTCCCAGCTCATGCAGTTTTCGCTCAGTCATTTGTCTTTGTCTTCAAGGTAAATGATCAGGGGTGGAGAACTGAGCTAACGACTGTTAGAAATCTCTTTGTTTTGTTCTTGTAACAAAGTGGCTCTGGATGCAGGAGGAGGGATAACGTGATGAGGACCAAGTGCTGCTTAATAACAGAGTAATTGACTATCAGAGGGAGAAAAATGGGTACGCTGTAAGTCCTGTATTTACAGGTCATTTAAAACTTTATCTGTTGGGACTAATAGACAACAGGCAATGGAGGGATACTAATTTGATTGAATAATGTGCATCATTATGTTTTAATAAAGAAACTCTGCATGACACAATTGTTGACGGAAGTGCCTCCTCCTTTGCTATGCACACTACCCATTGCCTCAAGAACCAGACATTTTGACAAGCAACTCTTGAAACATTCGTCTTAACAAAAGGCCACTTGTCAGGAGTGCATGCCTAAGTCTGACCTAGACTGGAGCAGGCTGCAGCTGGGACAAGAGTGACAGACAAGACAAGCAAGCGAGAGAATTCTCTGCTGGCTTGAGAAAACCTTGGGGTGGACTGCATTTACACCTACGCTCACACATCAGTCATTCTCTGAACTTCTATTCTCTGAGCACATAACACGTTTCATTTTGCTCTGTGATGATTCACAAGAAAAAAAAAACTTGGTTCTTCTAAATTAGAGAACAACTTATTTTCCTTATATTTACCTTTACTGGTATCAAGGGTCCAGGTAGCTGTGATTTTATTTGCCTTAGTTTTTAGATATCCATCTCTGAGAATTCTGTCCAAACCCCAGTACAAAGGGTGTTTAAGTTTAACTGAATAGTAGGATAGCAGGAATAGTATCCCTGTTGCTCTGGAAAATCCACAGAACACAGTTTCCAGGGGGAAAGTACTTTCTCTGGTGGAAAGTACGTCTAAAGAAAACTGCTGAAGGTGTTCTGGGTGGATTATCCAGAGTGAACAGGACCTTCTGCCTGTGCTGTGAGCACCCCAATAAAGTTTCAATCACCTCCACTGAATTGGGGTGGCAGCAAAAAATCTTAGGGAGGAATCTCTCAAAACCTGGAGGTAACAAATCAAAAACTATTTATATTGCTGCATCACCAGAGAAAAATAAGGAAATATGCCTGTTTAGATATGCCTGCATTAACCCTATAAAGCAGAATACATCAGATGAATCAAACTGCTGATTTAGATCACATTTGAATCGTGTCTGAGATTACTCTGCAGTCAGTCAACACTGCTCTGGGCTCTAGAAGTGACCACATCAATCTCAACTTGTGAACAAAACAAAAGGATATGTGCACTGTGAGTGTGATCTTTACACTCGCCCCCGATCACCACCAGCCACAGGCGAACAGAGGACGATATTGTGCGCCAGCTGCAGCTGCTCGTGTTCCTGTGAGTCTCATTCAGCCATGGTTCATACCCCACCCATGCCTCTGCCAACACTAAATTTCCTGCATTTGCCCAGCTTGCATGCCACTCCCACTTTCATCCTTCCTTTTGCATATACCCCACACATGCCCTTTTCTATCCCTCCCTGTGGTCATCTAAACTGCCCATGCTGAGGAGTTGGAACCGTCTCTATATTTACTCCATCTCCGCCCCGCTTCCACCCCAGCAGCCAGAGCTATGCATCTTTCATCTGCGGGGCTGGATGACCTATATTCTCAGTCTGGCCCCGTGCAACCATAGTTCATCGCTGCTCCACTCTATTCTGCTGCTCTCGCACTTGCCCCAGGCAGCAGCTGTGGGTGTGGCAGCCAGGCTGAATTCGAATGGGCACTGCAGGCACAGACGCCCATTCAAAGCAATCTATCTTGGCTGTCTGGAGCACAGTGTATTTGAAAAACTAAAGTGACAAATCAACACCGTATTGCAATGAGAAGAAGACAGAGATGGAGGAACAGGCGTGTAACGGTGCCATAATAAATATTTCAAAATTCTACTGTTTGAGAACCGTTGCTCCATTAAATACTCAATGCTTCTGAATATAGGTCAAAGAAGCTTGTATAGCACATGACCCAGTTTACCTGTTTTTTGTTTGCTTTTTTTTTCATTCCACAGCACCGTTACTGCACGCTCTCATATGATTCAGCTAATTACCGCTCATTATAAAACTTTCGCAGACTTATAAATACACCGACAGAATAGATCAAACAGAGCATAGAAATTATTCTGTAATTAAGCTAATTTGCTAATCAGGAGAGCATTCTTGGTTCATTGCATATTGTCCTTGACACATAAAGTTGTTTTTTGTTCAACAGTGAAAATACAATCATATTCCCTTTTATCCAGGTTAGTAGGCTAAGGTCTCTCTGTAATGCTGCTGGGATAATGCTCATCCACAATATCATATTACTTGTATTACTAGATTGTTTCATAAAGAGTTGATGGAACCAGCCTGACGTCACTCACTGGTTTGTGGACAACCACTGTGATGTCTTGAGTTTGGCATTATGGCCATCGCATCTTGGTTTCTTTTCGTGGTGGCAACTTGTCAGTCACAAGGTATCTACGCCCTGAAGTGTACTTCTGATTTATCATCTATTCTACTGTAAATGGGACCATAACTTAAGATTGAACATCGTGTTGTATTGAAGAAGATTTGAGATGAGGAAACTGTTTAGTCATGTGTGTCAGTTAGAAGTTAGAAGTAGGGTTGTTTTCTTGTAAGCTCACATACAAACAAGCTTCTTTGCTGAAACCAGTGGAGTCGCCCTGTGCTGGATATTAGAAATGATGGAGGTTTAAAGTGCTTCTGCCTTTGTTTCACTTTTCAGATGAGGAAGCTCCATCCATTTATTACACCGTCTATGGATATGACCTCAAGTTTTGCACAATATTAAAAGGTACCTCCCACATTAGTCACAAAGATAACAGAGTGTGTGTGATATGACACCCTGGAATATTACTAATGTGGCTGGTGACAATTGTACAAGTATATTAAGTGGATTATTTATGTTATTAAATGAGACAAAACAGATATAACCACCCTGTTTTGTGTTCTATGATTTCACTCAGAGTCTTGAAGGAGATGGTGTCTTGTTTTGGCAGCAGGAAGAGTACTGACACACATATACACATGGTGATGCATAAGCTTAACTTGTTTATCCATATGCTAACAGGGTTTAATCATTTACTGTTAATCCACACAAGCTGTTTAGAGGGTCCCTCTGTTTAACAGATGTCACCACACTCTGCCTGCTTGTATTTGTGCCTGAAAGTGTCACCATATAACTTAATGTTTTTCTATTCACCCAATCCACCCAACCCATCAGTTCACCCATCCATCCATCTAACTCTAGCCATCCAAAAGCTTTCCAGTGAGTTCAACCTGGTGGAAAACAAGCGAATCATGTAAAGTGGATGCTAGATAGCACAAATGACCTCAGGCAGGCTCCATCTCAACAGCTGAGCAGTTCAAAACAATTTGTTAAGTGTATACTATTTCCACATGAGGAGATAAAATTGTTGTTCTTCAACTGTGGCCCCGATGCATTCAAAAACCGTAGAATAAATTGAGAAAAATAAAAACTAATAAAATTTTCAGGGCAAGTGAAAGTTTGAAACGTGACATTTATTTATTAAGAATCAATGTCCATTCTCACTTTCCCATACAAAGTGAAAACATGTCACCAGAAAGAAAAAATGATGATCAGATGCTCCCTTTCCCTACAGAATAATTTGTGTTGCTAATGTAGCTGTCCTCTCCAGCAAGGCCGCTGAGTCACAGTCGTTCCCATACCCCTGGAAAGTGACCTCTCTTGGGGCTGGAGACAGGTGTCTGCCCCTTCCCCCAATGGCAAGACCCCCAGCCTGAGTGTTTCACACACACACACACACACACACACACACACACAAATGAATGCAAACACACTTCCGGGATACAGGGGGTCACTCTGACATTCACAGGCCATGCTGTCATGTCAAGCTTTATTAAGAGCCTGGGTGTCTGGGAGATTTAATTAGCATGGCTCATGTAAGGTAAGTCCCTCGTGCTGAAGCAGGCTAGGTGCCGGGGTAAGGTAGGGTTTAATAATATGCCTCTGACTGGGGCAGGGCCAGGGCTGAGCCGTGCCTGGTTAACGCTCAAAGCTACCAGTGACACACTGGCCCAGCTTCACCAATCTGGACGTCTAACAGCCCACTAGTAGCTGCTCAGGGATGACCCAGAGTTCATGTGAGGCAGGGTGGCCAGTGCAAGAACAGCATCATATGCTCCCTTCTAAAGCACAGTGTACTGAGTTAGCCTTGGCTCAGGATATTGTAGGCTACTTGTTGACAGACATGCAGCTATCCTGACAAATTACTTTGCAAGTGCTATCAGGAGCTTAACAATTAATGATTAATTCCTTGGCTGATACCACATGGTTCAAAAATTCAGTTTTGTTTGACTTGTTTTGATTTTGGTGATTTGAAGTCTTCCATATATAAACTAGTTCACATAAATTACAAAAAACATTTTTGCTAGTTTGTGTTAGACTTGTCCCGGTTTGTGAGACCACTGAGACTGTGCCTCATTCTGTAAAATGGATGCAAATGGTATTGTGGTTGCACTTTTCACACTGAAAAATTACATTTTAAATGCTGAACAGCAAAGTTTCTTTTAAAAAAACAAAGGCTCAATTACTCTGTATAATCAGCTGACCTCACTAAAGTGACATATTTTGTCATTGGAGGGAACTCACTCCAACTCCAATGAAGATATTATAGTAGAATCACAGTATTGTCTTCTTAAGTAATAGTAGCTGATTAATGACAACATTTTCTGTGGATTTTAAATTGAAAAACTGATTTTACAGGGGTGAACCAACCTTTTGACAGGGGCTTTGCAATTAAACATCAAAATAACTCAAATGTGATATCACACAGAACGCCATTCTGGAAATCTTGAAGTGCTCTGTCATTTTGGCACAGCCTGAAAGAAAACTAGACTGGCCCTGTGGGGATTTTAAGAAAAAAAGTTTTTAACTTTGAAATGCTGTGACTGCAACACCACTGGGGAACTTTTAATGAAAATTGGACAGCCAATTTATCATGCTACTCAGTGGCACAACTGCAACAGTCCACATAGTTTTGGGCATTTTGTTCGGGCAGTCAAATCTACACATGGATGAAATGAAAATCGAAATATATTTTTGTCCCAAATTACTACAGGAGTCAGTGAAAATAAAAATTGTAGAAGTTCTAATATCAAGAGATTGTAATTATTTACAGCCCTAAATTTGACCTTTGACTTTCTGCTTCTCTTTATCTCATCAAATACCAATTTGGCATTCAAAGCCACACCTCAGTGCAGTTTTGTTGTAGCTCCTGCCATTGTTCTCCAACCACTCTGATGATGTTGTACCAGTGAATGTGTTATTGTAGGTGATGTGTCTGAGTGTGTAACACATGGCTCTCGAGAGACAGCTTTGTCTTTGATGTAGCTGCCAGCCAGCTAGTTGGATGACTGATCAGCTGTTTCCGAAATGGGGACGAGAGGCTATCAGGGATTTTAGCTCCACAGCCGCAGGCAGATGGTGTTGTGTACACAGACACACACACAAGCACACAAGCATAGGCATACATTGTAAGAGACTGCAGAACACGCAAACCTTCAACATGTACGCAAAGGCACTCTCTCTCACACACACATCTATAGACACACAACATCTCTCTCAAGTGGCAGCAGGTCCAGCATGACTAATTAAACACACACATACACGCACACCAATACACCGCCCTCTTAGACATTGTAAATTACTGTGGCAATAATTGCATTACTGCAGTAAGTAAATTAAATGGATGTATGCTTGCACACTCTGCAGCAGGATGGGGCACAAGCCTCTCTGTTTACTCTGCTCTGCTGCTGTAGCCCTCCAAGTCCCTGCCATGTTGTCAGCTGCTCCACTGTCACACACCATTACCTGTAACCAGCTACCATTTCACAGGCACACTTGCACATATACTCTACACATGCCGGTACACGCATGCACACACACACACAGACACCTACACACACAGGAAGGTTACATATGAGCATAGACACACACAGAAAGATGCTTGTAGTTTGTTTGGAAAGTTTATTGTAAATTTTCTTAACTGTGTCGAGATGTAATTCGACAGCACATGTTTTATTCACAGCTCTTTGCCAACTCGCCCTTGTTTCTTCTTCTGTAGCTACATGCAGCTTAGCGCTGAACACCTGGGAATACTAAGCAGGCAGCCATGCAGATACAGTACAGATGGATAACACTATAGCAAACTTGCCGGCTTGTCATTTTGTCCACACTCACACAAACACACACGCACACATACACACACACAGAGGCTGGTAGCAGAATGGTAGTGAGCTTAGACAGCCAGGTGTAGGTGGTGGTAAGCTTTATCTATGTCAGTATCAGGAGTCACATCACGTCATGGGTGCTTCTGGTCACAAGCTAAGGGGCTTAGCCAGCTGGAGGCCCGTGACCTGTTAAACAGCTGATAAGCCCTCTCAGCATGTCACCTGGTGAGCTCCCTACATGTTACAGATAAGATTAATAAGTCAGAAAACTTTCAGCTATGTGGCATCCTTCAAAAGCCTTGAAAGAATGTCACAGCATCACAAAGTCCTACAGTCACATGGAATTTGATACAAAGAACTATTTTATTATACTGCGTCAGACATCAAGTTTTTATATCGCATCAACGCCTTGCATTTTGAATTCATGAGCTAAAATTATACAATATAAGAAAAAAGAAGAAAATAGAAGACCAGTCACTTACAAGATAAACTTCAGCTAAATTCATATACCCAGCTGAGGAGTCTGACCTCAATTAAAATAACTATTTTGTATGTTCCTGTCAGCTGATCGCAATCTGCTTTATCATGAACAAGAAGCTGGTTTACAGAGTAATCTGGATAATTATGCTGACTCTACTCCAAAAAAAATCCCCGCCAGATCTGGGACATGGACTGATATAAAAGGCTGTGAATTTGTCATTTTATTTTACAAAATACATACTAAACCCACTGCAATTAGCCAAAAACATATAAGATGAACAATATGCTGCACGTTTCAGCAAAAGACTTTTTGTATCTCTGCCACTCAACAGATGGGCCTGGGTAGAAGGTATTGATTTGGAAATGGAGGGTAATGGTTGGGACTAATCAAACAGAAAGGGAGCTTTTGGGATTGGAGGGTGGGGGTGGGGGGTTGAGCTCAATATCATGGAATGGAAGCCATCTATATCCAAGGAAAAATCCATACAGCAGGTAAGGTAATGGGAGCAGACTGACAGCAATCCACATTTCTGCTGTCACACTGAGTTGAACAGAGGTCATGATACCAGAACTGCCCAATCCCATTTAGACACGGGGATCTGGTGGAGCTGGAGACAGTGTGAATGCACACGAGTTGGAATGAGATCAAACCAAGAAAACACCCACAATTACCACCACAGCCTGAGCTGGCATCCCTCCGAATTATTATGGGGCCATCTGATGCAGCTTGAGCACAACCGATGGAATATATTTTGTCGGGAAAGCAGTCCAGTCGGCCCAAAGCCAAAAACTATTGATTGAATGAGGTTGTCTGTTGCCTGTGTTGAGGTGTGGCAGCCGAGAATGTCGTGCATTGTTTTCTGATAACTGCTACCATAATTTTTTGTAAGTATGTTTTCTTGTTAAAGGAAGTTTCCACAGCACGATCGAAGAGAAGGACTTTCCTGAAAGGCAACCACAGTTCAGGAGATAATATTTATGGGAAATGATAGCTACATTTTTACTGCAAACTCGATTCTCTCCATGGAATCTCATTTACATTTTTCTTCGGGATTGTCTCCAACAGGGAGATGGAGTAATTTATGCCTCTTGTTACTGGGCTGTCTGCTCCAGTTTTGAACTGAATATGCTATTGTGGTGTGACGTTCTTCCTACTGTTTGGATGTGTGTGTGTGTGTGTGTGTGTGTGTGTGTGTGTGTGTGTGTGTGTGAAGCATCTGAAGGTGTCTTTATGCCTGCGGCAAACTGGCACACTCAGCAGATGGGAGAGAGACTGATCTCCTGTTTGTTGACAGTGCACTTATATGCACATGTATGTGCTTGTGTGTGTGTGTGTCTGTATGAAACCTCATGCCACAAACCATCTCCGGTGAGAGTAAATAAATCATAAACAAGTTGCTCAATCCCAAAGACCAGTAAGGTTTTCCCACTTTTATATTTGTGTTTGTGTGTGTGTGTGTGTGTGTGTGTGTGTGTGTATTCATGTGTTATCAGGGAAAGAGAGAGAGAGAGGAGAAAAGAGACTATACACACAGGCTTTTCACCCCATAAGTTTTGAGGTTAATACATGGATGAATTATTGAATTCCATGGACAGCATTCAAACTGCAGGAGTCCAAAGGAGGAGAATCTGATTTTCCGTAAAGACAGAAAAACTCAAAGAAACACACAGGTGAGTAATCTCAAACGACAAAATTCATGCTTCTATCTGACAGAAAGACAAAAGTGAGTGAAGCAGACAGACAGAGACACTGATAGGGAAACGGAAAGAAATGACGTCTATCATAAATGTTTCATAAAGCTCTCAGAACAGTGAAGGATTCATCAAATCCAGAGGGAGGTCTCTGGCCTTCATAGCACTCCCCCTTCTTCAGTGCCCTCTCTCTGTCTCTTTCACGCACGCACACACACACACACACACACACACACACACACACACAGGAAGGTTACATATGAGCATAGATAGAATCAGCTGCTGAGTTATCATCATCTGGCTTTTCATTTACCAGTCCTATTAGTCCCATTACCCTCTCAGCCAGACCCTCTGCTTGCCCTTCTGCTCCCTTTTCAGAGCAAAACCATTATTATCTTCCTGAAATTTGCCTATTCCAAACGCATTCAGCTGCTTCCCGCAATTCAAATACTTGGCTGAATGTGTTCTCCGCTGGCCGACATGCTCGTTTGCTTGCTAGCTGACTAGCATAGCTTGCTGGTGGCTTACCTGGGCTGTTGGGTCATTTAAGGTACATAAATGATGAATTCCACAGTGAATGAGGAGCAGGCAGATGGCCTGGCTTCCAAACACCCTTCTATGTGAATGCAAAGGGAGGAAGGGGCATGAACTGACAGAAGGCCTCTGTCTTGGTACACACCAGAGCTCCTAGCTGCACGCAGCACAGAGAGAGCACGGTCCAACACACAAAACACACCCGCACACACAAACAAAGATTCTGAATAATTATGTTCAGTGAGCCTACATTTAGATCAAAGCAAGTTGGCACCAATTTGGTCACATTCATTAAGAGCCATGTTTAATGCATGTCAGATAGTTTGAAACAGTGTGGCATGTTAACGAAGTGCTACATGTTTGGACTACTGAGCAGAATACGGCAAATTAGAATTCATGCATGTAAAAATGTGTGTGTGAATGCATTTATTCACACCCAATGATATGCATTGTGATCGAGTGCTTCTAATGTGGTTAATTTTTTATAAAATACATGTAATTTCCTAGTGTGTGAGATAAAGAAAATGCACCCCGAACACAATGTATAAGTGAGAGTGAAGAACGACAGCAGGATCTCCCAAAGTCATCATAAGTCTGATGTCTCTGCTGACAGTAATCAATGTCAGATCACACGCATCATGCAGCAGTATGACAGCACTAAGAAACCCACACATATTAGAGGTAATGTTTTAAATGTGTGCCTGACAACGTACTTAATTTGTTTGAAATTGGCTTTTCATTTCAGTCCTAGGAATAATGTAAACGGACATGAACAATTCCTCAACATTCAACACAACCAATATTCAATGCCAAAGCAGAAAGCAGTGCCGCCTTTCTTTTGCAAGGCAGACATTTAAACCGTTGCAGTCGTCAGGGTTGAGTATTTAGTGGGCCTGACTTTCATGCAGAGGACCAGAGTTTGCGCTCCGTCACACACACACCCACAAGTCATGTTCACCTCTGTATGAGCCACACTTCCCACCTTTTCCTAAACTCTGCCATGTGTTTTTTTGCTGCCTAACCACACTTTGTCAAGGAAAGTTACAGGAAGAAATATTAGTACATTAACTTGCCCATCTGATGGAGAGGAGCTCAGGCACAAAAATACACAACTGTCAAGGCAGCAAGTTGCATATCGCACATTTACATGTGCACATTTCCCCTTAATATTGAAGGTTTCCCTGATGACACAAGATATTGAAGAAAGAGGGCTCAGAGAAGAGAACTGATCTCTGTTAGAATTCCCAGACAAAAAACAGTGAGAGATGGGAGTGTGGACAGCTCAAACACATGTCGCACGAGCAGTTAGGAACCAGGCAAACAAATACAGCCTGTTAAATCTTTAATGGAAACAAGAACGGTATTACCACGAAATGACTAAAACCTTACTGTTCCTTTGAAATGGCCTGTGCAAACATTTAATTTAGCTAAACATTGTCCGTCCCTCCAATGGCTGAAAATCCACCTCTCAGACCCATAAAATAAGCCAAATGTATTTTAAATGACAGGGGATGCTTTGAAGGACAGTATTAGCCCTCTTTAATGTACAAACGGACAAGTCTGATGGAACCTGGAGATCAATAATAAATTAAAGACTGCTCCAGCCACTTCACACTAAAAAGACTCCCTGGAGGTGATGCCAAGTCTCTTTATCTCTTCTAAAGAGCTACCCTTTTGATTGTGTCTTTCTTTCCTATGAGCTGTATGCTCCTGTACTGGAACTTACTCTATTGAAAACGTTATACAGGATAAAATGCTTTTTCCCAAACCAAATCAATCTGATGGACATTTCTTGACTTGCTGTTTCTTCTTTGTTTTTAGTCTTGAGTACTGAATGCAATCAGATAAATTACCCATCTTCCTCCTCCACACTACAAAGTCAAACAGAATGATTTTTAAAAGCACAACAGATACAATCCAGCACTTCACCGTGCACAAATATCTGAGAAAGACTGACCAGCATTGTGCTTGTGGCAGTACTGTTTCTCCACTGCCCTGTTTCTGTTCTAAAGAAACATCCATCAAGCCACCCATTTTCTATACCGCTTATCCGTCAGGGTCGCAGGGGAGCTGGAGCCTATCCCAGCTGACTACGGGCGAGAGGCGGGGTTCACCCTGGACTGGTCGCCAGTCAATCGCAGGGCCAATACACAAAGACAGACAACCACACACTCTCACCTAGGGGCAATTAACCTAATGTGCATGTTTTTGGTATTGTGGAGGAAGCAGGAGTACCCTGAGAAAACCCACGCAGGCACAGGGAGAACATGCAAACTCCACATAGAAAGGCCCAGACCGGGATTCGAACCTGGAACCCTCTTGCTATGAGGCGACAGTGCTAACCACCGCACCACCGTGCCGCTTCTGAGGAAACAACATTATCAAAACGTTGTATTCTTGCCGTTATTGAACAGAACACAAGCTTTATATTTTTTCCTCAAAACCAGCAAACATTCCCAATGCAAAGCTGGTTCCCCCGAGAAAGACGCACAGCTCAGAAAAGTGGTAGATAGCTCTTGTAAACAACAAAATATGGCAGAAAGTGGAGTGTTCCTCCCAGGGGAGTGTCATGTGAGTGGGCATGTGCAGAAAGAGTACAGACGTTCCTAAAGGAGAGAGCAATCAAAAAACAATGTTGACACGATATGAACTTCATCCTTTGACAGGAAGGAATGACACTGGATTAAATTACTTCTGGAATGGAACATTTTATGCAGATGAAGATAATATTTCAACCGTTTTTGTTATGACTGAGAGGGCTCCCTGTGAACTCTGCTGATTAGTGACATTTAAAATGTTTAACTAAAAAGTAAATAATTTGGTTGCAGGTTGCCCTCTCTCTTAATGTTTTTCAACTCAATGGAAATAGCATTCTCAGTGAATCTTCTCTCTTGCGTGTTTAAAGGATAAAAGAAGAGGAAATGGCTGACGTTGTAGCTCAATGTTAACTTCTTCTGTCACATAAAATAAATGCTGACTCACTCACTCTGTTGTTTGTGGTCACTTTCTCTGCTGACCCTTCTGCTTCAGTGTGTCTTTCTCTTCCTGCCTGTTTTCTGCTGTGGAAGGGTGTGTTTATTTTGTTGTCTTTGTGTAACTTGTCTTGGCTGTTGGCCTACTTCCAGGCCATGTCACTCCCTAACGATGACAACGGGCTTGCTGGGTGGGGTGGATGCGGCCAGGTGGCCAAACATGCAGGGACGAGCATCTCTAAGCAGTGCGGAGATGGGGTCTTGCTCTGTTATTTGCCAAATATATTACTGTGGTGTTCAGCATGTGGTTATGCCAACAGCTTATTGTTCATATGGGTCAAACAGGCCACCCCAGCCCAGTCGGGTCCCTGCCAGACAGGCATGCCACATCTACATGAGGATAGAGATAAGACGAATGACAGGGGAGGTCATTAAAACAGGAACAACACTGCTGGTCTCACTCAGCCTGAATATGAATCATGCAGCCAACTTGGATATGTGAATGTGCAGACACATACGATTCTCAGGAGAGGAAGCCTTTGCCTGTTGCTTGACGTTTTGGCTCTCTCTTTTCTGGCAGGAACCATTGAAATGCAGACAGAAGGGTATGGATAATGGACTGTCCCACAGTGGCACAGCGTTCCACAGACTCTGTGCTCTGCCATTCCCTCAGACAGCCACTCCCGCTGTAGTCTGCACTACACATCCCCTCTTTTCGACCCCAGGGAGGTGCTGGCAAGTGGCCAACCATCACCGAGTGTGTGAGTGACTGAATATGCGCGTGTGTGTTTGCGCATGTGTTTTTGTGTGGGAACGTAGGAAGCGCTTGCTCGCCAAGAGCGATGCTTATTAATGCCCTACAGACTAAGTGCTCTCCCTTTTCTCCCTTTTGCTCTCTCCTCCACTACACCCCACCCCCCACCCCCGCCGATCTCTACAGCCTTCTGAGTGGTCATTGTGAGAGAGGAGGAGGTGGTGGTGCAGGGGCACGGGTTGGGGTACTGGAGAAAAGTACACGAACAAAGCAGAATATGAGAGGAAGTACACTAGTGCGCTTCGACAATGCTGAGCTCTCCCGCTGTCTCCCAGCTGCCTCCTCTGTTTGATGCTGAGAGCGATCAATACACTCAACTCAGAGCTATGCCTCAGACTGTCTCACACTAGTCACGCCAACCACATACATAACCAACCAAGCAACCTTCGCTTGATTCAACAATAATAGAATACCGGATGGCTGCCAAACACACCTGGTTACCTCAATTCAAGCAGTTTCAAACACACAGTAACGTGAATAATGATGACGGTCTGCAAGTGCTTTCGTTGCAGACTGGTGGGTTTCACCAGAAGATCCCAACAGTTTTCGGTTGCATTCACTCGCTTGTGCACACATGCTCGTAACAACCAGAGAGAGCCACAGAATTTCTGTGGTTGAATTTGTGCTTAGGTCTAATGTTATTCTAATAGTTCAGCTTACACCAGCTGAGTGTGTCATAACTCTATATGACTCTGTTCTCAGAGTGTGTGTTAAGGTGGCTGTGTAATGAGACACTTGGGGCGAGGCATAAAGAGGCCCATAGCTCCTGTCGGTGAGATGGAGGGCAGAGAGACCAGAGCTAGTTTAAGCATATTTAAGGGCACCATAAAGAGAACTAGGCCTCTTCTATCTACTTGAAATATGGTGTAGGCCAAGTGTTGTTGTTGTTTTCCCTGGCTGGACTTCCATCTTATCATGCATCTCCATTTCCATCACATTCATTCAAAATTATCTCCTGTTTTCAGTATCTTTCCCTGCATACTTCTTTCCTTCCACTGGGCATGGATGGCGGTGCGCCACCTTGCCCTCTGGGCACTCTTGTCTGATTAAGGAGAGGAGGTTTTTGTGGCCATGGCATCTGGCAGGGTCAGCCCACATATGAGAAACAATGCCGTATACATTCTCCAGCACAGAGCAAACAGGGAGAGACGCTCCTACTGGGCCTTACTGAAAGAACCACATGAATGCAAACAGACCCGGCACTGCAGAGTGGACCCCCTGAATGAGGGGTCCTGTTTGATTTAATCCCAGCAATGCGCTCTGAACCTCACGCACACACAGATTTCACAGGCATTACGCGGGGCTGCTGTTTGCACTGAGGCTATAGCACGACGAAGAGAGGTAACCCACTGAGGATGCCAAAGGTTTGGATTTTCCCATGATAGCAACCAGTCTCGCTGGATAGAGGGTGAGTAACCAGGAAGGAATCTGTCCCTTTTCAAAGGCCACTGAAAGGGGAGCTGTGAAATTGTCCGAAATTTCTCTGTGTGTAAACAGAGGACGGAGGGGGGAACCCAGGGACCCTGCCTGGGTCAGACTAAACTGCTTCCCCGGACTCTTTCTCTGCCTCTCTTTCTCCCAGTCTGTCTTTGCCCCTCCTCCCTTTTTCACTGCCGGTTCCTGTCTCAAATTAATTTTCTTTCTGTCTGCCCCCCTCCCCACTGTGAACAAGTCCCACACTGCGAGGACACAGGAGCATTTTTGCACGCTATTCTCACATGGCATTAATTAGTTTTGAGCTTTTCTTATCAAGAGACAGATGCTAAATACTTAAATAATAAACAGACGCACAGACTGTGTTTACCTCCCACAGCAGAATATTGTCTTATGAATAGAGAACAAGGGTGGTAGAAGTAGAAAAAGACACTTGTTTAAATGTTCTGTATCCATTCTGGTGTCCAGCTTCATCTGACATGAATGCTCGACAGTGTGGGTCTGTTGCTCCACTTAAACAATTTGAATCATCTTCTCCTTTGTGAGTGTGACCACACACGGGAATCTCCCAAAACTTTTTTTCCCCCGGTTGCCAGGTAACGGCTTCATCTCCTGTGAGCACGCTGTGCGAATGAGGAGGGGGTAACTAATGTCTTCACCCAGTGACCACGCTCTCAACAGACTGCTCTTGTCCAGTTAAAAAAAACATTATGCTACTTCCTCAATACAATCAAGCAGACTGCAATGGGCAGGCTGAAAAGCACTAATACCCAACATGCGCTGTCTGATGTCTTCCAAAGGCGAACACGGTGCAATGACACTGTGAAAATATCTATTCTGACAAGTCAATGGACATTATTTTTGTCTAGTTTTTACAAATGAAACAAATTAGCCAGAGCTATGACATATTGTTTCATGCACAAATCAAGTTATTTAAGAAAAATCGATGGTCTGTTCATCATTACTATAGAGGAAACATTCTCCACATTTCCCTTAGAGAATAAGAGATGTTACAAGATGTTTACGCTCTCATAGCTGGAGATCAGAGAGAGGTGCAGAGAAACAGAGAGGAGGGCAGGACGATAATTATATGTGACAGGGTGCAGTCTGTGGACAGAGATTCAGTCATGACATAATATTGTACTGCCTTCCCTCAATGACAAAATCTGGTTAGCCACATACACACGCATGCGCATATATAGTGTGTTTACACACACACTGCAGATATACACAGGCTGTGAAAGAACCTCCAAGAAGTAAGAACGACTGGATCTCAGCGAGAGGGAAAAAAAATTCCTCCCAGTCTGTGTGGTATATCTCTGCTATCACACAGCCTCTGCAAAAGCTCCCTCATCTACATTCCCAACAGACCTGATGTTTCGCCCATTTGCTTTAAAACATACATTTGTGTCTAATGAAAGACACTCTAATAAATCATTCTGCCAATGTCAGAGCCAATGGCAAAACCATTCAGTGCCTCTTTTTAAGTCTACTATTTACCATCAGAGAAAGGGACTGCTAAATAACCACTCTGCCTCATCATTTGGAGCATGGCAAGGCTCCTGCTGCTCAGTTTACTCCCTTTAAATGCATTTAATTCATCTTAACGGAATAAATATGGCAGGGAATATGAGAAGTGACTCAAGAATTAGAGCCGTGCTCCTCAGCTAAATCATATTTTAGTGCACTTACAATACCTCTAAAAGCCTGGGTGATATGTCCTTGCAGCGAGAGTGATGGCTCGCGGAACTGCGGGGTAGAAAGAACAGCTTGAGACTGCTCGTTTCAAACGTTTAAACCAACCTAAAATACCAGATGCTCACGCTAAAAATGCTCCTTCAAAGTGCTTCTGCCATCACTTTTTTGTGCCAAATGCTCAGAAGTCTGTGTCTGAGAAATGTAATATCCATATTCTGGTGTTAAATGTACCTTCAGAAAGCGAATGCAGTAAATGCATTTTACATCCTGAACACTGAGTGGACCGCATTTCCAAATGAATTGAAATAGTGCTCTTTTTTCTGTTTCAGGACATGAAGACTAAATTCAAATTTTTAGTTAGTTTAAGTTTTAAATTTATGAGCACAAAATGAAACACAGAAAGCTCCTGGAATACTTATTTTCTAATAATGGCTCAGTTTGTCTTGCTATCCAGTCCATGTGTTTATTTTGTCAACTGACAATTTCTCCTGGTCTTGTGCCAATAATCTTTAATTCTAATGGCTTAACTGAGCTGAGGGTGTGGTATGCAAATGTCAAGATACGCCTGCTGCTCATTAGATTTTTCACCAAATTTTCATGACTGCCGCTGAAACGGCACACAAGAAATGAAGTTCAAATCTGTAGCTGCAAATGAATTCCAAGCCATTTATTTCCACATGGCCAGACCACTTCTGTACTGTTCACTTTCCTTTGGAACAGTCCATGCTGAACTGCACTGCAGGAAAAGTTTGTTGTTTCAAGCACCATTATGTATTCTTGAAAAACCAGATATCATCAGCTAACGGACAAATATCTGAACCTGGCCTTCACCCGCGTCCTCTTAATCATTTTGTTGGCATCCATGTCTGTGCAGATAGGTATTATAGAGATTTAACAGCGTTCCAGTCACTTGGTTTTTGTGCTGCATTAGTGTCTGTAACTCATAGTAGATCAAAACAAATCAGATCTGGAGTGATAATCTGAACTAGCCATGCCTTCTATTCAGTCTCTTTCAATTTCTTAAAGAGGATTTTGCATTTCCTTTTCCTGTAAGGAAAGTCAGATCTGTAAGACTGGTGATGAAGACAGATTCCTAATGGGCTAATCATGGAGCTTAACTATTCATCAAGTTATGTCGAAGTGGGTGTCATTAAATATCTCTTCAAATTCATGCTATTAGTCATTAGTCATGCCTCAGGGAACTGGGGATTTTTTTCTTTTGAAGACTAGACTGTTTAATGAAACGTTAAGCAATTTCTAAATGTTGACAACATGGCTCTTTGTGCCCTTTCCATTGTGATGATATGTTGATACTGTATTGTACAATGACTGGTGAACTCATGATGCTTGTTGTGACTTGGTTTAAGTGTATTTGTGTGAAGTGCTAACAGGGATTGTCAGTATCGCCCTAATTTCTGATTTGCTTGTTCAATGCTCTGATTATTCCACTTCTCCTCAGTGAAACTTGTCCTCTGGGGAGCTAGTATGGTGGCCACATCAGCTTGACTTTAATCCAGACTCCTCCTCTAACTTCTGATATGGTTATTTTCCCTGCTCTTATCTGAAGAGTTGTTCACTATAACAACATTTCTTTAAAGGCAGGCATTAAGAGGCTTAGCGGCGGCAGTGCTTCAGCAGCCAAAAGGTCACTTTTGCAAATTGGGTTCATTAATCTTCTAGTGTATGGCAGCCCCAATGGGACACTCTTCATACACAGACGCAGATTAAAATGGGGAAAGCGCTCGTAGATTAGCCCGAAAAAAGAAACTCTTGGAATGATAAAGACTCTTCAGACGAAGCTGAGACTTGGCTCTCTAAAGTCAGATTGCCAGTTTCACTCATATCAGAGAGACAGAGAGAGAGCACTGCACAGTGGTAAGAGGAGGGGGGGATATATGAGCCTGGAGTGGAATTTGACTGAGCTATGATTATACCATCACAGATGATTATAGTTAGACATTCCTCTGACCCAGTGCATGACAGAATCTCTCACTTTCTTCCCTCTCTTTTCTCGCTCTAGATCTCTGGGTGTGTGCCAGCTCCACAGCAGCAGTAAAACACCTGCTCGAGCAACAAGGAGTGATATGAGCCTCTAGCCGGTGCTGCACAGTCGAGGTAAGAATATCTTCTAACGGACCTGTGGGCTGCAGAGACAGCACCGGGCCTGTATGTTATTACCTCAGGCACAATGACATCACTCTGCTGAAATACAAACCAAGAGAGCAAAATTAAATAAGATAATGATAAGAAAATGATAATAAAAACAGTGCACACTAGAAACTGTGAGATGTAGATGAGAGCAGGCTAATGGTCCCCATCAGTTTTAAAATGTAAATAATTTTAATGACTGTCTGATTTTTCAAGTCATCTTTCATGCAGAAATGCCAGAAATTTCATGGTCGAGGATGTGCTGCATTGATACACAGCAAACTGAGTATTGACTATTGGTCAGACAAAACAAGCAGCTTGGGCTTTGGTTAACTGTGATGTAACGTCTCATTTTTGAACTTTTACAAACAATCAATTGACTGATGGAAAAAATAATCGGCAGATTAATCATGATGAAAAGAGTCATTAGTTGCAGCCCTAAACATAAAATGTGTAAAAATTGGCTGCTTAAATGTTGCTCAAACATAATGCATGACTATCTTTTATTGTATTGATCTAATGATACAACATTTAATTACATTCTTGATTATACTTACATCCTCATGTTTCAGTAACCTTTTCAAAGCATTAGCTTTACTTGTACTAGAATGTTTTTAAGTAAGCAAATTATTTTTCAACTATTTATCCATTTTAGCAAATATTTCAGTCGTTTATATTAATTATTTATACATTCATTTTAGCTATTTATTTGAACTCACTTGGTATTTAATGAGGTTGCGCTCTCAATGTCATCACCTGGCTTTAAAGTAAAGGCCAGCATCAAGCCAGTTTGTGAAACTGGATGAATCATCTCTTGGAGCAAATGTGTCCCGCCTGGGAATCACTTGGACAGACTACGGACAAACTCACTAGTCAGCACTGTTGCCATCACAGCACAAATTAAGTTTAGTAATGAAGGTACTTGCACTTTCATTGTTTCTCATAAACTCATTATTATTAAAGCATTACTATATGATTAATGCAAAGCACATTATCATATATTCTAATGACCACACTTCCCACTGAGGATATAAGGATGCCGATGCCTTTGTGTCTGTGCGATACTTTCTCAGCACAGTAATCACTGCCATGACCCAAAACACTCCCGGGCAAATGGCAATGAATGGCTGTGTAAATTAGATCTAGACCTACTAATAAACGTAATCAAAATTTCATTTATCCATTTTGTTTTGACAAACCATCTTCATAGCCCAGATGGCGTTGTGTGTTTTCAGTCTCTGTTCTGCCATCATGATGCTTGTTAATAATTTATGTCTCATAAATGACTTATAAGCTCCTTCTCCACTCGTCTTTTCTCTCACTTCCTTCTCTCTCTCTCTCTCTCTGTTATGGCCTCATGCATGCTATGGATGGCCGGCATTTTTCCCCTGAGCCAATGAAAATGCAGGACTGTTCCACGGCTTTAAAATTCCAACTTGGTAATAAATGGTTTGTTTCCTTGCTTGCGAAAATGCTTTTGTAAGACTGACTATGGTCACGACACCTGCATTTTACATAAAATCACATTTAAGATAGAGGGCTCATGTGTTTAATAATAAAATAATAATAATAATAAAACACAGAGGGATTCAGGCTATGACAAACCAGTCATGACTCACATAATGAAAATTCCTCTCACCTAAAGATTGTCATTAAGGGCAACTTTGGAGGCTCTAATGAAACTAAATTCATAAGAACTTCCTGTAATGATCAGCAGCAGCACGGATGGGATTTGATGCGGCTCACACACAAACACGCGGGCGCACACTCGCCTTCGCAATTCGTATTTCATATTCTGTCCACTGGGTGTGTAATGACGCCCGTTATTAAAGTGGGTAATTGTCTTACAGTGGTGCTGCGTTATTGGATCCGGCGGCAGTTCTACAGGCAAAATTGGAGGCCACTGGATGTAAAGTCGCTGAGCAGTGAAATAGGGAGCAGGGCTGAGCAGACACACTGAAGATGGTATCAGCATCAAAGGGAGATGCTAGCATTGTGCTGTCTGACCCTGGTGAATGGCATTCAGTCCACCTGTTACCCTATCCCCCATGAGACTTTCACTGACTCTGTCCCCTTGCCTTTTGGAACCAGACACTCCTTGTGATTACAGCAGTATCACTTGCAGAGGTCTGCGACAGATCATATCCGTACCCTGGCATCTAGATAAATAGCTAATCCTCTCTCTCGCTGTAAGACCTACCCCAAGTACAAGTCATTATTCACAGAGGAAGAAAATGCTCGTCTTCTTTCCCAAAAGACATTTTTAAGTCTTTTAAGTTTGTGATTTTTTTTTTTTTCAGCCATTTGACTACTGGTGTTATCCAAAGAGTAGTATATCCCCCCTGCATTATCACAGCTTTTAACTCAGCTCTCCAATCTGTCAGCCAAATTTGCCATTAGGCTGCTGTCATTACATATATAATCTGCTCTGCTAGATTTATCCTTGTGTTTCATTTTTTTCCCCCTCTTCCAGTGATTTTTATGCTCTAATGCAAAAAATAACCCAAAGCAAACAGCGTAAACAAGACTGCGAAATGTGGTATCAGTCATGTGTTACACAATAACTATAATAACAATAACACATTTTAAGGAATCTTCCATACATAAAATGCAGACCAGTACTCTGGTGCTGCGTTAAAAATGACATTGAAAAAATGAAGTCAATTAACAAGGAGCGTTAAGTGCAATTTAAAAGCGAAATAAAGCATTGTGGCACCTATCAAAACCCAGAACTTTGTATGCAATTAAAACTTGAAAGTTCGCATTATAGTATGCGTGAGAGAAGTATGCATTATATCATTGATTTAGATGAAATCAAAGGACAGTGTGTGTATATTACATGTAAACTGGAGCCACCCTAAGAAGAGGGTACCAGAACGGTAAACCAGTGGATAAATTGATAGAAACCTTTTATAAAATGCAGCAGCTCTACCATAAACCATAAAATTCCTGCTTCCCACAAACAAATACGGTTGTGATTTATGAGAATACCGTTTTGTGGCAACATTTAATGCAAAGATTTTATGTATCATGACATTTATGTGCAGGTACTTTCTGAAAAAACAGTTTAACTTAATCTGTTTCTCTCATAATGAACGCTAGAGGCAAACGGTTCTTTAATTTAAGAGTATGGAAACTACTTATACTGCAACACACTGACAACTATTGAAAAAAATGTACCAGCGGTGTAACTCGGCACCTTGAGTATTCCTTAAAATTATATCTGACAGAAGCCAACTATGATGATTCATAGTTGGCTCACGGCCAGCTGAGTTAACTAGCCATGCTTAAATTATAGTTTAATTAAAAACTGTGAAATTAGAGACAGGTCCAGATTTATGTATAATACTATTGTGATGCCAATAAGTATCAAATGTAACACGCTGATGAGGACCTCAATGGCTGTCGGGAAAGAAACAAAAAGCATGTATGAGAGGGTAAATGATAAGCATGCCAAAATACAAGATTTCTAATTAACTAGCACTGACCCTGAATGTCACTGCTGCTTTGGTTCAACAAAAACAAACCCATCCTCCTTTACAGCGTCATTGAACTCGTGTTTAATGCTGGCCCCACAAACAACATCAATCTAGTTCCTGTCCAGCTGTGCACAGTGTGAGGCGGAGCTGGCAGGAGAAGAAGGAGGTGGACTTGCACATCCCCAATACCCTGTGGTCTACGCTCCAGTCAGCCAGCTGGTGTCATTGGAGCTCTCCTGACTAGAACCACAAAGGTGATTGCCCTGTGGGGGCCAGGGGTTGGGATATAAGTCTAGTATCTTAAACACAGCTCTTTATTGAAGTAATTTTATCAGCAGGATGCTTTCAGAACACACCGTTACCGAAACAGTTCTCCTGCAGCACAAAATCACACTTTTAGACACATCCGCACACAGGCATAAAAAGCCTACATATAGCCACATCTGACCCAGCTAATTAGACCCATCGTGCTGGCATTAGTTGAATCAGTGAGGAGACCAATTCAGTGAAGAGCCTGATGGTGTCACATTTTCACTTTTTGGGAGGACATGGGGCAGGAAGTCATTATGCCTGCCTCGTTCTGGCCAGTAGACACCATTGAAACGCTGCCTTTCCAAAAGTGTGAAAGCTTCTGTGCCCAGAGGTACAAAAACACATCATCCAACACCAGGAGCATTTTTACAATTTCCAAAAAGCATAAAGTGTTTAATTCTTTGTGAGGGCAGTCACCTCTGTGTGGATTAGCTGTGTATGCTTGTGAAGTTAAACGTGCACTGTAAAAACACCATGCTGTGTTTTTCTTAAGCACAGTGGCACACTTCTACTAGTATTTACATAGCAACTGGAAAAGCCAAGCTATTTCCTCCTCTGCCAGACCGAAGGCAGCTATGGCAGAATAAACAGGCCTTTCAGCCCGTCCTGTGGGAATTGTTTTCTTTTTACCAACAGCCACATGGTTTTTAACATTAAAGGACCAAAGCCAGGATTTTCTTTTATCTAAATAACTACAAGAAGGAAGGCTTAATATATGCAAAACCTTACATAAGACAGAGGACAGAGAGAGAAAGAGAGAGAGGTACAAGAAATGAGGAAGGTTATCAGCGTGATTGTGATCTTGGCAGAGCAAAGATCAGTAATGAGCAACTCTATTTTAATCATGTAAAATTAGTCTTTATCAAAAATGTGCATTGTTACACGTCCTCAGTGATGGCACAATGATTACAGATGGACATGAATGATTTCTAATCTTCCTACGTACTCTGCGCCCAATGTCACATTTTCAGGAATGAGTGTGATTTGTCTGCAAGGTGTCTTCCCATCTGCTCCATTCACCTCAGTCACATCCTTCACATCACGCCCCTCATCTCTTGTCTCATGAAAGGCGGTCCATTACTGCATATTAGCAGCAGAGTGAGGCAGGGAGATAAGGGAGGCTGCTGATCAAACACACAGACAAATCGCCAGTGACAGAAACACACATTTGTTGCTCAGCATTTAGCTTTGATCTCTGACTCTGCCAAGAGCCAAAAGAGAGAGGCAAAGTCTCAGCCTTTGAACTGAGGCTTTTCAGAGGAGGTCTCTCGCTCTCTTATGAAGATCTGTGCACACACTCTACACAGTCATCATTTGCGATCCTGCTCCACAACTCATAGCGCCGACACATTCAGCTGGACAGTAAGTGAACGGGCACAGTGCAGGGCGGAGCAGAATACCCACATCAGTGACAGAGAACATGACACAGGTGATGTTGATGCTGATTATTTGAGACACTGGGCCTCTGGTGGGCTGACAGAGGCCTATTATAGTGAAAAAGATTGTTCAAGCTTTAGCAGCAGTGTCCTTGTGAAACCTGCATACACTCACAAATCACAGTCAGCCCAGCGGTGGTATCAACAAGTTGTGGCTGGAAGACTGAGCGGTGATTATGTTTCAAGCTCGTGCAGCCTGTAGTCGCACACATAACGTTCTGATTAGCCTTTACCATCTTCTAATCTTATGATCTCTGATTTGTTTTGATATCACGCTTCATTTTGTTTATAACCTTGCAGTCACGTGTAAACGCGCACACATGCATATCCACACACAGGAGAGAGCGAGATTGTTTTTGCAGCATAGTAATAACAGATAAGTGGCTGCTGTGTGTCTAAGCTGTCAGCCATGGATCATCTCATTTCCTGACCGGGACGGCCCCAGCCCCCTGTGTGTTATTACAAACAGCCCAGATCATGTGACAGGGGAGGGAGATTACTGGAGAAACTAATTGAGGCTGCTCTGTGTGTTCTCTGCCTGTGAACAGTGGGGTGACTGTTTGGCCAGGCGGACTGATATTCGACCCTCCTGTGTCCCCTGCAACCACAAAATGGCCATTACAAACAATGACCCTGTCAAAGCCAACAGACCTGGCCAGCTTGTAGCGAACTAGATCTCTCCTTTGAAGCTTGGGGATTCCCCCTCATCCTGAAGGGGGTGTATAGGTACGTGATCAGCAGTGCATCCACACACCTGGCTCGGCATGCCACCTGACTGGGAGGCTCTCATTCAAAGCAGGTTTTCAACCGGGAACATTCTCCTCGATAAAGTGTGAATGAAACGTAAACCACTAAGAAATATTTTATGTATCTTGCTGTTCCGGTGCTGTATGATATATATTCACTGAAGTGAAGTCAGCCTTGAATACACCACTCTCCGCTTCATCCTTTCCCCCATGCCTTGACCCAGCTACATTATTGATAGCAAATGTTGCTCCGTGTGCTGAGTACAACAACTGCCCTGGCTGTACCACTACTGGCTCAGGCTCAGTACCATTCAGTGGTATTGTTACCTACAGTACAAAAGAGGTAGAGAGAGGCCACCAGCAGCAGCTAGAGCCCACAGGCCCTCATGCAGGAACAACTGTCAGTGAGTATTTGCTCTGAGTGGAGCAGTATGGCTGTCACACAGAGCTATTATTATGATACGGCCCTGGGTCAGGCTGGGGCTCCAGGGTGAAACAAAGTGATCCCGTGTCATCACTTCCAGCCCTGCTTTTCCATATTACAGCAAACTGTAATGCCAAGACACATTCACATAAGAGCTACACATCATGCCTTTGCGTGAAGCATCCTTTTTGAAACAACACTTATGGGTGGCCGCGGCTCAGTAGGTAGAGCACGTTGTCCACTAATTGGTGGTTCATTCCCTGGCTTTGAAGTGTTCTTGGGCAAAATACTGAATTTCAAATTGCTCCCGATGGCTGTTCCATCAGTGTGTGAATGATCATAGAAATATTGTGAGGCTCTTTGAATAGAAAACGTTGTATCGCTGCTGATGAGCAGGCTGGCACCTTGCATGGCTTGGCATGACAACCTCTACAATCAGTGTATGAATGTGTGTGAGTAGGTAAAAGTGGCATGTGTCGTAAAGCGCTTGAAAGGGTAAGAAGATTAGAAAAGTGCTTTATAAAAGCAAATTATTTACCACTGATTTGCCATTCACTTATACGGTGACCACTAGTACCTAACTGGCCTCACATAGTGTAAACAGTCACATATTAACAGCACAAATACCCAATCACACTTCTCACTAGAGAAGATCCAGGCCCTGTCTACTGGAGTAGACAGTGGGGGATGGGGTTGAGGAAAGAGTGAGGGATTGTATTTCCACTCAGTATATGGTTCCTGTGTTTTTATGAGCAGGCAGCCCCAGGCCCGGCCCACTTTCAGCCTAGTGTCAGTGCCAAGGCTAGCACAGGCGCCGTAGCTGGCTGGACAGGCCTGATAGCACTTTTACATGCGGGAATCTGAGAGCCACTGTGCTTTAAAAGCTTGGCTACTTGTGCTGCATCTCAAATGACATCCTCTCGCCACCAATAAAGCAATAATCTTGACCACTCCTGTGTCAAGTGGCTCTCTGGTCATAAGTAATGCACTATGTGTGAGACTGGGTGATTTGATCTGGGCTCCTAGGATTGATCACCCTTCTTGGACAGGATTCTGAGGTACAGAGGAGTGGAAAGGATCATTGATCTCTTGCAATGCTCAAATCCTCAGCAGTGGAAGTATTTGTCTGGCAGTTGAGCATTGAATGGGTGCTTCATAAGCAGGAGTTAACTCAGCTAGACATCAGGTCTTGTCAGTATCCTCGCTTTGACTGAATGGCTTGTATTCAGTGGCTGCTTGAATTTAACGAATCCACAAAAGCTCAAATGATTCTGATAAAAACTGAACGAAACTGAAAACTGATGCAAAATGCAAGCTGCACACTATGTCATTAACTTTGAAAAAAAAATCACTGAAGAACATTTTGCTGAAGGCTTCTCTGTTTCTGTGCATCAGATTTCATGCACAACATGTTCTCTAGTAAGCATTACTGCCAATAACTTATCAATTCAGTGACTTCTCAGACTAGCATCATTTTAAAAATTATCCTGGCCACATGAAGAGTCATTTTATGAGTTGATATCAGCTAATTTTCCTCTGCTCACCATGGCTCTCCAGCCCACAGAATTGCTGATGATTATGCAAGCTGAAAGATAAAGTTCAGTGGACCGAACAGCACTGTATTTGAAACATGACGCTGTGGTTGTCCAATCCAGCATTACAACAACCAATCACTGACAACTGCAGTTTGCCTATCTGCCCTTCCAATGTATTGTCCTGCCTGCATTTCCCATCACTCATATGCTGTTCAGACTACACAACACTGATCTTTGCATTTAAGCACAACACTCAAAAATATAATATGATAGTGATTAGTTATTGCCCTTTAAGTTGAGGACTTGCAAAAGAAGAATAGTTCAAATTGATCCAGCAGAGGCTGAAATATCTTGAATTTCCCAAGTACAGATCAAGCTAAAAAAAAAAAACAAAAACAAAACAAAACACCAGTTCAAACAACACCAACTCTGTCTGCAATGACACGCTCCCTGTCACACATATTTCAAAGTCTACACCCATAGACTGTAACACAGGCCATCTTGTTTTAAAAGATGCCTGGGAGTACAGTAATTTGACTCACTGGATGCAGACTGTGGGTATACTGGGGATGCGTGTTAACATTTCCAAAATCCTCATCTTTCTGATGAGGATTACAACTTCTGAGCTTGCAACCCACAGCTGAAAATATTAAACCTGGTTGCTAAGAGAGTGAACACGGACAAGCAGCTGTTACCTTTTCTTTTGCAGGGACTGCCCACATGCAAAAAAAGTTCCACGTGTACAACTTCCTGCCAGCACAATCACACGGGCACCATCACTGCCTCCTGGGCTGAGTACTGCCCAGGATGACTGTGACTTGTTTGAAGAAATACAAAAAAATCCAAAGGGGTTTTCCCGTATAGTAGAACGATAGTGGGAGCAGCCGTACCTTTCTCCGGCGCTGACTCACTGCTGTGGAGATAAGTCTGGCCATGTAAGACAGTGATGACAATAATGTACAATTTAGAGCTTAAAAGCATTAATCAGCTTTTTGAAACTTATTTTACAGGCATTAGCTACCTCACACTGAAAAGGAAAACTGGCAACACTCCTAGGTCATTGTGCCACTCCAGATAACATTTCAATTCATGCCCCCAATGCCCCACCCAACAATATCTCACAACCAAATCGCCACCCCCTCCTTAACAGGTTAGTCACGCAATGCTTCTCAGTCTTTCAAAACAGACTAAACTCTAGAGCTGCTTGGTTGCTCAAGTTTAAGGCTATTAACAAAAAGAGAAAAACAGGGATTATCCCTTGATGTGCTGTGTGTTTTGTAAGACACCCACACTATTTCCTCTCACGCACGCACACTTAAGAAACTGTAGAAGCACCTAGGACCCGGTGTCTTTGCAATACACGATTACTCATGTCTGTGTGATGCCTAAGACATGTACATCAACATGTCCCGTGGAGTTGTCTCTCACAGCTTCAGCATAAAAGAAATAGCACTGACAATAGATGGCTTTAACACCACTTAAGTCATCAATCCATTAGCCTCTCCATCCGAATCTTCAGCACTAATTGTGGCATCAAATAATCAGAGTTAAGAGGCTCGGAAGACACATTTACCTACAACGCAGATAATGTTACAGCGACGTTAATGCACTGTTCTGTACTCCTGACCCCTAAGCATTGTTCCCTGAGGCACTTTCATTACCCTCTTGATGTGATGCGAACAGGTTGGTGTTTTACACAAATTGAACATATTAAAACCAACATGCTCGTGGCTGTAGTGAATAAGTGACAGAGGCAATTAGAGCAAATTCACAGGTACACTTCTGATTCATTGTGGAATTATCATTGTCATTGGCCGTTCAGTGCTGCCATAAAAATAATCACACCCCATTATGCGCAATATTGTGGAGCGGCTAGTTAGTATGCCACAGTGTAGTGAAGTGAATTTGTTTATTTACAGCTGGCTGGCTTTTGATTACTCAACATTTGACAAGAACAAATTCACAGTCATGCCAATTTTCCTCAGAACCATCCGGCGTGATAAAGACAACAGGGCTTTGATGGATTCTCTCAGGGGACTGATCATGTCAGCCAGATAACAGAACACTCGTTAAAAGACACATACCACTTCTTTTGAACACATTTGATTAGATTTGCAAATTACTTGCATTCCTAGTGGAGTTGCCTTCAGGATACAAAACAACTTGACGTGCGAATGGAAGTCAGATTTTGATTTCATCTTTTCATGCAGTTACAGCAACTTGTGCATCTTCTTATTGTTGACTTTTAGGAAAACTGGCATCACTATCAAATACCTATGATGTCCTATAATGCTGACAAATAGCCTCCAGTGAAGTGAAGGCAAAACTAGCTGCTTTAATGGAAGAATCATACGGCCTTGATGTATTATGACCAAACAGCATATGAATCAGGCGGGGAAATAGAGAGTGAATTAGCATCGGGACAGGTCTCCTCCCCCAGCCTTCCACCAGCCTCCCATCATTCATTATGATGATCTATAGCTGCTCTTTATACCCTGACTTGATATTTCAGACTCATGTGAGGTGTGGATCATCAGGGAAAGCTTTTATCATTAATAAGCAGACGTTGTTTACATGACTAATACTCCAAGAGGCAATGAGGTTGAAGCATTTAGAGCAGGACATTTATCTTCCCCACACCAGTGAATATCAACCAGATGCTATTGATATTTACTGGGCTACAGAGAAAATGGCTGGATTGGACAGACCATCATGTTAGGTGATGTTTGTGGAGGGGACTGATGAAATGGAGGTAGGAAAGGATGGACAGTGAAGTAGGAGAATCAGAAAAAACCCATGCGTGGATTTGTCAGGTCAAACAAATGCAGGACAAAACAGAAATCTCAGTAGCAGACAAGCGTATAGGCGTCTGAGTGTTTGAAGTAAGGAGTGACCTGAGTTGGGCTGTTTGCTCAGGGAGTTAGTCTTGCTGTTGTTCTCATTAGAGCAATTAAATACAGTACAACCAGTGGTAAACAGGTCACAGTGCACCAGCTCACTACAATATCAGAGAATGAGGGCAAACTGTTGAGTTAACTCATGTGTAAACACATGGAAACACGTGGATGAATGTGTATGCTGACCAAAGTTTTATCCAGAGCTTCTCCAGTTAGATCAGCAGCAACAATCTCATGAATAAATGAAATTTAAAAAAAGAATAACTTAGTGAAGAAACACTGAAAACAAAGGCTTCATGCAAGACATGCAGTAATCTTGTTTACATTTATATATACCTACTTTGTACATCGGTCACATTTTGAAGGAGGAGTAACTGCTGCCTGGATTATTAAATTAGTTGGCAACATTTCTTTTTACGTTTTTCTTTTTTTTTCCCCACTGATCGAAGTCCAACATTTTTGTACTGCAGTAAAGTCACACAGAGATGGTCTGCATGAATGTTGGACATGCAAAAACATGCAGGAGTATCTTTTATAGGAAAAGTGTTTTAACCGCCCCACCCAGAAGCATCCCAGAGAATTGCAGAAGTAACACTGGAGCTCTTCTGGCAGCTTATGGTGACCCAGGTTGTACATGCACAGCCTTACACACCCACAATACACACATTCACACAAACTAACCCTATACGATGAATGATGCTGGCACTTATTAAAAGCTCTCTGTGAAAGGTTGAGGCAAGCGAAGGCATCTTTTGACCTTTTCAAACATCATAACACGATAATGGATTGTGAGTAAACAGGAAGCAACATCTGCATGTTCTGATGGCAACATGGATGAAGTGGAGCTCTGCTGACGACAAACTAGCTACTGACAAAGATTTGGCAAAAGGAAGGAGAAACTTGATGTTCAGTGCAAACACAACATATTCCCTGTTGAAACATTATGACAGTCCAGTCATATACCATACTGACACCCAAATTAGAGTCCATATGCAGGCTTTATAAATGCAGGTAAAACTGCTAAAAATAAGTGTAAGATTCTCAATTTCAATTCGCATCATAGTGTCACAAGATGAAAAGGCTGAAAATTAGCACGTCCACCTGGGTGTACATCACAACCAATCAGAGCTGGAGCAGATAAAAACCTGTGCCTACTGTAGAGTCATTTGACGTGTAAATGAATGCCAGTTGTACCATTTCTCATTGAGGACAAAAGCCAGATGTTAGTGGGTTTTTTGTCCAATGTGACAGGAGGATAAAGAGATCAGTGCTCCCATGTAGGCTGTGCTGTACACGCCAGGGGAGGAGGCCTAGAAGACCAAGGAGCAGGAAAACACAGCCATAAGACTCCCACAAGACACTAATTTCTCTTCTGTGTCTGTAACTGTGTTAAATTGCAATTATGTTCTTGTTCATGCCGTAATAGAGCAGGGCATAGGGGAGAGTGGTGGACGAGATTCGGGGAGGTGTAGGAAGACCACAGTGTTTAAGTGCCGTGCAGGGACACAGTTATGTTTCCTAATTTTCTTGTAGTACCTGGCAGGAGATGAAGACAATCATTTTCCGCTAACCGATAGCTGGACTCATCGATGACTGATGACAGCAGAGACGTATTCTTCCACCCTATGGATTATTGAGATTAGCGTTTAGGCCCACCTCCATGCCTCAGACCCAACCAGGAAAAGGCAGTGGCTTAACTTGTCATCCCTTTAGAGAACGATGTAATTAACAGGCTCTGATGAGCAGCTCAATCTCCACAGACAGGAGGAAATTGGCCTGATTTTGGAGAAGAGGTGCAAAGTGTGTGTGTGTGTGTGTGTGTGTGTGTGTGTGCATGTGAGTGTGTGAGACAGAGAGAGAGAGCGAGAGCACTTGGCAAAAATGTGCAACATCCCCAATGCCGACTCGTCCTTGAATGCAACCTTTGCTGATTTTCCTCAAATTATTTCTAAATGACTTACTGGTTTTAGTTATCATTCCATTCATCTGAAATCCTAATGGGTAGATTCAATTTAATGTAAAATTGTTACAGGAAAAACCTGCATATCTGCCAACTGAGGCTAATGACAACATTTCCTTTGCATACGTCTGACAAATTTGAGAGGACAAGATAGTATTATACAGGGATAGAGCAGAATGGGAATGAGTGGTATCGTCAGGACTCCAGTGGTGCCAGAGAGCAGTGCAGGACTTCCTCCCGTGTCCCCCAAGGATAAATATTCGAATCAGATTATCTGCGTTATTTTTGTCTCTACCGGTGACGTTGGCTCTCAGCATCAGAGGAAACGCTTTCGCACACGGGAACAGCGTTTCATCCGGAGTGGTATATTTCCAGTACCAGTTCTGATGGGGAGCTAACGCAATTCATAATGCATGATTACACAATTCATACTGTTGTTCCAACCATATTCATATGCTGAATCACAACTGTATCCGCCTGTGAAACATGACTACTGTATGTACACTACAGGGAATAACTGATGTTGTTTTTAAGCTAATTAATACTGACAACTCAACATTTCAGTAATGTAACAATGATGATTTTTATCCTATCTATCCTATTTAGACTGTAACTTACAAATGAAATAGTGCAATAGATACATGAGAAGGAATTAACCAGCTTGTGTGCCTTGTGTGCCAGGATAGGGCATACAAACAGCAAGTTGAGCTACTTTCTACTGAGGAAATGTTCCCTATGAACACTTACAGCGTGTTCTGGCTTGGAAAAAGCAGGCCACTGTTTCTGGAAAGACCTGTTGCTTTTGCATTTTTAAACGCTACTTTAAATGCTGTGAGTATTTCCAAAGAAATTACATTCACCCCCATTTTACCTAATGCATGTTGGAATTAGATTCAGGCTATCATGACCCTGAAAGAGAAAGTCATGGCTGTTTTAAATGCATGGATGGGTCGATATTTTAGTTATGGACAGCCCTTGTGCAAGCAGCAAGGGAGTCTAGGAAACCAAATATGATTTATTTGATTGATGGAAGAGCAGGTTAGCCAACAAATATGTCTATTGTGTGTCTTTTTCAAGAAAATTTCCTTACATTTGCTGTTTGTGTTCCCATACAAAGAATTGCCCTGAAACTGTCTGGCTGTCCAGCATCCCATTTATCTATCGTTTATCCAACCTCATTGGAAGTTTAAAAAGATTGGGCAGACTATTCCCTTTAGTGAACTGTCCATGTTGAGAGAGTGGGAGCACTTAGTGGGAGACAGTGTTGAGAAAGCACAATAGAAACTGTTTTTGCAGGACCTGATCTTAAGTCAGGTCAAACACAATCGCTTCTAGTCATGCAGGTCTTAAATGGCCATGCCACTGCTCATCACAAACTTTTCTTGAGGACTCTAAGTTGCTGTTAAATGGAATAAGTATGTGTTTGAGCTGAGCAATAAGAAGACCACAGTCAGATATTTGAGTCAAAACATCAAAAAAAAAGGTAACAGACGGTGAAATTATGCGCAAACATCTTATAATTATCACATTTGGGACGTAGTACACTTAAATTTCATAGACATTCATATTGATCTGGGTAAAATATGAACCATAATATTTATAAAAAAAATAAAATAAAATAAAAAAGATCAGGAAGTGGACATACATCATTTTGAATGTACAGTCACAAGTCACTTCTGCCGTTCAAACTGTACAAACCATATGTGACGTGCGTAGCTTCTTGCAGTGAGTGGGCGTTTGCTTATCTCTATTTTCTGTTTTTCTTAGTGGATGGAAAACTCAATCCAGCAGAAAGGTCAGGCCTAAGCAATACCCACAACAACAACAGATGGACGGCAGAACTAACTTTTAAATGGGTTCAGTATCAAGTTCTGTGTTTCACTGAAAAGGTTCAAACAGAAAAATTGGTAAGGGGTCCAAACTCTTGAACTTAACTTTGTGATTTAGGTAGCTCTGAAATAAGAAAACAAATCCTGTAATGCTAGTCAAACTTTAGAATTGGAGTTTTAAGGACATCAATTAAAATGTCTTCTGTAAGTGAATAAAATCAAATGCAGCTTGCCAGGGTTACTGCAAGGCTTTAATTAAGAAGTCAAACTATAGAGTTTTAAGCACATAATAAATGAAGGCTGCAGTAAGTGAAAAACAGTCACAAAGATTGCACATATTAATTAAAAGCTCCAAACAACTATTGGACAATTTGACAAAGGCACACACTGACTCAAGCGACCTTCATAGATGAGCTGTTCACCAGGATGAACAGCTTTTGTACCTTCAAAGCCATTAAACCACAGCATACAAGTTGCAAAGTAAAAGCCCATCAAGATTGTAAAGAAAACTATTACTTTGACCTATGAAACTGCAACTGCGTGAATAAGTGCCCTGAAATAGTTCAATGTATCTCAGTGTTTCATAAGTTGTTTCACTTTGTATAACTTTGTTAAAATATATGTTTACCTTTGCAATCATTAAACTGCTTCTAAATCCTTCAGAGGCATTTGTTGCTCTTTTAATTGTCATTGTTGCAGTAGCTCTCTGTAATATTTTTCCATTTCTATTTCTGTTTTCCCTAGCTGGCATTTACTTTCTAATCTTTGTACACCACCCTCAGTGCAGTGTCAAGACAACTCTAAGCTGACATGAGACACTGTTTTTGACTATTTCATGGGCTGGTAAAACTTTTTATTAGTATATCACCATCTTCAGGCTGTTCTCTTCCTTCTTCCTTCTGAAAGATCTGACTTTCATTTAATATTAGACACCTCAGGGAAGGGCAAGTTAGGAGATTATATATAAACTTTCAGAACAGGAACTAGTTATTCACTTGCTATACCCAAAGTCTAGTTAATAATTTCTATTGATTAATCATGACTGAAAAAGATCTGATTAAGTGTGACATAAAACTGTAATCTACTGCTTTGACAAGCATAAGGCGAGGTGGAAACTCAGCAAGGTTCAGTTCATATCCAATGCCAGGCCTTGTTAACGTTCATTTTCGTAATGTTATTTTCCTTCCTCCTCCTCCTCCTCCTCCTCTATGACATCATCCTGTCTGGAAGTGAGGTACGTGATCGACCTTCAGATGTCTTCAGACATTACAACATAGCCCTCATCTCGTCTCCAGCAGAAGCCCTAAGAAAAACCTTTATCAAATATAATTGTATGATTGAACATGAACTTATATTGCATGTTTGTATAGAATGATACACAAAGCTCTCTCTTTGTTGCGAGAACAGTTCACTTGACCTCCACTCCTTTGCTGTCTGAATCCTCGCCGTTGCCCTGATCTTCTTTTTCTACTCAGTGCTGAAGAGACACGTCCAGTCTTCTACTGTATACTGAAAACTCATCTCCTCAAACAGCGTCAAAACCCCTCAAACACTCCTCTCTTCTGCAACACTTCGTTAGTGTTGAATGTTATTATGTATAACATTAAGTCCATATTCAGCCCTATTCTTATTTAATTACTAAATGCATTCCTATTATATGAAAACACTATCTGAAGTGAGGCTGCAGGAACATATTTCCTTCAGTCTGCTGGGAGCTCTGATTGAGTGCTGTGACTTTGACCTGAGTACTTGTTGCTGTTTACTGCTACTGAGTACTGAGTACTGTTTACTACTCATCGCTGATGAGGAGTTCGATATTCCTCTGTCAATTACACATAAAGGTCTGTGTTGTTAATTTAAGTGCGATACAGACATGAACTTTTATGAGTGACCCAAAAATGTTATCATGTTATACAATTACAGCCAATTTTAATTTTTATGGTAAATATTACCATATTACCAACACATTAACTAAACACAAGGTGTACGATTTCTGCCATGAGGGTCTCTCAACCAAAACAATACAATGTGAGGACATCATAGGATCATGGGAGCTGTTGTGTTCACTGCTTAACAACGTGGAGCAAACAGCAATGAATAATAACGGTCCATCACGAGTGTGCAGTACAATCGATTGTAAGCAATAGAGTGCATGGCCTGCTACTTCACCCGCTTTCTTCCTCACTTTCCGACATATCATCCAACTTGTCCTGCGGTTCCCCGGAAGACACGGCAACAGGTGACACACTCATAGGTCTTCTCATTTTTAGATTTTAATGCAGAAATGTAACACATTGTGCCTTTAATTTTTGCAGCAAAACAGAGAACTCTTTGAGAGGATGTTTCACTAAAGTTTAGGACGCAAGCTACCTAATGTCCCTCAGGTATACCACACTCATTTCAAATCATAAATTTCACTTTGCTAGGGTTTTAGAATGCTGCCATTTGCTGTTGTTTTGATGGTGTTTATGCCACACACAAACACACACACGGCAGTGTACTCATTAGTCATTCTGTCATAAAAGCAGTGTCAGCATGAACAATAAACACGGCTCATCCAAAACGAGGCTTTTGTCTGTCTAAAAGAAATAGTGTTGGCAGGCAGTGCCTCTAACAATGCAATAACCAAATAAATGTGCCACACACACACACACAGGAACACACAAAATACCGTACTACATGTAATACAGCATAACACGGCTCCCGTGGGCCTGTCTGATTACAGTAGATGATAAAGGAGCGAGAAGATTATCCTATCTATTAGACCATCTGAAGCTAAAACAAATAAGGACAAGTAGGACAGAGACAAAGGGGGGGTGGTGCAGATAAAGCATGCAGAGGAACAATTAAGGAGAGATGAGGTAGGATTATGAGGAGAAGGTGATTGGTGAGGAGGAGAAGGAGGAGGAGAGAGAGCAGATAGGGCAGTAAAAACATCAATATTTGCTCTCACTTCCATACAATTGTGACAGGGTGAAAGGCACTGCTATACAGGTCAACTGGACAAGATCTATAATCTGCTAATTGAAAATGGCGAGTAAAAAAAGAGATCATTATGGACAGAAGAAAGAAACAAAGAAAGAAAGACAAAGAAAGAAAGAAGGAATAAAGACATGTTGGTGCTGTTTCTTTCGTTCTTTAAATGTTGTGGTCAGCTGTTCAGCCATGAAACCCTAACTCAGGGAAATATGGACATTTCACACACCTATGAGCATTAGTGAAGTATCCCCTGCTCACATGTTCATGCAAAGCACAGGGAGACAGTTCAGCCTCGAACCAGATGGTAGAAAATTCTCTATCACACACACACACAGTCATGTTTCCATCACTTTTGGGGACATTACATAGACTTACATTCATTTCCTGGAGGCTTAACCACCACCTAACCATAACAACAAACATTACGTAATCCTGCATAATCCTAACCCTTACCTTATCCTAACGCTAACCTCAACCTAACCATAAAGCAACTCTTCACCCTAATATTTAATGATTTACGTTGTGGGGACAACACAACTGCAGGACTACATGTCCACACACACACACGCACACACAAGCACA
Organism: Scatophagus argus; assembly: GCF_020382885.2. Lineage (NCBI taxonomy): Eukaryota > Metazoa > Chordata > Actinopteri > Scatophagidae > Scatophagus > Scatophagus argus. The sequence goes on from NC_058493.1 coordinate 22,842,391, forward strand.
GTGAATGGTAAGCCTGTAATTCCAGTGAATTTTCAGCAGTTTGCGTGTCTAGACACCACTCAGCTGGTAGCAGCCTGGTTCCAGCTGCAGGTGAGTGTTCAGATGCATAATTAACAGGCTGGTTTGGCACCTGGCCTCAGAGGTCATGGTGTCCTCTCTGTTAGCCGGGCGCCAATCAGCCTCTGGATCACCTGAGCACGTCCTTGTCCCAGCAGCAGATTGCCCAGAGGACATCAGTCACATTATACAGCCCAATCAGTGGCTGGGACTCACACAAAGGCCTGTGCAGAGACAGCTAGAGATAGAGTACAGGGGTGCTGTCTCCCAAATGAAGCTGAGCTGCCACTCAGGGCAGATGGGGCACAAGACAAAGCACACCCCTGGACAAGGATACGACCCTCCAGAAGCCAAGGCATTCCTCTGATGGCTGAGATCAAAACAAGAGCAGACTGATGAGCACATAGTGATTCAGCCTGACTGCCGGTGCCTGTGGCAATTAAACTACTTTCTTTACTCAATGCCAGATACATTCATATGTCTCTTAAATCAGATTTGCTGCAGTAATTTCACTGATGGGTGCAAATATGTTTCTTTTAAATGTCAGTCTCTCGCAGGTCAGTATAATTGTGTTTGTGAAAATGCCACAGCAGGTGTCACCAGCTTTAATTTATCCCAGACATTTTGTGGCATTTTGTTGGGACGTGTTGTATAAGTTTTGCGATATCGATAACGTGAAACATTACTTGAACTTTTGTTTGAGGACCTAAACGCAACCTCTGCCTGTGACCGAGTGACAGGATTTAAATTGGGAACCGGGGCCTCCGTCATCGCAGTCATATTAGTTCTGCTGCAGTAATACTAAATACTCAAGTCAGCAATACCTTCAGCCTGATGGAAGTTCTAAAGCTACTTCAGACCGCTCACCAAACAAACCATTTGTTCCCACTCAGACTGCACCTCTAAATCTCTGGGCTCCCATTGACCTGGAACTGGGCCTCAACACAATACTGAAAGAGTCCTTTGAGAGGGCCAGTACGACAGGCAAGAGTAGGAGGGGTTTGAGGGCAGGGACGCTGCACTGGGGTACTGCAAGTTGAGGGTCCCTTAGCTCCTGTTTCCCAGCTTAGAGTGATAGGCCCAGGGAGATGAAAGACCCTCAGACTCTGTGAATTGAGCTCAAGACAGGTCTCACAAAACTAGATGTGGTAACATAGGACCTCCTTCAAGACCACAGAATGACTGCTTTCAACTGGCAGGCCTATTGTCTTTCTTAAGCAAGCCGTAGTTTGACTTCTGATAGACAACAAAGCAGTGGCTGCGTGGTATTGTTGCAGCTCAACTGAAGGCTTCATTTGGGAAGTAATGAGATTAGTAATTCTACTTTTGTCCCTTTTCATGCAGCACTGAGTTAAACTGATGTAACCACAGGAAGATTCAGATCTCAAATTTTAATTTCAGTTAAGTTTATTTCAGACACATTTGTTAAATCAAAGAGAGCTTTTGATTCGCTGATCACATAAAGTCTGATGAACGAACAGCTATGATCAAAGTTTTTTTAAAAAAAAGTTTTGTTTTTTTGTCTTGTTCTTTAGCCAGGGGTGAATTTTGTACCTGTTGTTGTTACAGACAGAACTCCAGTAAAACGAGCACAGTTAGGTTGTGTTTTTCTTGTTTCTTGGCAGACCATTTGTGAGCATCTTTTGCTACAGGGCGGGAATCAACCAGACTAATTTCTCTCTGTTCTCTGAGAGAACAGTGCTGCTGCTGTGCTGCTTGTAACTTCAAGATAAGATTTATTTAGCAAATTAATGTCCCTTTCGTCACTTGATTTTTATTGTTGTAATCATGTACTTAGTTGAAGTAAACTGAATTTCATGGTTTAAATTGTCCTTTTTTCCCCTAATGGAAACTGCAAAAAATAACATTAGCCAAGCACAAACTGTAGCTGTTATGTAGCATAATTATTTAGCCTGGTGGAGTACAATGTTTTAAGGGACAGATTGTGCTTGAGAACTAGTTTGTACGAGGTGTTCAAATGTGTTTTTAATGATGTGATTTTGATATTTACTTTTTTCACTGAACACATCACATAAAATGCAGTAAATAAATGTCACAGATTTCTTAACATTGCGAAATATTACTTAAAAAGAATAAACACATAAACGAACAATGATTGGATAAATCTTGGCTTGAGGATAAATCTATGTTGAGGAATAGCGATCTTGGCCAGTCTTCAATGTATACTCCATGGTACTGCAGCATCCACTTTGAGAACTATACTGGATGAGGGGATGGCTCATTTTTGCAGCATAGTGAAAGCTTTGACCCATGGACTAGATCAGCATGAGGAGAGACTGAGATGGTGTGCATCTAGGACCACATCCAAACTAAGACAGCTAAATCTAAAATCACCAAATGTTCATTTTGGCATTCTTTCACTAACACTAACCCAGCATTTTCACACTCAAGACAGAACAGAAACACTGATTTATCTCTTCTCCAACACAAGTTCTACGTTTTAATACAAGAACAAACCTTCCCTCCAACTCTAAATCTTTCTGTGGCTACGCATTCATCAGTGCCTTAGGGCAGGAGGGATAACAGGCAACAAACATGTGACACGTCTCACTGAATCACTTCTTAATTCTCAGTCGGGTGCCTAAAAACAGAAAAGGACAACAAAAAAAACTGTTAATGAAAGGTGTTCATGGAGAGCAGGAGGTGACAGAAGAAGACTCAAACCTGCCATGACTCAGCAGAGTTGGTTGTGTCTGTCCCACTTTTTACAAGCCGATGTCTGTAACACATTATTTTGATGTTTGCCACTTGAGAAAAAAAGGTAGAAGAGATTTAGCTGTTTTCCCGTTGTTTTGCCCTTTGAGAGTAGACAAAGATCTTGATGAAAATGACCTGAAGATTTATGTGCCTTTCTGTGGATGTGGTTTGAATCTTTAAATCTTTGAAGGCTTTTGGCATCCCAAGCTCATCTTCGAGTTCAAATGTAACAACAGGACCATGTGACACCCCATTATGTAGCCACACCTTTATGATGACAAACAAATCCATTTTGTACCTGTCAGTCTCCACAAAGGCAAAATCATCTGTTTAAGTAACAAAGGACAGTGGACCACACAATCCCTCTGCCTCTCTGGCCTAGTTTCCCTTTGCTTTCCCAGCCAAGAGTTCTTCACAGAGCTCTGCCCATGCAGCCATCCTACTTGTCTGTCAGCTAGCTGAGATGTGGAGGTTTTGTTTTTAGTTTGAAAGTGTCTTTAATCCTCTCACAGATCTGAAAGCAGTTGGCTGTTCTGTCTTGATCATGTGATGAAGGGTCTTTTTGTTCCTCTTTGAAGATATAGATGTGGATTAATGCTGAGTGCACCATGAAGAGGTTGGCAGTTAAAATGTAAGTAAGGAGACCATTCTGGGGGAAGGATGTGCTCCACTATAGGATATAAACTATACAATTTGCATGATAAAATGGTGTTTTGATCTGTCGACGGAGACGTGGATTTGAAACCAGTTGCGTGCTGTCTGCAGTGTGTGAAGGTTCTCTCTCATGGTTCAGGACCTCATTTAAGTCGAGTGAATAACATCAGTTCAACAAGTTTAGATGCCGTCAATACACTTTAATTCATACATTAAAACCCACATGTGCACACAAGAGAAACACACACACACACACACACACACACACACAGTCCAATTAGTTGCAGTGATCTGTGTCATTAACATTCCAATGAGAAGAGCTGTCAGACTGTAACACGCGGAGAGGCATGATCCGTCACATCCGACACAGAAAGACAGACACATGAAGTCACAGATGACACATAACAGCAAAGGCAGAAAAAAAAAAGTTGTGAAAAAGCATCAATACACTGAAGCGCTCATCAATACTAAACAAACTACAACAAATTCTCTCACTGTCATGAGTGCTACACAAATCCGATTGTGATATTGACACAAGTTGAAGCAAGACCTTTCTTGACTTCAGTAATTAGAGAACAAATGGGATAAAGGCATCGTTTTAACCTGCTTTAATTAACATTTACCAGATTTATGCTCTACCAGTCAGAGGATTTAAACGTTACTTAGCTCAACTCTTTTGAGGGAAAAATAATAACACAGCCATTGTTGTGGAAAATAGCATCATTACTTAAATTGAGCATATCAGTGATATTAAGAGTGTGGTCAAGCACAAAGGCATGAAGGCGCTCATTCCAAAACAACATAAAAATGTCTGAACTTTCAACTTTTATACAGAAAGAAATTCTGCAAAGCAGACTTTCAGCAGACTGCAAAGCAATTTCAAAAGTGCAAATATCAACCACAATCTATTATCAGAAAGTAATGTGAAAAACAAAAGTGCTCTGACTTTTGGCAGATAGGAGTCTTCAGTTAGCCAAGTTCAAAAAGACAAACTGAATGGAAACAGATGGGGAAGAAGAAGCATTTCATTCATATGAAAAGAAAGTTGGAAGTTTGAAGCTGGAAAAATTCAAAATCAAATGAAAAGTTATACACTACGAGAAATGCATTTATTTTCTTTCCTGCTGACAGTTAGATGAGAAGATTGATCCCACTCGTGTCTGTACTGTGAATATGAAGCTACTGCGAGCTGCTGGTTAGCTTAGCTTAGCACAAAGGTTGAAGTCTTAGTTACAAAACAGACTTACTATGTTTGATCTTAAGTAGGACTTAAGATGAAAACCATGTATAAGTAGTTAACTTAACTTTCACTTGGAAATGTAGTCTTGTCTACATAAGCCAAGACTGACTTGACATAAGTGATTTTCCTTCTGGCTGTATAAGGGCATTAAAGTTTGGGATGCATGTGTGTCCAAGCCTGTGGTGAACTCTGCATGAGCTTTACGAACAATGTGACAGGAATTATCAAGTAAAGGTGTGAGGATTTAACAGACCTACTGTCATTATTGTTGGACACACTGCGTCACTTAATCTTTTCATATTGAATTCTTAAGCCCCACCCTCGTTCGCTGGACTTCTTTATTTGTCAACCACCAACTTAGTCCACCAAATAATACGTGTTGCCTGCCTTCAGTTTCCTCCAACATCATCTTCTAAGAAGTATGATTTTCTCTTTTAATCCATGGCTATTCCTGACTAAACTCCCATTTGTGCTGGCTTTATTTAAGGGGAAAATGTAAGACAGGTGCTGTCAGAGAGATTTATAGATCAAGGGTGCGCAAGTTACAAAACTTCTATGAATGAGCATAGAAAAGCATACAGAAATCGTCTTATGACTGTAAATGTAAGAATATTTTTCATAAAAGAGGCCTTGGGAAACACAAGGAAACAGTCGGCGTGGTCTAGTTAACAAAGCTAACAAATCGCACATACCAGAACCTCTGAGGATAGTAACATGTTATCTCTTGTTTGTATAACGTTTGGGGTTAACAACTCATCATGTATTAAATCCTGCTTTGGCGTGATTGTTTAAGGATTATTTTCTGTTGAAGTTTGCTTACACTCAGGTTCACAGTGAACATTAAATGAATCATTCATCCAACCAACCGACGATTTAACAGTGAAAATTTTGTCAAAGAGAAACTTTAAATGAAGAGCTTGACAATATTCGGCCTGTGAACAGTGGACCTCTGAGATGGTGATGTGTTTGAAATGTGTGCGGTGATGTACATAATTTATCCTCTGTCATAAAAGAGTGACTCCATTGGCTGAAAAACACCCCCTACTATAAAAATGATGGGCAGCCTCAAATAAACAGTCTTTATCAGCTGTGTTTTGTCACACTTTAACACCGATATACTTTCACCGCAACAACACTGCAACAGCTAACAGCGACCGTTCTGCTGTGTGACACGACTCTGGAATTCCTCATTTATTTGTGTGTGTGTGTGTGTGGCTGCATGTGTGGTTCTGCTGAATATATGTTGTGTCACAGGATCGCCTCCTGGGCCAAGGCTTTATTTACTGACCGGGTTTGGTGTGTGTAGTGGGAACACAACCGTCACAGATCACTACACGACCTTAATTATGTTATCAGTCAACTCCGGGTGTAAATATCCCAGAGAACGTATTGGGCCCAATGGGAAACATGCACACATCACAAAAACAAACACAGACACAGCAACTCACAAACTCGGTCAAACACATCCAGTCCTTTGGTCACCATCAATCACAATCTACTTCTTCTATCTGACTGATGTGTGTGGGATCAATATGTCTGTGGAGGTACAGTGTACTTCTTATTTACAACCTGAGAGTCTCACCAGGTCTCAGACAAAGAGATATGTGCGTGTGTGTGTCAAGCCTTAGTGCATAGGGTAAGAACAAAGGAAGAGGGAGAGACAGATAGATAGATAGACAGGCACTGGGTGAGAAGGAGAGATTGGGGGAAGAAAAACACCATTCAGTCACTGAGCAAAGTAGCAGTTTTCAAGGACTGCTTGAGGCGAAGCTGCTCTGTCACAGATTTAACATTTATCACCCACATACAGTACATGCACACTCACAAACATGCACACAGACCCATCTTGACATACTTCACCATGAACAGGAGTGTCAGAGTCAGTGTTGTTTATCCACGGTGAATATATGAAATATGGAGCAGGGCTGTATCAGGCATCCCGGAGCAATAGAGCCTGTATCCCTGGGATAAATAAACGTCCTGTGCCAGAGAAGGTTCAGGTTTGTTTTCAAAGGACGTTCCGACCAACACTGTTGTTTTGGCTCCGAGGACCTGCCTGGACCCATGCTGCAATAATAACTCACTCTTGAGATAACTTTCAATATTTTCACCTCCGCCGCTGAATAACAAACAAATGAGAAAGCCTCGTATAAGGTATCACTAGGCACTCGCTGCTCTCCTTTGGACGTCAAGAGGTCAGAGCCCAGTTTTAATTAAATTCAAGTCATTCATGATTTAGTTCTGACGTTGATCGGTAAACTCCGCTCTGGAGCCAAATAACTGTGCAAATTGAATGTCCTGCACGTTTTTGTGAGTTAATAAACACATCACTGGGCTCTGATATCTGACACAAACTACCCCTGACTTCCTCACAGTGAAGACATATCTGAAACTGTGTATTTTGTCTTTGTCTTAATGACGTGTATATTTGTCTCAGAGGTGCGTTCGTTGAGCTGTAGCCAGTGTTTTAGTGTCTCGGGCCTCGCCGCAGTGACAGAGTAATTACTACGTGTGTGACCCTCTCCCATTCTGTGCTGTCCTGCCTAATTGTGGTTGTCACCGCGACTCCCATTTAGCTCCAGATAAGAAACCGCTGGATGCCAGAACATGCAGACTTAAGTCCCTTTCCACGGAGGGCACATCAGGAAGATAAATGTGTTTACTAATAACTCTTTCCTAGCCTCCATTCTGGCTGTTTAATGCCTGCTGGCTGGTGACTCATTCTCATCAGTGCAGGACAGGAAGAGGTGTGATATTACAGTGGTGTGTAGATTGGTATATATAGCTTCTAATAAAAGGCAGTGATGGGAGACAAATATGGCTCAAAATAATGCACCTATGCAAAATACTATGCTCATTATGTTTTCATCACACACATTTGACAGCATACACCGCAACGATAAGAGGGCCGTCCTGCGTGTATATGTGTGTGTGTACAAGCCTAAAGTCACGGATAATGAGTCTTTGGACCCTCTATCTGCTCATTGCGAATGAGGTCTAACAGCAAAATGTACCATTAAACCTTGTGATTATATAAAGAGTCTTATGTAAAGCCTGGAGCAAGCTAAAAATACAAGTCAGTCGTTTTAAACTATATATAGGTCTGCCAGTGAATTATTCAATACAAGTGAAGTCTGACAAAAAAAAAAAAAATAGACAAATTTACGCAACAACTCAACTGAAGTACCCTGCCTGCCTGCCTGCCTGCTGAGATTTCAGGTCACCACTGTAAAGTGGTTTGAGCAAAGTTTGCAGTTGTAGTTTTTAGTAGGCAGTAAAAGGCAGGGAGAGGTGAAACAGAGCTGGAGATAAGGCAGGTAAGTCTGGCTGTGAAAGAGAGATAAAAGACAGATTCATGTTTTGTTTTCATTTTTCTGTTTGGTTCACGTTGCTCCAAATTTAACTGTTTGTGGTCATCCGTGATTCTGCTCGTACGAAAACTCATGGACCCGCAGGCAGTCTGGAACAATTAAGTATACATATTCAGTTTTTAGAAACTTAATTTTGTTCTATCAGGTGAATGGACAACAGATGCATGTTCTCAAAGTAAATGCTTGACCTTGCTGCACTGGGGAAGATTTCATCAGCTGTTGGCATTTTCTCAGCGTGAGCTTTCTTTTATGCAAACATGAAGTTATGCCCACAGGCCACCAATACATTGGCTCATAAACTCACACAGGCACACACTGAATACAAATCACTACATATTTATCTCAACATGTGAACCTTTAAACAAGCACACGCAAGTTATCTTTCTATCTCTCAGCCTTTCTGTCTCACACGTACGCAAATATTAACACATACAGGCAAATGGGAGAGGGCCACTCCCTTCTATTCTGTGTCAGTCTTCCTGACTGACACAGGATGAGTAACTGGCATTACTGTACCTGAGCACCAAAGTCCAAACTACCAAAAGCCCAACCCCAACACACAGGAAATCTGTTACCTCACACAACAACTTCAGCTGTTGTGTGAAAACGTGTGCCTGTGAACATCAAGATCATCCCAGTTCAGTGTCCCATCCAAGAAAACACAGATCAGACAATGATGCTGTGTCCCTGGCCAAAAACTGCTCCAGTCGCACGGCAATAATTGCAATGTGGTTATGAGATGTACGGCCAGACGGTGACCTTGTTTTCTTGTCCTTGTTTATGCCATTTACGTATACTTACATGCAAATTATATTTGCTGTGTTAGGCAGTAGCGGTGTACAAGTAGCAGCACCACAAGTTTAAATACAAATAGCTTTTTGTGACACACACACACACACACACAAAACCTGCATTTAAAACAGAGAGCAGAGCTTATTGTTTAATAAACAACTAAACTAATATTTTTTGCTTGTCTGCCTTTTTCACTGACACATTTTACGATCACTGAGATAGCACAGTCTTGGAATGAAGGTTTTGATGAAGTTTTGATGTGGTAAACTACTTTTTCTGTGTTACTGCAGCTAAGCTTGCTATATTTCTATTTCTTATATATTCATTTAATGTAGGCAGCTTGGCTCACTACACTTTCTGAGTAGCTTGCCCTACACTGTATATATGTGTCTCACTGTTTTAAGCGAGTGGTGTTTGTAAAAGCCAAAAGTCTTTAACTAAATTCTCTTTGGTTGTCTTAGTTAAGCACAGGGCCTTCATCCATGAAATTGGAGTTTGTCTCCCATGTCTCCATGACCCATGTGGGTCAACTTCAACTTAATTGACTTATTTTTTCAGTTTTTAAGATCTATACAGCTGCTGACTGCACACTGTCTACCTAAACTTTATCTGAAATGTTAAATAAGCCCATTCACGTCATATTTTGACATTGCTAGGATTACCAGGAAAGGCCAGGTAATGCACGGACGTCGGCCTTGGAACTATTTTCAAACAATAATGGGACATCTTGATTGGACATTCAAACAATGGTCATTCAACATCTCTGTTTGTTGGGATTCTCAGAGGGGAGCTGATGGATGGGATGAGCGGTAGACCACTTGGCCAAACTTGAAAGCCCTCTTTCTCGGACCCTGGCGGGTTTATTTGTCACAGCTCAGAACACTCTGTTTGACTCTGTTTGGATGTACAGTATGAGCGCGTGCGAGTCTCTGTGTGAATGAGTGCTTGTGTGGACGCTAAGATCCTGGCATGATTTTCTTTACAACAAAAGATTGTGGCTGTAGAGAGATCCTTTTGATCTGGTCTGTGGCGGTACAAATGAGACATCCAGGGGCGAGTCTGGAAAGGACAAAAAACACTTCTCTTCTTCTCTTGATGTGAGTGGCTCTGCAGGTAAATAGTTCAGGCATAATTGAATCATACAATGGCAAATTGAAACTACCCTTTGATGTCACAGATTTAACTTAACAACGGTACAAAAGTGATTCAGTCTAAAAATGTCCATTGCTGTGTAAAAGTATCTTAGAGTGCAAGAGACTTTGGGAGAAAGAGGAAAAACATTTTGGGAACCATAATGGTTAACAGAGTGGGCAATCCACTGAAACTTTCCATCTGGATCTCATCACAGGGAGGCAGAAAGTGGCTTGCTCTTACTGCGGTGACTGAACTCACCACTCAAATACACACACACACACTCACACATACACACTCACATACACAATGACTCATCTCTGACAGGAAAGGGAAGCGGTGTACAGCTAAAACATGTATAACTATACCTTCAATTAATTGTTGTATCCTAAAAACATAATTTACAAGTCATGCTAACCACACATGGACATTCCTCTGCGGGGTTGTATAATATATAGTGGACGGACAGAGCCACGGTCATCAGTTGGTTTGTGGACCACTGTTATAGAGCTTTGAGTTTGGCATTACAGCCATCTCCATCTTGGCTTTTTGAAGCCAGAAGTGACCATATTTGGACAAGACGGTGGAGCTGTAGAGGTTATATATTGCTACCCAGTTATCCTGATTGAATCTTACTGAGAACCCAAGGTCATGCTGTGGTAGTGACTTAGTTAAACCCCAAAGTGTAGTCTATACATAATCACCTATTTTCCTGTCATTTACAAAATGAACATCATGCTGTATCGAGGAAGACATGAAACTAGAGAGTGAGAGCATAAATTGATTAGGAAACTGTTTACTGAGACAATAAATCATGTGAGAAGGTGGTCCATTTCTCATAAGCTTACATACAATCAGACTTATGTTTGAAACCAGTGGAATCGCCTTTCCTCGATATTAGAAAGCATAAAAGTTAAAGACACATCTGAACACACATCTTATTGAATTTCCCTCTGGATCAATAAAGTATCTATCTATCTATCTCTTGGCTTCACTTTTCAGACACAGAAACGCCATCCATTTATTATACTGTCTATGGTAGGGAATGGCCTAATTGATATACATTGTGGCTGCCAATGTATAATGTACAATGTTGTTGTATTAAAATGAATGAAGATTAGTTGTTAGCTGTGGACAGAAAGAAGATCTGCTTGTTGCCTGTACTTTAGTGTCTTACTTTAACCTTCTGAGCAACGTGACCTCTACCTTAATCCTCATTAAAAAATTCTGGAATATATCAACTATGGAAAAAGATTAAAGAAGAAACTTGGATATACATTTTGTTCTTGCCTGGTGAAAATGAAATCATGAGATCTAGTGACTCTGCAGCAACCCAGCTACTGGCCACCTGTTATGCTGGCTCCAAAAGCATATAAAAAAACTAATAAATTTTAATGAAAAACTATATATTTGAAAGGGGCAAAATTACTTGGAGTACTAAAAATTGCAGGTAGTTTTGCTTTTAAGTTTATTAGTCCATATATTTGAACTCAACATTAGAGACACAGCATACATATTTGCATTTACAAGTGTATGCGCAATACATACAGAAATTGGATAAATGAAGATTTTGTTGTGCATTCCTCTAATCTTTATAGATAGTTCTATACTCAGAAGGTGGGGGTTGCAGCCACAGACAGTGATAGCTGGGATAAGTGAACCTTTTCCAGTACGAAATTAGAAAAAAAGAGAGCAAGACAGGTGGAAAACATTGACTCTATTTGCTCTTTAACCAGCCACTTGACTTCAAACACCGTATTCTGCTCTCCTTTTTTTATAGAAAGTCCTTACAGCAAGATAAGAAGGCAGAGAATGGGAAAAACACTACACTAAGCTGGCAAAGAGGGCAGAAGTCCATGCTATATGTACAAGGCAGTGAACCAGATTTGAGGAGGGAGATGAGGAGAGATGCATCCCACAGCCACACCACTTTCCTGAAAGAAATATAATTGTATGGATCATCAAAGGGTTCCTTCCCAGTCACTTCCTGCTTGCTATAATTAGACCTGTGCTCCCTCTGGCAGCCACCACCAACTTTGGGAACCTCTTTCTGCCTTGAGTCGGCACAGACACTGATCTGGGGTCAGATTTAGCGCTTCCTCGCTAGAGGATGAGGAAGTTCTGTGAGGAGGGAGGTCATGCCTAAGGCGATGTTCATCTGGAGGGTGGGACCGGCTAGTTGACGGGAACCAGGGGGACTCCAGATCGGCTCTGGCCAGCAGTCATTATGAAGGTAGGATAGCTGTAGTGTGAGGTGGAAAAACACTCAGCTCAAAAACACATGGCCTCAGTCACACGGACCCGATCCAGGAGCCCTTTCTGACCCCTCATAACTCACACACACACACACACAATCTAGATTCTTAAAGAGGGCATAACAGTCCAACAGTTTGGAAAACCAACTGTGTGACCCGCAACAGAGTAAATTCCCATGTATCTGGAGTGACTCAGTATGTGTGTGTATGTATGTGCGTGTACATACGCATGCACTTGTGTGTGAGAGAGGAGGGGAGGAGTCGAGGCTTTTCTTTAGAGCAAAAGCAAACAGTCCATAAAGAGGCCCTGCCACTCTCCCATTTCAATGTAAATGAGTCTGACTCTGTTAGGGGGTTAAAGAACTCTCTAGGGGCTTGGCGACTACCACCACTGGGGTCACACATGCACATGCATGCACACACACAAGCATGGAAAAACACGCAACACACAAATGCACAGGCACAAACATGCATGCACACACACAAATTCTGAAGGCAAGAGGCCCAGATAAAGAGCTCAGAGAGCCTGTCAGAGTGTCAGCTCCCATTAGGCCAAAGGCTGTTGTGTGTGTGTGCAGGCAGGCGTACCGCTTTTTACATTTCATTCAGCACACACACTCCGTTTTTCGCACACACACATCCTGCCAGAGCCGCCCCGCCTGGCTGACATGCTGTTTCAGACAAGACACACAAAAGACAACGGAACCCGCCTGAAAAGACAGACATCTCCTACATTTCCTACATCACACAAAGAGGAGGAAAAAAGAGAGAAAACAAAACAAGCTCTAAATGATTTTAGATGAGCAGAGGTTGTGCTGAAAAATGCAAAGGCTTTGAAGGATTCCCTACATGATTAACCTCCCTAGCAAACTAGAAAGTAAACTCCTACAGCCATGATGCATTTTAAGTTTCCTGATTCAAACATCTGAGTGCAGTATTTATTTGCCATGGCAATGTAAACTGTGATGTCATACATTATTATACAGTAACTGAGCGGAGAGTGCAGAGCAAGCCACATTAAAGAGAGGGAGGCAGAAAGACTCCGAGAGGCTGCGTAACCTCGGTGACCTGCACAATTAGTGCTGCGATCCCTTGGCTGCCTGTGGCCAGCAAGTTGTGTAGAGCTGGATGGGGCTGTTGGGACACAAACAGAGAGGACAAGAGAGCTGATCTCCTCCCACTGAGCTTTCAGAGGCATACTACAACCTGAAGAGGAAGGGAAGCAGAACGACAACCCTGAGGGGAAGAAAGATAAAGAAAGGGACTTAGAGCAAGACAGAGAAAAAGGAGCCCGTGTTTAACCCAAGCTCAGGTAAATAAAGAGGTACACACCCACATGTTCTCCAGCTGCGTGTGTCCTGATTCAGCTGAGTCAGGCAGGTGTGTCAGTGTGTTACAGCCTAAAGCGCTGGCGTGCTCAGGCAACAAAATCAGCTCTATCCATATAATAAAAAGTGTCAGTGCTAAATAGAATGGTTGGAATGACTGTACTGTTTTTTTTGTTGTTGTTTGGATCCTTAGTCTTTAGAAAATCTAAAGCTCTTCTTGCCTTCTATGCAAGTCTTTCATGTCTAAAGCAGAGGCTGGCAGCTGTTGCTAAAAACAGTCATCTGAAAACAGTGTGCTCTTGATCCAGGGGGAACTCCAGCCACCGCAGAGCATTCATCCTATACTCACACACGGCTAGTCATGCTATTGACACACAACTCAGTCTGCCTCTCCTGGCTAATCACTCCTTCTGTTCAAAAGCTTGAAACCACATCCCAGACCCCCTCTGGCAACAGAGTGACTCGCAAGCACACCGTCAGAATTTTTCTTGTACACATGCTCATTACTGAGTTCACTTTTCACCCACATAAATCTACCCCAAGTTTAGGGATTGGCCCCGCATCAGTCATGGCCCTACATGTGCAAACAGGCTCAGACCGATGGGGTGAACAGGAAAACAAGCGCACGAAAACAAATACACACAAACAGCTAATTTCAGAATTACTGATGACTAAACGCTCGTATGAGATGAGCAATATGCATCCATGTGATCCATTGATTTATCAGGGCACAGCTGCTTTCGTGCTGGAGTGTTTAGGAGTTTGGCCATGTTCCCTCCTACTGACACACTACAAACAAAATAGGTATTTGAAAGTGTTTTTGCTTTTCAGAACTCTGGCACTGAGACCAAAGAACGTGCAGTAATAAAGCTGGCAAGAGTTCACATAAACGCTTTAAATATAGCTTTTCAAATTTAGAATTAGAAAACACTGGCAATTTGGGGTTACGTCACAAAGTCAGGTTAAATGTATCGAAGAAAACTTTGTACGCATGTAGAGAAAAGGGGAAGTGGTGTATTAGATTGAGATAAAGTGTTCCAGGTTAGATATTCAAAGTATTTAAATATAGTGACAGATATCCTTCCCAAATATATATGCCAAAGGTTATGGCACATCTTGAACTGAGGATAGTGAAGAAAATGCTGAGTGGTTGACAAAATTCTTGTCTTTTTACCCCGTGGATCCCCCTACAGGATATAGCATTAAAAATTATGTTTTGGGGTCATACAAGAAATATTATTAAAGATCTTTATCTTGCCAGTAAAAAACAAGTTTATCACATACATTCTGACTAAAAGATACAAGCCTGTCTGGTGTTTGTAAGTAATCGACCTTTCAAACCTGCTAGAAATTTATGTTTTCTAAAGCTCCATAATTCCCTTCTTCATCCATAGTCCTCCATCCATCCATGCTCTGCACTTTGCTGTCACGCCAAACCAATTCTAAACCCCTCCTAACCTCACTGCCACACAATACCTGTTGTTTCTGCCATTTGGCAGCAAACACAAGGGCAAGCTATGGCAAAAAAAGCTTCCATTCAGCTCTGTTTGTAACAAGGGCAAGGCTGGTGCTGTGAGAAAGCAGCAAGTCAGCAACATTTGCCTCTTAGAGAAATGAGAAAGCTCAGGGCGCTGGCCCAGCAGCATCTCTGCCTATGAAGTATAGAAAATTGTTTTGAGAGCCCCTGTTGAGAGCTGCTGTCTCATTTCCATATTCCCATTGCGGTGCACATGATATAAAGGTGTGGACACCATGATCCACTGAAAATGGTAGGCTGTATAATAACCTTCTGACAGCAACATGCTGGTTAGCTCTTCCCCATCAAGCAAAGAATGTGGGGAATTAGCAGGATTTCAGAGAGCTATAAGAAAGGGAAAGAGACTGAAAAATAAAGAGGTAAAAAAAATGCAGACAGATAAAGAGGAGGATGTCAGAAAGGGAGACAGAGGAATGAGAAGTGTTGAATATAAAGCGTGATTACCTAGGATAAGGCTCATTGGTATGACTTATCATCTGCTGGTATCCATGACTGCAGCTGTAACCTTTGGTAAATGACTCTACTCAATCCACAACATGGCCACCAGCTCGATGGAAGATAAAATTAACACCCGACAACAACACTACACTGACACACACATGCACAATTAAGTGTTTCTCTACCGAGGTAAAGCAACCCATAACATGCAGTACACAGAGAAAATATACATTATTCAGTCTTTATCAGGAAATATCCACTGCTCTGCTCCCTATCTACCACCATACCCAACAAACCCAGAGGAAATGTAGTATGACGTAGATTACAGGGATATTATAATATAGGAAGCGATCCCATTAACAATGCCTGGATGGAGACGGAGGAGGAGGCAGAGATGTGAAGAGCAGGGAAAGACTTGATTTAACTTGAGGAATGGGAACCAAAGAGGAGGTGCTCAAAAGAGGGGAAGACTGTATTTAACATGCAGGATATCACTTGTCCATACCCCCAGGTAGGACAGAAACACAGAGCTAATCTACTTCAGCACTCCATCCACCAGGAAAAGTGCAGAGAAAGGGTTTTCCTTCTAATGGAAGCCATTAATTATCATATACCCTTATACTTCGCAGTCATCACTATCTTAAGTTGAATCCTTTAGAAGGGAGTGTGTATTGTCAAAGGTAGGGTTTTTTTCCTTCTCTATAAAGAGTCACAAGTACACTTAATGGCCTGCACACACTCTGGACTTGTCTTATGGGACCAACTGATGTTATCAACAGATGAATTGCCATGCAGGTCAAAGGTCAAGTCTAACTCTGTTGTTTTGACTCTGAAGCCCTGTGTGTTCACTGTGCTTCCTCTCTTCTAATCCCCACCATCTGTGTGTGTGGACATGCACTCATGTGGCGAAAACAAAAAGTGTAGAGTGTGTGTGTGTCTGTGTGTGTAGAGCTATGTGTAACAAAGCCAAATGACTTACCAGAGAAATGAGTTAGGTTTACTTCATTTAAATATAATCTACCTGTGGGAGATATAAAGACGTTATTTTTATTCAATGGCAGTTGGCATCCAGCAAGAGCAGAGAAATCTATAAAAATATTCATTTGGCGCAACAGGAAGGAGAAATCAATCCCATAAAAACAGAGCACTTAATAGAGTTCCATTAAAGCGACTCTTAGGGCTGTACAGAAATGGCCACTCCACTGCAGGGAGGGCACTGAGAGGCCACGCTGTTCACCGTGCCACAATTTAGACTGAATAAAGTCATGCTCCATTTTCAGCAAGTCCTGACAACCGCTTTTTTTATAAAAATGACACCTGATACCCTCAAGCCCCCAGCACACCCCCACCAACACCACCACCACCGTTCGGCTGAAGACACACTTGAAGATGGGAATGCGTGGGAGGGGGTGGATGAGAAATGGATGAGTGGTGTTGTGGAGGGGTGTGTGAAGGGTCAGACGCCAGGGTTGTAACATCTCTGTCCCGCCACCACACACGACTGTCTCCAAGTGTTTGTGGCAGAGTGTGTGTCATGTTCCACCTGCTTGGTGACAGTCAGAGAGAAAATCTCACACATACTCCTAAATCCTTCGTGCCGTAGATGCAGTCAAGTGGTCGAGCAAGCGTGTCGGCGTGGCGCTGTCTGTGAGCCAGACAGACGCTGAAGGACTGAGATTTTATTTGTGTCGTTTTAGCCATTATTCCTATCAATGATAATAACACTGTGCTCACAAAGCTGACTGCTGAGATCTGGGAACGCAGAGGAATTGCTGAGAAGCAGTCTGACGCAGCAAGAAAAAGGAGCAATCAGACATTCGGCTTCAAACAAAATCCCACTTTAGTCAGAAGACAGAATGAAAGCAAATAGTAAAACCATTACCCAAACTGTCTGTTGTAAACATCCATCGCAGCTTACAGATTGACTTTTGGTTTAAACTTTGTTTTACCTGGAGAGGAGTTGTTTTGATTATCTGGCTGAACTTTTGGTGCGTTTCCAGCTTGTATAGTCGTCTCCTAATTGGACTTTTGTATTCTGCCTCTGAGTTTTCAGCAGTTACTTTTGTGAGCACAATGTTATCATGACAGGATTTTGTTTTATAGTTTTTACATTATGTTTTAAAAGCTGCTTCAACTACATTTCAAAAAATAAAAATAAAAAAAACTATTTTCTAACTGCTTGTGCCTGTCCACGCAGAGAACTTTGGTTTTATGCTCCATGTTTAGGGTACACCAAATTTTGTTAGAGGTTTTCGCAGCATTGAAAACGTCGTCTTTGCTCTGAAAACCCCTATAAAGTCAAAAAGCATTTATTTAGCATGCATACCGTGAAGAGTTTTGTGATCTATGGGTTGTCCAGAGTAGCTAGGGTAATGTTTCTGTAAAGAGATTATGCTGAATTTTTTACTGAAACTTTTAATGTTTTTTTTTTTCTTTTCTAAATTGCTTTTTAATCCGTGTGGCTGACTTTGAAGGGTATTTGTAAGAATTCGGTCTGGGACTGGCAAAAGTCGGCTGACGTAAAATGGTGACACATATCCAAGGAAAACTCAGAAAAACTTAATCTTGCATCCCATCTAATCCCCATTACTCATCTATCTCTTGATCCCCTGAGGAGGTGTGACAGAAGCTGGGAAGCAGGAGCATGTTCGAGCTGGTCAAACCCCCAAGTGTGGAGGCTGGAAAGAAAGTATTACCCCTGCAATGGATGTCTGGAGAACTGGGAGTGCACTGCTATATGGGTCTGACGGGGAAAGATTTCCCTGCTGGTGTGTGTTAATTAGGCTGGAGTTAGTGGGGCCTGCTACAGCTTGTCTGGTGGTTGACCTGGAGAGACGGGATTACCTTCTCCAGCTGCTCTCCTCCCTGCTGCCTCTCCTAATGCCACCTTTATTAAAGGGACAGGTGACACTGGCTCTGTCTCTCACTCATTACAACAGAGCTGTTTGGTAATACAGTGTGTCACAACCAACTAGACATAGGAACACAATCCAGGACATGTATGTTATGTCAAGAAACACATGCATGATGCATACATACATTTTTATGTAATATTCCTGGTAATAATAATATTGTGTCAGACTTCCTGTATTTCACAAATTTACTGGACACTGTCTGTACATGCAGGAAGGAGTTATAGTGAAACTGATAAAATAAAGCTGATAGAGCGGGCAGAGTCCAGTGTGACAGAGATGGGCATGATGTGGCTTCAGCAACATTTGCTCTACAGCTGGAAGTATCTGCGTGGACATGATCAAGCTCATGTAAATGAAGACGGCCCAGTGAATTCCAGCATACCAGTCCCTCTTGCAAAACCCAGCATTTGCTATTGTCATGCAGGCGAGGCCATTCTTGTCATTTCCTCTCTTACACACACACAGAAGACCCACCCCCAACACACACCTTGGCCCCCAGCTGACTGTGTGTGTGGACACCTGGTCTGGATCTAGCAGTTGCTGGAATTCCTGATGGCTAGGAGCTTAATTCCCCCGATTATCCCATACAATCCACCTAAGGGTTAAGCAGTAGCACATCCCACCAGCGTAACCTTTATGTACACCCATTCAAGTAGAAATGCCTGCAAGAATATGAAAATGCATGCTTATAAGCACATGTGGAATAAAAATAAAAACATAGCTGTATAAAGAGCAAATTAAGCACTCGCCTCCTTCCGACAATCCCTTTTACTCATCAACTATACGACATGTGTTTGCTCTGTCAGGAAAGTTTGTTTGCCACCTCTGAGAGGCAGAAAAGATGCCATTTGCAGCATTTATGGTGTTTTGCTGACATGAGACATTTGCTCGCCCCAGCCCGCGGAGAAAGTCCCTGGATAAAGGGCTTTTCCCTTAAATCCCTGATAGCCTCCAAGCTCCAAGGAGGACTTAGCTGGCGACTGACAGCCAGGACGGGAGGTGGGACAGGGTTTGATGCTAGGGCTTATGAAAGGTGTGCGGGTTGGGTAAGGGGGTAAGTAAATATTTGGACCAGCAGTTGTGGTTTAAGTGC
The DNA here is from genome assembly GCF_020382885.2 of Scatophagus argus. Lineage (NCBI taxonomy): Eukaryota > Metazoa > Chordata > Actinopteri > Scatophagidae > Scatophagus > Scatophagus argus. The sequence continues at coordinate 22,861,920 of NC_058493.1, forward strand.
TCCCCTTGGAAGCTTGTGGGATCGTTTTGGAGCCTGAGCTACAATGAAGCAGTCACAGATAAATGGCTGCAGGATATTCCTTCAGTTTTGGGATGTGCAGCAGAAGCAGGGTCATCTTGCTATGAGCTCAAAGGTAGAATATCATGCTGGAGACAGTGAGTTTTGTGTGGGTGGGTGCAGTTGGCTTTGGGGCCCTTGAACGGCATGTTGCAGCTGCCCTCTGCGTGTGTCTGTCTGTCTGACTGCGTCAAATGCTTCGTCCGGTGGTAAGATTGGAGAATGCAGACGCTAACTCCCAGCACAAGCTCCTACACACAGCTGTTCGTCATACAGTCAGTGCCACACGCAGCACCTGTCTTCATGTGTGTGTCTGCGTGCATGTCTGTCTATGCATGTGTGCCAGCCAAATCACACACACAGGAATAGACCCAAACTTCAGAGCGTGTGAACAGATCAACCTTTGTGGCTGTTCCTTTCCTGTTCACACTCCAACCTCAGCCAGCTAAATCCCACTTCTATCCTCTTCGACCCCAAATAAAGTCATATCCTTCCTTCCAGAAAATGTTGGCTTCTCTGTTAGCTCATTAACTTCATTACTGAGAACGTGACAAGGTCTTGGATCATCCGCGTGGTTGACTGCTACGTTTTGAGCATTCATTAACGCGGCTACAGTGATGGATTTTCACCGAGATGTTATGGGATCAATGCCGTAATGAAGGGCACAGTGTGTGGGAGGAGGCATTTATTATCATTATCAGAAGTAATAAAACTTTTGCCCCCTAACAATGGCCTACCTCCCATACCAAGTGAATGTCAGTGTTAGGCCTGGGCCAGGAGTGCTGTCCTTAATTGGTGGAAGCATTGTCCTAATGGTGTCAAGGTGGCATTGCATTATATTCACATCATCATTCATTTCATACGTAAGACGGAAGGCAACTGTGTCACCATCAGCTCAAATCCAGGAACATTTCATATATCTCTCTTACGTGAGCACCTCAATCGCCAAGCAGATTAAAACATTTAGATGGGAACTGAAATGGGATCAATAAATAATGAGCTGAAAATGTCATATGTGTCACTCAATCATCAGCAGTTCACACTGATATGGCAGCTTATCACAGGCTGCAAATTACCCACAGCACTGGCTATGAATATGATTAGCATTCTCATTTTCCCCAAGAAAACTCTAATAAACACAATTACATTATATCAGAATTTATTTCATACCTTTCCATGCATTTCCTTGAGTAAATGTGGCAGTCATCAGCATTTCATCAAAGCAAACTAGATACTGTAATTTTCTTGAATTTAGAGCAGAAAACAAGTTATGACAAAACAGATTTGCGTCCCTGCTTCCCTCATCTACAAAATAATCTCATAAAAACGGAAGCTGAAGTAGCAATATGTGCAAACAGAGCGCAGGTCATTTCACTGCAGATTACATATATGTGTTTCAGCCCTACCTTCAGTCTGTGTATTAAACTGGTGGCTGTAAAACTTGACACCTTTCTCTCACCTTTGGTTATGTTGAACCTTCTTGAAAAGCAGCTGATGAAGTGAATTAGATGGCATAATCACCAAAACAAACAAATTTTTAATTCTGCTTATTTTCTGTTAAAGAGGCTAATAATAACAATGGACTACCAAAGCCGGTCTGGATATTTTTCATCCTGTAAAGCTATAAAGATATAAATTTGTTTTTCTTTATCAACAAGCAGGGATAGCATTGATTAGGTACAATTAGTGACTAAAGGTGTTCATCCCTTTACACCATGAAGCACTTAGGAGAACCAGCTGTGCTGTTAAGCCAACTTCCAAGGAGAAAGTGGAGGCTAGTTAGCCTAGATTTCCAACGTTAGCACCGATTCCCACTGAAGGCTACTTTTTTTACTTTTCATTCATGTCAGATCAACACCGGCTGAGTCATCAACAGTTCTTGCACTCTCAGTGCTGTGTTAGTCCTACCTTATAATTACACAAAGAACAGGCTCTGGCTAGTGTCAACTGTCTCTCTTTCATGGGTCCAACTGTGGTGATGGCAAAGCTGTAATTACCTGTAATTCAAATCACAACACAAAGTAACTATCATAAGGAATCATTTGCAATCAAAGCAGAAAAATAAACACATTAATTTTCTTTCTTTTTCTATTTATGACAACAATCAAAACAAATACCAATTTTATGGCCTATATTCAGCTCAACTTCAAATTTAAAAAACAGCAGTCTGAGACAAATGCATTGAGGCATCACTTGCAGAGAAATTGTTTGATGTGTAGTATATTTCATTATGCTTTAACATGCCATTTGGTGTTTACTCTAATCCAAAAGGCACCAGAGTCAGTGAACAGATTTTTGACATGGGTGGCCCTGGTGGATAAGGAAAGGTCTGAATGTAAGCCTAGACCGGAGGACACGAAGCTTCTCCACAGGACTGCACAGTCAGGTGACAAATGGTGCCACAGGCCAGCCAAGTGACAGAAATGGCCTCTTAATCAATCAGAGGTCACCATGGAGGTTCAGTCCAGATTGCCCCCACCCTGAGAGGCAGCCATCTGATAGAACACTCAATGCCAAGTCACAGAGCACACATTGCATTTTCTCCTAGTTAGCACAGCACTGTTGCTGTTAATGTCATCTCATCAGCTCTGAAAAATGGACCACTCACAGCAGAAATGTCTTTGTCTTTCTTTTGCTTGTTCATCATGAAAGTAACACTAAGTCAGCTGAGCTCATTTTGACATGTTTAATTCAACTTGACAGCTTTTCCATTTTTCACCTTTTGTGAGTCTAGACGTACTTCCTTAACGTGTTCTGTTAGGGTTTTTATTTTCTCAAACAGTGGTTCACTCCATCTCTGGCCTCAGTCCCAACCTTAAGCCTGCAGCCCCCATCCTTGACACATGGCCATCTGCACTGGCATTTCAGGCAGTAAATAAAGGAGTGGAGGGTAACACACTCTCTGGTAGGCCCAACCTAAGGCCAAGCCCTCACATTCTCCTTTGCATCCCAGGGCCCACCCTCACACACCCCCTGGGGTCGACCCACACACTGCAGGGTCCCCAGGGGAGCAAATCAGGCTTTGGGAGTAGCACAGGCCTTCTGTCCTATGTCTGCCCCACACCCTCCACACATTTCTCTCTGCTCTCCCACCATCGCTCTCTCCATCTCCCAACAACAATACATTCAACTGTGCATCCCTACTATCAATCCAAACATCTTCTCACTCTCAGCATCTCTGTCATTCACCCATCCGTTTCACTCCCGTTGCTGCTATGTTTGGAAATGTTGCAATTTGATCAGTTTAACCATCTTTTGTTATCCTCCTGACTATATTGTGTCTATTTTTATTAAAAGAAAGAAAAAAAAGAAGACAACTTCGTCCATGCAACTCTGCTCTTACACTTCTTTATCCTCACCAGCTCCCTTAAATTTTCACCATTATATCAGAAAGTTTTAGGTTTTTGACATTTCTAGGAAGACGCTGAATCATAAATTATCCTTCTACTGTCTTCGGATTGCTAACAATTCATCTTAGTTGCAAAAAAATTACACTACAACCAGACAACAGTAGTGCATCAGAACCCATTAAAACCCACTGAAATGGTATCACATTTCCATTACTCCCATGATAAAACTGTCAGTTCACTGGAAGAAATGCCTAATCAATACACCCACCAATCAGCAGACACCCACAGATCCATACATGTATTCACCTATCCTGACACTCGCCGCTTACGTCTGCGCAAACCTTCGACACATTGATCCATCCATCTTCCCCCTCTCCCACCATAATAGATGCTCATGCTGATTCAGTGCCCACAGGACACAGGAACATCACACGGAAGCAACCCAGGGCTGATAGCAACACTGAGTGGCAAGACTGAAGCGTGAGAGGCCAGAAGAAAAGGAATGAAAGTCACACAAATGACAGACTAACTCTATCAGCTGAGATAACCATGGTGAGATGGGAGGGGAAAAAATGAGAGCTATAGAGGGCCTGGGGAAAAAGAAAGCTTCTGTCAAATGAAGAGACTGGATACTGAGAAGCAGAAACTCAAGTGAGAGAGGAAGATGGTGGAACAAGTGACGTACAAGCAGGGACAAAGACATGCAAGAAGTGCCAATCCGGGATCAGGCAGATCAGCAGTGCAAACTAGTGTTTCCTGTGCAAGTATTGAGATGCAGATCCCACTTTCTCAGCTCATAATGGGGGCTGTCAGAAAAGTGTGTGTGTGTGTGTGTGTGTGTGTGTATGAGAGAGAGTGGGTGAGGATGTCCATGTGGGAGAAATTCTCATACATCTGCTAACCTGTTTCTCTAATGGGGCGCAAATGGGCCTCCATTGTCGGGCCTTGAAGACCTGGTTGAAATGATCTAACACGTTCAAAGGCGCATGCATACGAGAACACGTCCTCACAATGACGTTTACACACACACACACACACACACGTGTAGAAAGCCTAATGCCAATGTATAGATCTAGCTCAAATAAAACCAGGATCAGGATAACTCGATTTTCTTCCATACTAGAAATAATTTTATGCAGAGTGTGCTAGAAAATGTATGTGTTTGTGGAATTACTACCTTTTCAACACTTTTATACTGTTGTCATCCAAAATAACAATAATTCCATGACATTAATAATAATAACACAACAGAATGTGCCCACTTTAAACAGAGTATCAGTTGCATGGTGCTGAAGCAGAAGGGGATGTGCTCTGAGGTCATCTTCTTCTTAAATCCAAACATTTCTCAACCTGTGTTTTACTAAGCAGCCACAACTCAGCTGAAATGATTTTAACAAGGCACTCTTGCTGACTTGGAGTTGGGGGATGGGGTTTAACAGAAGGAGGGGAGGGGGGGGGCAATATGGGGTCACACAGGAGGAGAACAGGGGAGGGAGGGGGGTCGCTTTTTCCTTTCTCTCCCAGCTCTAGGAAAGAAAGGAAGGAAGCCAGAGCAAAGCAGTGAAGCCCGAACCAACTGAGGAGAGATGGACGGTGGGGGGAGGGACTGGAGCAAGAGCGCTGCTTATTGGTAGGTTGTGGTTCTCTCTCTGTGGATGGATTGACTTAGCACGGGTCGAATTACACCCTTTGCCGTGCATTAGTTTGTTTTTCTCTCAGCCTGGAGAAGTTGATTCACTACGACGCGCTGAATATTTTTTGGGGATTACAAACGGGATAAAAAAAAAAATCATACATTTCAGATGAGGTGAGTGTTTGCTCCTTGCTGCTACGAGGATACACTTTGTTGCGCCGCGTTACGCAGAGAAAGTCAAGGGGGGAAAACTAGAGAGGAGAAGTCTTTGCTGGGATACAAAATATTCCTTCTGACCACGTCGCTATGCAGCTCTGCAAAAACCGACGGTTGTGGGACAGAAATAGTTCAGGTCCAGACTATTTTTACTCGTGCTTTAATCCAATATACTTTTCATTCATTCCTTTAAGCACTGGCAGCGTTTGCCTGTCCGTCCTGCTCGGAAGAGTCTTTCCAGCGCGCATAAAGCGGTGTAACAGAGGCTAAACCAAATCTAAACTGTTTACTCACCTGTTTGTTTGTGAGATAGTTTATCCTGCTACTGAAGGTGTCAGAAATAGCTTTATTAATATTATCATTCCCAAGTTCTCTAGTCGCACCACTTAACCGTGTATCAAACCGGTGAAGTTATGTGAGCATTGTCCATCAGGATAAACAAGCACAGAGAGGAGTTTTGTTTCTATGTCGTTATTTTTTTGTTTATTCCACTGGTTACGTGTGGATCGAGCTCCCCGTGGGTCCACACGCCCTCGATTATTTCAAACCAGCGTTAAATCAGTGATTGTACGTGAAGTCGGAGAGCGGCGGAACAAGGATAGCGCGTCGTTAATGTTTATGTCTTTTCCCTCTGGTTTCTAAAGTTAATAGTAGTGTAGGGGGCTGGCGTATTGCTGTATGAGGGAGGGGGCTGTGTGGTCGTGGCAGAGCTTTGAAGATCAGTCATCAGAGCGCAGGGGCCCGGGGACGGACGCAGAGCAGGCAGTCAAAATGCTCGTATGTGGCGAGCGGAGCTGAAATCTGTGCGCAACTGGATGAAAGAGAAAAGTGGGGTTCGGATGGAGCTCGAAATAACAGGAATATTGTATGCTGGGTGTTTTCTCTTACATGGATTACCTAAGGAATATGATATTCAGTCGGATTATCCCTTTCATGAGTGAATTCGGATACTCAAGGTAGGTGTCCACGATCACGTTTAATTAACGACACTGTTTTTCTATTCTTAGTAAACGTTTTGTGTTGTGTTATTAAGATGGACTTCGGATTTAACTAAGGACATATCAATAATGGCTTCTCCTCTATACGGAGAGCTACTTTGTGAGCAGAGTCTGTCCAAGTACGTGGACTTCAATGTAAAATAAACCATTTTTTTAAACACAAAGATTTGCACAAAGCGTATGACTGACCGACCGAGTAAAATCAGAGCCACATCAGCTACTTTATATTTGTTTTTATAAGAGATCTTTCGTGCAGAGAAGTGTGCTTACTTTGCAGCAATTTCACTCACAACTGCTAACATCATCTATTATATATTGTTCAGAGTTGTGGGAATGTTTTAAGACGTGCATTTAAGTGCTTCCTTGCATTTCGATTTAATGAAACCTACTGGAATAAAGGTAACCTGCACACTGGACGGACCATGTTGGCAAACACTGTATTAAACAATAAAAGACGAGTAGAACCAGCAGACTGACTGTAAGGTTGTTGACTGCTCACTCTGATGCCTTTGATCGATTTAATGTATTGCCGAATTGATTACCATATTCTTACATTGGAATATAAATTGGAGGAGCGCTCGTAAGCCTTTTGGAAGCAGAGCAGAGCGACAGCCCAGCCCAGTGCACGCATTAGGTGCTGTGGAGGCAGTTAAACGCAGCCCCATCACTGTTGTCACTCCACCGCTGTCCCCCGAGTCTTTGTTGTCTTTTGTATGAGTCCTACATGTGGGCTAAAGGGGTCTGAAAAGATTTACCACGGATAAAACTTGAATGCCTTTCCGCCCCAGTCCGCACAATGCAACCATTAGAGTCCGGGCTGCTGCATGGACTGCGTTTCAAAAGTGGAGCGGATGATCCCCACGCAAAACTTGAAAAATTACCAGCGAATTAAAGAAAGAGAAACACAAGAATGTTGAGGAAGGAGAGATCATCTGAATGGTTATTTTCTTTCATAAGGAGACACAAAATGGTGAGCTGGATACAACAGTTAAAAAATTCTGATGATGTTAAGTCTGATTATTTAAGAAAATTTGTCCAAATTAAGTCAATGAGCAAAATTATACGAACAAAGAGCTTATTCTAAAGTTGTCACCATAGCCTAACCTGGCGTGCTGTTAGTTTTTACAACAGTCAAAAGTGTACAATTGCATTAAATTTTAGTTAGTCTATGGTCAAAATTGTATTGGTGCTCTTCTCAAACTAGTGCAGTCCCTTTATAACAATGAAGCAAGAGCAACTTTATTTCAAAACATAAACCAGATGTGAACATCTCCCCGTGTCTGAGCTCTGTCACAGAGATAAGAGAACCCCGGATCATTTGCTAAAACTTGATACTGACAGGAGTACCGTACTCTGCTCAGGTCAACCATCGGAACCAACCTTTGGTTCCTCTGACAGCACAGCTGGCTGATGTGCCTCGCTGGTCACGGGGTCAGAACTCAGCGACCAGAACGATCACCGTTAACCTCCACTATAGCCGGCCATAACCCCGGAACAACTGGCATTAAACCATACAGCCTGATGGTTGCCCTAAACTGCTGCTCGGAAATCAGACTGTTCAGTGCTAAATTGTTTGAGTCCTAAAAGTTTGACCCTGTCTGCAGCATTTGGAGTCAAGATGTTTATATGGGGTTTGCTTTGTTCACTTAGAAGCCCCTTTTAGGAGCCCCCAAATCAGCTCTCCCGAACGTAGGTCCACTGACCGGGGGTGGGGCTCTATTGTGTTGACTTGCCCAAAGCCCCCTTTGTTTCTTTGGTCACACCTGCAGCTCAGCCCCTTTGTGCTCCACTATAGTAGAACTACTGCTGAGAACAGCCTTTCTCCTGTTTCACTCCTCCTCTCGCCAAGGTAGAGAAGAAAGGGAGGGAAGCTCGGTTTAGGGTGGCACAGCCCACTCTTTCTGCCAATTCTCTGAAGCAACAAGTCCAACCAAGCGCCTCAGAAGAGATCCTTAGGTAAATGGCACACGATTAGGGGTAGTGGTTATTACTGAGATGGGAACAGGAGTGGTAATCATTTCTGGGCCTGTGTGGCTGCCCGAATCATCTGGCTGACTTGCTTTCCTGTGTGGCTGCATCTTGATTACTTTCTGGGAGCCGCAGCTGAGAGTTGAGACAACCATGTTATAGGACGTATCCAGTTTTCGGACAAACAGTCACGCATGCTTACACACGCATTTAGACACACATGCACCGACTGTGCAATGCCTGAAACTGAACTCGTGGGCTATCTGATTTCCTGCGCTGTTTGGTTTACAGTTCATTATGGCATACAATGACAAGTCGAGCAGCCTCAAGCAGCAACAGACATTGTTCTGCTGGGATTACATCCACCCATCGTATCCACACACAACTTTCGGAAACCTCACGCACCGCTGTTATTTGCCATCCTTTTATTAGCCCCAATTCCTTCCAGCCGGACCTCCCTGCAAAAACACATCCATCGTGTTGTGCAGCGGAGGAGGTTATGGCTGACACAGGCCACTGGAACCACTGCTAAAAGAATATGTGTTAATCTGTCATTTGAAGCTTGGAGCACTAAATCTTCAGCTGTAACTACCAGAATTGGGCTGCAGACCCCGACACCCACCATCACCAGAAATAGCAATCTAGCATACCCCCTCCCCCCCTCTGCTGCCTGCGTTTAACATCATGGGCCCGAGCCAACAACATCAGCAGAGAAAGTGCGTGGTTGTAGGACATTGAAAAGCCTGTAATAACAGAGGTAGAGTGAGGCCAGGCTGAATGGCACTGAGTTGCGTGACAAGCCCAGCGTCTCTAGGCTTGTTGAGGCCTATATGTGCATTCGCACACACACACACACACACACACACTGGAGGGCAGGAACAAGAGAGCGCAAAGGAATAGTCAATAGAAAACATGCTGGGCTCACTAGAGATTGAGAAGTAATTTTAGATTGCTGACCTCTGGATGTCTTCTGTTTCTGTTTTACATTAAAGTTTCTGAGGAAAGCCTTCGCCTCCGCAGCACGGCTATTACCATGCAAGGAATCATGGGAGATCGGCGCAGAGCTTCTGAGTCTGGTTGAGTGTTTTTCTGCTGAATTGTTAAGTGAAGGAGAATGGCAGGAAAAAAGTATGTGTGCTCACAAAGAGGCGATATAGAGTGGGACTTTAAATTCTGACAACCAAGGAAATGATTTACCTGTGAACACAGCCGAGTTGGGGCAAGAAGCACAGCCTGCAGCCTGTATGATAGCACTACAGAATTGAAATGTGGAGCTCGGTTTATTTACCTTTCATAGCTCCTATTTTTTTCTATTGTTGTGCGCTTGGTATCTATTCCTGTCCCAGGCTTCTCCGAGAAACTCAGCAATTTATTGCTTGGGTTTTAATACAGCACCTCTCTTGGTGCAGAACGTCTGAAGCAGGTAGTAAAAAAAAAATAGCTTTGATGCTTTTAAGGAACACTGCTGTCTCACCTTGCTGAGCAGTATCATCACTTCTTGTTTCGATGAAGTTGCTAACACTTTTGTATAGATCTGGAAGCCGGTTGGCATAGATCTGTGGACCGTTTGGGTCCAGAGGTTTATTTGTGTCTCGATTAGAGCACAGCAACTGTTCCAGCAACACTGTTGTTTGTGCGGAAAGATGAAGCAACCTTTTGGCCCTCATACAATCTTTCTATTTTGTCAAAAGACGAACACCGTTATTTAACTATCAAGTAGACTAATTGAGATAAAGCGTCGTCTCGTCCTGGCCTTGGACTAGCTGCTCTTTCAAAGGCCTCAGTATCCCACAGAGTGCTGAATAGCCATGATTACACACCATTGATGACTAAAATATGTGGCATTCCTTCTCCCCCTCTTCCATTCTACTTAGTGACACATCGGCTTACAGTAACCGTTCAGACCAAAATTGGATCGTAAGTGCCTGAAAAAGACGCCTTGTGCCTTATATTGAGATTTGAGATTTTAGTCTTTGTTTATCCTATTTTTTATACTCCGCACTTTTCTCCTTTCTTGGTCAGGAATACTGTATGTGCAATGTCTGTAAGAACAAGAATTTCCCTCCAGGGATAAATAAAGGAATTCTGATTCTGATATATCAACATGTAAGTTTCAAAACAGCACAACCATCCTTCGCACACTATGTAATACACACACACTTACAAAAGGCGGACATTGGTGCTATATGTATATTGGTGCTGTCGGCACTTTTCTCACCTCTTTTTTCGACTTGACAGCCATGTGCATTACAGTTCATTTAGTGTTTTGAGCATTAAGAAATATTTTAAAAAGGTCAGATTTCTTCAAAAAGTGAAAAAGATTGTGGCACATGGCCACAGTGATATGGTAAAGACCATAGATTTCCTTTGCTGGCTGCTGATCTGCCATGCTTCCTGTGTGGATCAATCAAAGCGCTAATGGCCTGGCAGGCGGGGTTCACAGACAGCACTGGAGCAGGTGTGCTCTGGGGCTAATTGAAAAATGAGTCAATACTGTGTGTGTGTGTGTGTGTGTGTTCATGTGCGCGCACTTGCGTCAGTCTTTGCATTACCCGGTTTGAATGAGTGATTATGTATGTGCAACCGTGTGTGTGTGTGTGTGTGTATCCCAGTGTGCCCCCAGCTAATCCATCCCTCTGCCTGTGTGACGTCTCCCAGTAAATTGTTTATATCCGTTCAGGCTTTGCCTGCATGAATAATTTGTTTGCCTCATAAATATTTGAATGTACACCAATCATTAATATGCACAGACACAGTCTGTCTCTAAAGCACCCCTCCACTCACTAACATACAGACTAAACCCTTGCCACTCCCACAATAAATTATTACCAATGTAGTTGCTGGTGTATCATGTCTACAATCAGGCACTGTACAAACTACTGTACACAGATATTACTACCATGTCAAAACAGCTACACATCCTCACAAAGCAGAAATGACTGAATCCCTGCACTAGCTGTAAGGAAGGCCTGGAGCAGTAACAGAGTGCTAATAGAAGTCAGCTAAGGTCAGAGCAGAGGCTACACCAGTGATGGAGATGAGGTTTGCAGTGTGCTGATTAGTGTTGAGCCTGGCCCAGGACAAACCAATCAGAGCACAGATGTACAGAGACAGCAGGCCCGCCACATTTCTAACAGAGTGGACTTCCGCTGCATCCAACACACACGGAGACACCCCACCAGCCAGTTGGCTGACCTTCCCATTGACAGCAGATGCAGGGAGAGGTAGAGGGGCAACGCCAAGCACTGCCACTGCGACTCAGTCATCGATAGCCAGAGACAGCATTATGTGTGCCTTATGTTGGTATTTTACAAACAAAGAAAAACAGTGGGTCTTTTTTTTCCATTTGACTTTAAAGAAAGGTTAAGATTTGGCTAATGAGACTACAGTTTGCAGCAGCGGGTTGACTATAACACTGGACTCGATACATGTCAAGCAACAAACGCATGCCTTTTTGTGTGTGATTCCAGGTAACATATCCACTAGTGTGAAACAGGAAGTGTCGTCTGTGAGCAGCCATGGGTCAGAGAGCTGCGCTTCTGCTCAGTGAGCTGCTGCTGCTGCTGCTGACAGCCTCACGCACTCTCCTCGCAGTCAGCTTCCCCGAGGACACCATACCCCTCGATGTCGTCGACGCACACTGTGAGTACACACACGCATATGAGCTCAGCAGAGAAGGGGGTAGACATTACAATTACAACCACGTCACTGAAAAAGTCAGCAACGATCCTTAACATACACTTTGCTCCCAGTCTGGTCACGCGTAGAATAAAGACAAACACCGACGGCTTCCTTTACAGTCGTGTAAGTGGTTCAGACACTGGCATGACATATCCATAGTAATAAAATCAATCTGCTGGATGACCATCCACCACTAAGTGGATTTCATTTTCATCTGTGTGATGTAGAATAACAGAGATGTGCTCACACAGACAGCAATTATCTAATGCACAAATATGAAAAAAATGACACACGGATATAATTATACAGAGGGAACAGTGGGTATTCCTACTGTTCTGTCATTAATTGCAGGAGGATTGCTTTAAAGGACATACGCAACATTTTTATTGTAATCAGTGCAGTTAAGTTAAACGCAGCAAGAGGTGAACGTGGTTTATCCGTGCGAGAGCGTGCACCTACCACGAGTTTCCCATTAAGAGCGTATCTGCATGTGTTCTGTTTTCCCAGTTTCACGGAGGTACCCAGTGTTCAGAGGCAGGCCCTCTGGCAACGAGTCACAGCATCGCCTTGACTTTCAGCTGATGACCAAGATACAGGACACTCTGTTCATCGCTGGCAGGTAAACTCCCATACACACACACACACCGTATCTCCCTCTTTCTCTTTCACACATCCCCCATACCAATATACTCTGTCATTGCTTGGCAGGTAAACAGTGGTGAAAGGGGGGGGGGGGGGCTCTTAGCATTATTGGATCTGTGGCTTCTAGGCCTGCATCTGATGTATATGGCCAGTATTGATCCAGGAAAGGCATCTATCATGCCGGCCTGACGCTCTGTCAGGGATTTCTTGGCATCTTTACATGTCTTTTTGGTATTTATGGGCACTGGGATTAATCTGACCGCCAGCACTAATATTGTAGCAGGAAATCACTTTGACATCTACAGTATAAAACTCCCACCTCTGGAGCCCCTGTAATCACCACCACATGTATCACTGTTGGCGGATGGATCCTCCTGTTGTCAGTTTGGGGTATTCACATGTTTTTACTAAAAGTGAAGTAAAATGTTGTTCTCTATGGGCTAATAAAATTTGATCCTCATTGGTTTTATTACCTTTTTTTTTTGTTTTGTGTTTTTTTAAATAACAGCCACAATCAAAACCAGAAGTGGTTGTCATGTCAAATGGGACAGAAGAGAAGACATTCAGGTCTTCATGTAACAGCCAGTTGCATAAAGCCAGAATTCACTACACTCCATTTGTTGTTCACATAACCACAGCGAAGGAACATTTAATAAACTAAATTTTAGTCTCTTCATTTTCCATTTTTAAAGGTTTAGACAGAACCCTACACAGGACGAGTTTAAGCCCAGTTCACTTAGATTGTATTTAACCACAAACCAGAAGACAGTGAATGCATTGTTTAAAGTAAATGAACTGCCCCTGTAAAAAACAAAAGAAATTAAATAAAAAAAAGACCTGCTAAACCACTGCGTGGATGTGTTGAAAATGGTATTTTTATATTATGGCTTGAGTAAGTTCTTAATGAACTTGCTCTTTAATTGATATTAAAAACAAACACTAATAAAGTCCCAGAGTTTTGATTTTAAAAATTCAAAACGATGTGCATACAAGCGTGTTCTTGGTCATACTGTATCACTGAGATGTGTGTTTTGTTGTCTGTCCACAGAGATCAGGTGTACCTAGTCAGTCTGAGAGAATCCTACAGGAATGAGATCATTCCTTACCGGGTAAGATTCTTGCCACAAGCTGCTCTCTCAATCCACAAACACTAAAAGGGCTCCATAGAAAATACAAAGCCATTCATCACGAACTGGACAGGCTGTAAAATGAGAGAGAGTGGAAAAGGGAGGACCTGTGTGTGCTTGTGCGCATGTGTCTAATGCTCCATGTTGCATTTTACAGAAGCTTACATGGCGATCGGGCCAAGCTGACAGAGAGATGTGTGCCGTCAAGGGAAAACGTAGAGTATGTATTAAAAATCTCTCACCTTGCACCTTTTGTTCCAAACTCCACCGTATGAACAGGGAACAGGGAAGCTGGCTGCCTCTCAAAACGCTGTTCCATGTTGTGTGTTTGCTTTTAGGACGAGTGCCACAACTTCATTAAAGTGCTGGTTCCCAGAAACGATGACCTGGTGTTCATCTGTGGTACCAACGGCTTCAACCCCATGTGCAGATACTACAGGGTCAGTATCCAGTGCCAGGACCTGCCGTGAATCAAATTTGCATGCTGAGACGTGCACAAAGACACACAGAGTCAAAATCTGAACTAGAATCTTTTAAATGTCTTCAAAGTAATTTGGGTAGCACACCATCCTTCTTTATTTTATTTTAAATAAATCTGACTAGAACTGACTGATTCATGTGCACGCTAGTGTTCACGGTGTCCCTTGACGAAACTCGCTTAATGTGTGGGTGATTCTTATGTTCCCTTCAGCTGGATAACCTAGAGTTTGATGGCGAGGAGATCAATGGACTGGCACGATGCCCATTTGACTCCAAGCAAACCAACGTTGCCCTATTTGCTGGTAAGGGTCAAACACACGCCCGCCCACATATTGTTAGTCCTGCTGAAGTACAACTGACGTGTTCCTACTTATGCACTCATTATCACCTCAGTGTCTTTGCCACAGTAAAACTGTGCCTGCAGCGATAACAAGTCAGCCAATTAAGGCTCATAAACAAAGAGAAACAACAAAGCATTGAAGAGCAGTGTATCCTCGTTTTTTTGGTAACTGTACCCCTTCTTTTGTTTTTTTTTTAGAAGGGAAGCTGTATTCTGCAACTGTAGCTGACTTCCAGGCCAGTGATTCTGTCATCTATCGCAGTATGGGTGATGGATCAGCCTTGAGGACCATCAAATATGACTCCAAATGGCTGAAAGGTACACGAGTGCCTCTTCATCACTCTCAATCTTTATTTCTCTCTCCCCTTGCTTTCCTGGAGATATACAGCACGTGTCTACCTGCCAGCTAGCTGAATGTCCATTTTGCCTTTGCATGGTGTCTGTATGTACGTGGATGTCAGAGCTGTTTTTGGAGTGATAGAGAGGCTCTCCTGCCTTGCAAAGCTCCATGGGGATACGGCCTGTTCTCTCCCAGGCAATCTAGGTCACCCCCAGTCGTATACAGCCTTGTACAAATCCCTGAAATATTCAACATGCACAGTGGTGGTGACGGTGCAGAAATACACTTCAACTCTCTGCCTCTGTCTCTCCCTCAGAACCTCATTTCCTGCATGCAGCCGAGTATGGGAATTATGTGTACTTTTTCTACCGAGAGATTGCAGTGGAGCACAGCAATCTGGGCAAGGTAAGACAGCGCACCTGCCGTTTATAATACATTACATATTCCGCACAGCTACAGTATGCAGGTCTTTATCCAAAAAAAGGCTTACACCTCCCTCAGTGCCTGTATTTCTACCATAAATGGCCCCAGTGGTAATGGGGCCCATTCAGGCGATGACAGTACATCGCATTAGAATACACAAGAAATTTCAGCAGCCAGTGTTTGCTGGGTATGTTGTACTCATGTAAAACCATTACACAGTGAGAGGATTTGTCTCTTCCAGAGATTGCATGCTCTGCGTCTGCCTCTCCCTATGACTCACACACACACACACACACGCACACACACACATGCAGAGGGCATTAGGATGTTCGATGTTTGAGGCCAACTTCAGCTTTGACCAAGCCTCATCTCATCCTGACTGATTTGGTCTGTCCGAGCCACAGGAAGCCAGCATCCTCCATCAGCCACCAGCCAATAAATATTTCAGCCCTACTAATGCTTGGGTGACACCTGGCCTCTGATGGAGGTTTGCACTGGTAAATTATTAAAACTCTCAAAGCCAACTGCTTCAAACACTTCATTTATAGTCTACGCTTTGTAATATGTGCAATCATACACACATTCACATAGTGTTGCATTAGGACATTGGATGTCCAGTCAGGGTGAACAATCTCCACATACAAAGTTAAAGATGAGAGAGTGTTTGTTAAGTCATCTGTGGCGAGTTGCAACAGGATGGAAGGATGTATTATTCAGCATGTTGAAGTGTTTTTAGTTACGTTCACTCAGCTGCCTTCCTCTTGTCCCTGACTCTGTCCTCCGTTAAACCCGTTCCCTGCAGGTTGTCTATTCTCGTGTGGCCCGCATCTGTAAGAATGACGTCGGTGGGTCACAGAGGGTGCTGGAGAAGCACTGGACGTCTTTTGTGAAGGCAAGGCTGAACTGCTCCGTGCCAGGGGAGTCTTTTTTCTACTTTGATGTGCTCCAGTCCATCACTGACATCATCAACATCAACGGAGTTCCCTCGGTGGTGGGCGTGTTCACCACGCAGATGAACAGGTGAGCCGTGGCTGCTGTTGATTTGTAAATTAACCAATGCTGAGGACGGAAATAAGAAATTTAGAAGGCAAACGCTGACGTTGCATTGATGTTACTTCTTTCTCCACAGTATCCCAGGGTCTGCAGTGTGCGCCTTCTCCATGGCCGACATAGAGAAAGTATTCTGGGGCCGGTTCAAAGAGCAGAAGACTCCTGACTCTGTGTGGACTCCATTTCCAGAGGAGAAGCTGCCCAAACCCCGGTAAGGGTTTCAAAAAAGTCTTTTCTTTGAGCAAGTGGTGCTTGACTCAGCAGCTGTTTGCCACCTGTCATTTTCCCTGCTTGCTAACCCTTCTTTGTCCAGGTTAAACCCAATGAAATGAAATCTTTTTCACCAGTAAGGGACCAAGTTATTAGCTTTGACCCAGCACACACATTAACCATCTGCTGATGATTAAATAATTAATTTGGCATAATTAGACACATTGCATATTTAACCTGTTTACGGTGGGCACGTATATTTGTAGCCCAGCCCTGCGTCCAAAGCACAGAGTCGGCAAAGCACCTCATTACCCCAGTAAATCATTGATGGAGGACAACCATGCATATGTATATTTTATGTTTCCAGCTGAGGCCTTTTTGTGATCCTAATAAGCACCTGCTCCTCACCCCCACCTTCTCATTGCACTTTTCATCCATTTCAGTACACGTCATTATTACTCCCTGGTGTGTGATTGTATGAACTGATCTTTGACCTTTTGCCCTCTCTGTGTGTGTGTGTTCACCCTCCTCTCTAGACCTGGGTGCTGCGCAGGTCATGGTCCAGCTGCGTCCTTTAAGAGCTCCATTGAGTTCCCGGATGATACCCTGCAGTTCATCAAGTCCCACCCCCTTATGGATACAGCTGTGCCTTCCATTGGGGATGAGCCTTGGTTCACCAAGACTCGTGTCAGGTAAATACATGCACATTAGGTATGGTATGGATAAGAGCAATACCTCGATTTTGGTTTTAACTACCTTAATTTTTAAACTCAATTAATTTTTAATTCAGTCTTACCACTAGCAGATCTCTAAGAACTTTGTCTAAAAATGATATCACTATGTGGCTTAAGAATAAGTAAACAGCCTGCCCTATTCAGTGCTACTGACACCTTCAGGTCAGCACTTAAAAGTACTGAGTTTCAAAACCCAGTTCACAGTTTTTCACACTTGGAGATATCAGTATAGAGATGATTCTTATGCAGTAATGTAAATAAAAAGAGCTTGACCTTTAACAACTTCAAGCCGAAATGATTTATGCTTTCAAAATGTTCTCTCCTGTTTTGAATGGGATCACCCCTACTGTGAGTAACACATGCTTCTCTGCTGTGTGTGAAGGTACAGACTGACAGCTCTGGCTGTGGACAACGAAGCAGGACCTCACAAGAACTACACAGTGGTGTTCATCGGTGCCGAGTCAGGGGTTGTCCTCAAGGTTTTGGCAAAGACCACCACTGTGTCCCTGAATGACAGCCTGCTTCTGGAGGAGATAGATGTCTTCAACAAGGCAAAGTATGGTTACATGCACTTTTCACTCTCTCTCTGTCTGCTTCTGTTCTCTTTTTCTCTTCCCCTTCTGTCTTCTGGCCAAAGGGTCAGCAACTCTTAAAATGAAGCTTCCTGGCACAGAGGACAGTGTCTGTCTGTCTGCTTTCTGTGCCTAGGCAGTACATGTGTGATTTCATTTTTTTGCGCGCTTATTCGTGGTAGCGAACACGCACATCGCTGTGTGTCAGAGATTAAAATCCGATTAAATTGTGAGAAAAGGCTTTATGTGATCTCTCCACCTAACAAGTGATTAAATCTACTGAGACTGAAACAGTAGACACTTATCTGATAAACCTCTGATCGGGTTTCTTACTTCCATTCCCAGGTGCCTGTCTAACCGTGAGGACGACAAGCGTGTCCTCTCGCTGCACGTGGACAAAGACGCTCACAGCCTGTATGTCGCCTTTTCAAGCTGCGTCATCCGTATTCCCCTGAGTCGCTGTGAGAGGCATTCTTCCTGTCACAAGTAAGTGACTCCCTAACGCACATGTCGGAGGTTAAAATGTACTTTGTAAGGCCGGTCATAGGTTTGTAACTTTATTGTTTTGTTTTTCAGCAAATGTCATAAAAGGAATGATAATAACCTCGCCATATGTCTTGCGGTTAATGTTCAGTCAGTCACAAATGTTTATAGTGCACCTCTTACAATGATTTAACCAGGTGGTCTAATGTTTTGTGTGGCAATCAGGTCCTGTATTGCATCAAGGGATCCTTACTGTGGCTGGAGGCCTCATGGAGCCTGTGAGAGGATACAGCCTGGTGTTCAGTGAGTTCAAACCTCAGCTCCAAGAGCAAATATTTTAATGAGTTAATGAGGTAACAAGATTTTCGTTCTTCTTACATGCTTCTTTTGCCTCTTTTCAGGAGTGAATATGAGCAGGACATTGAATTAGGAAACACTGCCCACCTTGGAGACTGTCATGGTATGAATCTCATCTCCATGCCATGCCATCTATCCAGAGACAAAAACAAACACACACACACACACTTGGATACACAAACATTGACACTATGCAACTGAAACACAAACTCATCTCCACACACACACACACACACATGCCATGAGCCTGCACACTCACACCAATAACCACTCCAGTAACTTGTCCCTACATAAGTCTATGTTCAGTATTAACACACACATCTGCCTACAGTACATGGCCACCAGAAACTTATGCTGCCTGTGAGGCACAGATATGGACATGTACAATTAAGGGTCATGTTCAGCTGGTGCAAATGGTAGAGGTATTAAGATACCAATTGCAGAAAATGTGCCTTTACTGACTTTACTTTAAAAGTTGCATCCCTTCATTTGTACCAACTAAACATGACCATGGCTGAACCTCAGTATTGATCAGAACCAGAGGGCCTCTAGTGACTCCAGTGAGAGAAGGACACTACTGAGTGCTTTATATCTTAATTAAAAAAAAAGAAACAATTGACTGCACTCTTAGTGTCTCTTAGGGATTTTAGTTTTTAGTTTCTCTTCTGAATTCCTTTATGCTGATTTCTTGTTCTTTTAATTCTTTTAGCGTTTTTGGGCACTACATCAGCGCCAGATTACAAATCATTTGGCGACCCTACCTCTGGTTAGTTTGATCTTTTACTCAAATGGTTTCTTTCCTTGAGTTCAGCATCTCCAACCTTGTCTTTCCACCACTTCCACCATTTATCCTTTCTTACCAAGCACCTCCTGAATGCTAATGTCACCTGCTTCATTCTCATCGTCACAAACAACTACTTCACCAGGCTCTATCTCAGCACAGGTTCACTTCCTGCTTTTCACCCATCACGTCCTGTTTCAATGCCACTTCCCTCTTGCATGCCCACCCACCATTCCTTGGCATCCTTACTGTTGTGTACCAACTCCTCTCTGAACCTTACAATCTTCTCCTCTAAAAGTGTTCTAAAAATAATTAAATAAATAAGATGTACTTCCACTGGTCTGTGAATGTGGAAAACAACATTTTGTTGAAATGTTAACTGTGGTTTATTCACTGTTTTATCAGACACTAACCTTAAAAATGACCCATTGCGCAAGTCTACTAACTGGGATGATAACAGTATGCTTTCACCACATCTGCACAGTTTGTTAACAATTTGTTTGTCACCACAGACATGGAGTTTTCATCAGCGCCAGTCACTGTCCCCCCCAGTGGGCCCATACACCCCCCAGTTCTCATACCCACTCAGAGCCCCAGCTCTGGACCTGGTCTAGAGCTCTACGGCTCAGGCTTTGTGCTGCAGGATGACCCAGCCACCTCTCATTCTTTAGACTCTATCCAAGGGGGCCAAAAGGGTAAGGCCCGCAGGAAGGCAGCTAGCATGCTGCATTGATCCTGATCTGATAGCTGCCAACAACTGAGTCACACAAATGTGAATCCACACATAGGCTCACATCGACCCACGTGCACACAGTGGCAGCTATTCAGGTTTTCCATTAAATAACATGGCAGATTTTAATTTAGTCTCTCTTTCTCTCAAATAAACATTTACATACATCATTTATGTTACTAAACATATTTTTTCTTGTTTCCACTGTTTTCTTTTTAATTGTAATTTCTTTCCTTATTTCAAATTATTTATTTCCGTTTTTCTAATCATTAAACCTTACACTTACTCTTCTCATACGGTTTCTTTAAAATCTTTTGTTTTTAGCTTCTGTCTCTGCCAGTATAGATTTTTTAACCTAATCTTTAGTAACAGTTTACTCTGGCTGGTAGATCATTAACTGGGCCTGCTCTGTCACATCACTATTGTGGCCGCACGGTGGATGACTAACTCTTTCAATGTCTGTGGTTACTAACAAATTTCCAGTAGAGCAGTAGGTGGTAACTCAACACCTGGGAGGCAAGTACTGCATCTCTTTCCTTCAAACAATTTCCTGCTGGTTGATCTCTTGTGCGAAAAAATGGATTTGGCTCACTGTCTCGGCAAAGAGTTCACTTCTAACCCCTTGGTACTAGTAAAATGCATGACAAAAAGCCTCTAGTGGAACGTGGATCAAGGCAACACTTACAGCCTTCCTTCCTGAACTAACAAAGCACCGTTACTCATAAATGGTGAAATGGATGTGGGTACCTAACAGCTTCTGCTGATTTTCACCATTTTTCTTCTTCACCATAGTTTAGATGAATAGCAATGTGTCAGTATTTATGGAATTGGTTGTGGCTGACTGTTTACGTTGTATGGCGGGAGGTGTACAAGCAGAAACTCATGCATGATTATGTTCACACACAAACATGCACATTTCTGCTGCTGAATGGGGCGGGATGCTTCGCTGAGTACTTTCAGTCAGTGAAACTCAGCTTTTTTCAGCAGGAGGTTAACCACTACCTCAATGTTTTGTAGGTGTGTGGGATATCCAAGCAGGTGAGACCAACCAGATGGTCCACATGAACATCCTCATCACCTGCGTGTTTGCCGCTTTTCTCATGGGTGCCCTCCTGGCTGGTCTGATCGTTTTCTGCTACCGAGACTCATTCCTTCGTAAGCCAAGACACGTCCACAAGGATGCAGAGTCTGCGCCATCCTGCTCCGATTCCACTGGAAGCTTTGTCAAGCTCAATGGCCTCTTTGACAGCCCTGTAAAGGTACAACCACGACAACAGCTCCAATGCTACACCAAAGTCTTTTGTAAAGAGGAATGGTTAAACAAGATATAAAACGGTGTCTAATCTTACTCTTTTGATTTGTTCTTCTTAGGAGTACCAAACCAACATTGATTCTCCCAAGCTGTACACCAATCTGCTGAGCAACGGCAAAGACATGAACACGCCCAATGGTGACACCAAGACCATGATCCTGCGGGACAGCTGTCAGCCCCCTGAGCTGGCTGCCTTGCCTACACCAGAGTCCACCCCTGTGCTTCAGCAAAAAGGCCTACAACCCATCAAAAACCAGTGGGAGAGGGCTCAAGGGAAGGTCGCTGGGCCCCGTAAGGAGTCCAATTCATCAGCCAAGAGTCCACAGTTCCTACCTTCTTCTCCTGCTCCTCAGAACTCCAAGTCCCACCAACCTCACCTCGCCCTGGGACACTCCCACATCCCTAGTGCGGTTGTCCTGCCCAATGCCACACATGACCACCCTGACCTTGACAACGGAGATGATACACTGCCACATTCATCTGAAAAAAAGCTGAAGAATCCAGATTCTAAGGGGGGTAGGAAAGACCAGAAACGGTCTGTGGATGCCAGGAATACCCTAAATGACATTTTAAAACACCTCAATGACTCCGTGGCCAACCCCAAGGCCATTCTTCAAGAGGGGTCAGGGCCTCGCCCAAGGCAGCAGCTCACACTAGAGCCCATGGAGGAACTGACTGAAGTACCCCCCAGGGTGCCCAGCCGTGAGGCTTCCCTATACTCTCCCTCCTCCTCCTTGCCAAGACACAGCCCCACCAAAAGGGTTGATGTGCCCATGCCCACCACTCCTACTACACCAACGGGCAGCCTGAGCATGGGAGGAACCCTGGAGAGGCAAAGAGGGGGGTATCAACTCCACCGGAGTGCCTCTCACAGGCACTCCTTATCCACCTCACCAAATGGGGTAACCATGGGGGTGTCTGTGTCTCGCCAACATAGTATGAACAGAGGGGGTTACATGCCCCCAACACCCCCCTCCAGACTTGATTCCCATAGCGGAGGGATGGGAGCAGGAATGCACTCAGCCCACCCATCCTCTGTATCCCGACAGAGCAGCTACAGTGGGCATTGCTCACTCCCTCGCACGGGGCTTAAAAGGACCCCATCGCTAAAGCCGGATGTGCCCCCTAAACCCAACGGGTTTTCACCACAGACTCCACAAATGCGGGTAGTCAATAAGTACAGTTATTAAAAGACCATGGATACTTCTGAGTGAACTCTTGGCCTTGACTATAGAGCTCTGAGCCCTGAGGGCTTGGGGGTGGCGCTAAAGATGGGGTAGGGCCTATAGTGTGTTTGTGTATCGACTTGAGGTGTGTTCCCCCTTTAACTGATATGCACATTCACTCACACGAAAAAGGGAAAATCACACATGTGGCCAAAGATACTCCTGGGGGCTTCTACGCTCCGTACGTCTCAATCTTGCTCCCCTGTCATGGTAGCCACAGGATATGAATCGTGGACAGTGGTGAATCTGCTGCTCCCTATTGTATCTGAGCTCGGGTGTCGCCCGTTCCCATATTAGGTACGAGGTTCAGGACACCAGCTGGGGCCGCTACAGCGTCTGTGCGTGTGGTACCAGGTTAAAAACAGAGGAATACTTGAAGAATGGGTCTCATTTGTCACTGCCCTTGAGCACTGTCTTCCCACTAATGTGAAGTGAACAAAGAGGAGAGGTTGGCCATGCTTTTGTCAGTAAGATGGCTGGGGCAGAGAAGAGGAGAGGATACTCAAAAAATAATACGTGTGTGTTGTTCAATACACATATGACCGTTAACAGCTGACTCAAGCAGCAAGTGAACAGAGTGCAGATGAAGGTGTTAATGTGCGAGTGTGTGTGTGTTGGTTGATTGGATAGCAGGTTTAAATAACGGCAGTGCACATAGTTGGCATTCACATTTGGTTTTGAAAGTGGTTCCACATGCCAGAGAATGCACCTTAACACCTGTGTGACACCTGAGTCACTGTCTCTCATTTCTTCTCTGCTCTTGTTTGAACCGCTCATCACTCTGTAGTGTCTCTGGCAGTTAGGTTAGGCTGAGGTGGAGTTGGTCATGCTGGCTGTATACTGGCACATGGACTCTGTAACTCACTGAAAACATTTATGTAGTACATTTGCTGCTATTGTTTTTAGACATAGGTGTTTGTCTTTTTCTCTCTACCAGACTTGGACAGCCCTTGATATGGGTGTGTGCTCATGCTTGTGCGTGTGTGTGTGAGTGTGTGTGTGTTATATTGCAAACAGAGGCCAAGAAGTACAGTTTTCAGCAACCAAACGCACTGTTAAAATTAATGGGAAAAAATGCTTCTCTCCAGGACTGAAACCTCCCCTCTCTTAACCTCCACTGCCTCTTGATAGGAATTATACTGGTGGTTCAACAGACTTCTTTCTTTATGTAGCAATGGTATTAAGTAAAAAAAAAAACAACATACATTTATCTTCTCATTCTATAAATGAATTTTGAACAAAATGATTTGCCTTGATAATGTTTTACTGTGTTATTTATAGAGTTTACCATATGAGACTAAAGCAACACCAATGGTTTTGCCCATGTATATGAATTCAACATTTCAGGGCACTTCTGTTCTATTAAACTTGTGTGTCCCTTAATAGAAGAGCATTTTCCTCCTACATTAATCCTATTAAAGGTATATTAAACTGACCTTAGAACAATACATGGATGTAACATCTGCCATCTGCCATGCTGGTTCTGCAGCCCATGTTCCCTGTGCAGCTTTCCTGCGAGTGGCCAGTGTACAATCAACACAACATTTACCAATGTGTCCAAAAGAGTCATGCTGGGAATGACAAGATCCTGTATATACTTAAATACTATAAATAAGGAGTATAAATATTTTTAGGCAAGTGAACCTGAATCTGTGCATTGTGTGCCTTATTCACAAAATGAACTACTACAGTATATAATATTGGAAATGTCAATTGGTCCTCTGTATGTTATTGTCATAAACTACATAAAAAAATATTTATATAAGCAATTAGAAAAACAGCAGGATGTGTTGGATAATCACTACCTAATCCAAATCGAAGTGATACGTGTAAAACAAATAGTCTTACAAACATTCCACTTGTGAATGCTAGTTGTACAAAAAGACAGTAAAAACAAAAAAAAACAAACAAACAAAAAAAATTCACTTGGGGTATAAATCGAATTTTCTCCTTTACTACCGGTGTTGAAAAGAGGGGTGTTAATCCACCACCTAGAGGTGCCATGCAGTGAATGTATTTTCTTGACAGTGGGATGTAGGGTTGGTTAGACCTTGTACTGTGGAGCAGTCAGCTCATTGCAGCACATCTTGCCCACAGCCAATGTATTAACACAGTGCTCATGTGAAAGCCGTCTGTTGGCATGGGCGGTGGTCACGCAGAATCTGTAATTCCACAGGATTGCAGTGGCAGGAATTGTTTCTATTGGCCAGTAGGGACGACTGAGGGATCCTTTCCCTTAGCAGTGGGTACATTATTTGGATGACATCTGCAATCCTATCTGAGTGTCAGTTGCCTGTTAAGCCCAAAGCCACATTTTGTTTACAAGTGATGATTGTATGTAAAGACTTTCTGCCTGTCATCTAACCAGTGTTTGGGCTCTCTTTTCTACTCCACACATGCACACCGACATCACAAACACACACTCAACATACACTGCTCAGCTGCCTTGTACATTGCAATATGAACTGGGTCTTTCTGTTGCAATCTAAATTGAAGCCTTTATATTTCAGTCTGAGCTCGGTGTATGTGCAGATGAACCGGATTTTGTCATGTAATTTTGATTTAAATACTGTGCAACATGGTGATGCAAGGCCAGCTGTATATATATATGAACTTCAGAGTATTTGAGCGTGTAGATATCTTGTAAAGTTGTACTGTGAATGTGTAAATAATAATGATGGTCTTTGTTTCATGATATTTTTGTTGATTTTTTTAACACAGCATGTATAGTTGAAATAAAACATTACTGCACAGAAAGCGTCCTCTTGGCGTTTTTTGTCAAGTCATTCCATTTAGCCTGGTCGTGTTAACTAAGTGGGTTCCTTATGTGATTCAGGGGTGACAGAGCATGACGGTGGGCTGCAAACAGTTAAATCAGATGCTTAGTGTCTTGTGAATCCAGCCTAAGAGCCATGAGATATATTCAGGCAGGGGTAATTTGTCCAAGCTGAGTTCTGTGAGCTGACTATTGGAGACATTAAGAGTCTGCAGAATGATTAAGAGCTTCAGACTATTTTTAGAGCTGCGTTGTTTTGAAGTTTGGGGCCAGCACAGAGTCAACCACACCAGATAGCATGTGGGAAAGTTTCCAGTGGAGCATGTTCCTGTAGACACCAAACATCTGGACAAACTACTGCTCAAGGCATAAGATCTGAGCCACCAATGAGCTGTAGAGGAATGCACACACACTAGTGCATGCAGCATAAACATCCAATGCACGATGTTATGCACAGATAGGCCTGCAATAAGATTAGCTGCCAACAACAAAGACTAAAGGAGTGATGGTTGGATGAAGATCGCTTTTATGTGTTTCCAACTGGCGGAAGTGCATGTAGTTTACATCTTAAAACAACATGCAAATGCAATCGCATGTGCTCTATGCGTTGCACTGCTGGACCTCCAAAGGGCATTCGTGTAAAATTCACACAAATGCAGACACAGGCAGAAAATACATATATTTTGTGTTAAAACATGACAGCAGGTTTGAAGATGCCCAAACTGTTCCAAATCACACACACACACACACTCGATGTAATTAAAAAAACCCTCACAAACAACTTTTGATCACCATTTAAAATCATCATTTTGAGTCTTAACTTCCTGCAGAAACTCAAGTCACTGACCGTGGAAACGCTTAAAGTCAAATATCAAAATTGAAGGGAAAGGGGGTTTTTCATCTCACTGATCTGCGCATTAAGAAGAAGTTCAGGAGGGCGAGGCGGGGAGGTTATGAAGCCCTTTGGCTGTTTGGCTGGGAGGCTTTATGGCTCATCGCTGCCATCAGAATGTTGACACAAGTGCTCCTTCATTTGCTTTCAGCAGGACCTCCTGAAAACTCACACCTCCTAGCAACCCAGCTCTGTCTGTCTCTCTGTCTCTGTCTCTCTCTCTCTCACACACACACACAGACACACACACACACACATACACACAAGGGAAACATTCACCCCTCTGGCTGTTCTAACTGGGGTTGGGGTGTGATTTGGTTGGGAATGGGGAACAACAAAGAGGTGCCTCTTGCTATTCTGATGTACATCCATCCTCTCAATTTATCAGATGGTCTCTTTGAATTAGTGGAGGCAAATCAAACACAGCAAGTGATTCTGTAGCTGTTTCATTTACTTGTCCCTCCGCCTGGCCACACTTAGTCTCATTACTAGCACCGACTGTTCCCGGACAAAAAGCATGTGCTTGTTGTCATGCAAACGTGTGTGTGTGTGTGTGTGTGTGTGTGTGTGTGTGGGTGTGTGTGCACGCACGTTTATACCACTTTACAAGAGACAGAGAAAGCAGATGCTAAAAAAAGAAAAGTACACATCTCTCAGTTAAGTGTAAGTGGAACACAGCAAGGTTAGTCATCTGGATAGAGGAAGATGAAAGTAAGTTGCTTAAGTTGAAAGTACAGATTAAAATGTGCTTTGAAATTGCAATGCTTGCAAGCAGGAAATGCAGGAATACAAGAAAACCACACAGTCACATAGACACACACCACATACAACATGCTAACACACAGAGAAAGAGAGATGTGGTCCATTTCTCTACTTTCTGGCTTTTTCTGCAGCATCTCTTTAGAAATTTAAGGATGGTGATTAGACTAAAATCATCCATCTCTACTCCTTCCTGTCCTCTTTTCTTAAAAGCCCGGAGGTGAAACCAGCAATTACATTTACAAGCTTCAGTCAAGGAAAGGTGCTTAAAGGGTTTCTTTGTGAGTTTCAGCAAGTAGATGTGCGCTTTCTCTGATGCATTAAATTCTGACAGAGTGTCCGGGTAATGCTAACTGCTTTGAAAGTGGAATTAAATGACTGTGTAGAAGCCTCCTTTGGATTGAAGTTGGATTGGGAAAAAAAAAAAAAAGTTTTGACGTTTTTGCAGCACAGACTCTACAGTAAGGAAAAGCCATCAAAGTCTAATCCATGAGCTGAGTACCCTTGCATTGACAGCTGGTTAATGGCACATATTGCTTTGAAAAGTGACTTAAAAGGCAGGCAAGCAAAAGCGAGCAAGAGAAAAGGATTGCTGAAATACGGGGAATGGAAGTGCAGACAGGAAGGGACTAGTATTTTGTTTGTCTTTATGAGTAGATTCAGATATTTGATTTGTGAATAAACTATAAACAAAACAGCTTAATGACAAAAATAAACATACAAGGAATCAAAGATTTTTCCCAGTTCTCCTTCACTGAGCTTTAGCCAAGTTCTACAATCAGCAACACAGACCACATTCACACAGCAGCCATTTTCCTCTGACGTCATGCCTCAGGGTGGGAAACTCAAATGCTGGGATAAGGTCATGCAAGGCACAGCATTGTGGGTAAACATGGTCTGTTGACACCACAGACAGAGACGGTAAAAGAGATGGCAGAACAGAGGGAGGGAGGCTGCAGGGAACTGAATTCATTGGTATATTATATAATGGCTGCTTAGAGTCCCCTGCAGTGAATGGCTGCTGTGCTCCCAGATAACCTCCACAAATGACATGACAACCTCTTTTTTATGC
Source organism: Scatophagus argus (assembly GCF_020382885.2). NCBI lineage: Eukaryota > Metazoa > Chordata > Actinopteri > Scatophagidae > Scatophagus > Scatophagus argus. Next base: position 22,890,129 of record NC_058493.1, read on the forward strand.
CTGCATCTGCACTACCACCTGTGTTTTATCATGAGACATTGTCATTAAGGAGGAATACGGATTGAGATACATATGGAAATTATTATGTTGAGCCCACTAAGGACTGCAGATGTTTTATATTATGCAATGAAGTCCAGAGATTATGTTTCCAAAAAGATAGAACAGTATGATCACTTTTGCAGCAGCAGCAACACGACATGAACAGTGTAACGTCAGTATATTATAAATCTGAATTAGATGTAATCCTGATAAGCTTCCAACATGTCAAGCCGTCAGTTTCACGACAGAAAATAACGAAGAGATAAATGTCAACATGTCATCAAGCAGGCTAATCTGGCTGTTGTATTTATCCCTAAAATAAAAATGTAAGGCAGCTACATGCCACATTACATGAAAGCAGTGTGTTACAGAACACAACCATTTGCAAACAAACTGTGCTTACTGACAACTTTCACTAAGTGCAATGTCCTCTATACAATCGCATGTTTCACAAAGTGGTGAAGCTCGCCCCATCATTTCTTGTGAATGGCCGAGCCTTTCAAAGATGCTCCTTTCATACCCAGTCATAATACTATTTCCTGTAATCAATGAACCTATTTACCTGTGAAAATGATCCAGACAGTGTTGCTGGCATCATATCAGAAAAAGCCCAAAAGAATCAGTGAAGCTGATGAGGTAAAACATTAAATATACTGTCTCTGTACTGGCTTCACTTCAACATACTGTCTGTCATAAAGGATCAGCGTGTACAGAGTGTTAAGAGCAAGAGGAGAGAGTGAGATGAATATCTGTACAATGTGGTTTGTTAACATGCACAGACCCTGCTCTAGCAACCCGCAAGTAAAGGTACTTATCTGTTAGATTTCATCTGCTCACCAGGGTGTTTGTGTGTGTGTGTGTGTGTGAGAGAGAGAGAGTGAGAGTAAAAAGGGTGTTTCGGTGATGGGAGGTTTGGTGGTGCAAGTCGCAGCAAGCCCATCATCAGCATTCACTAACTGAGACTGCAAATGCCGGACAGATTCTCCCTCTTTTTGCAGGGGTATCATGTGTTCGGGACGGAGATTATCATCACAAAGTGTCCAATGGATAGCTACATAACCATCAACCTGCTTTGTCTTCGTAGAAATAGACAACTTTTTCTTTCTTTCTTTCTTTCCGCTCTTTTCACGCGCCTCGCCTCTAAAGCCTGACTCAGGCTCTTCACATTGTGGGTGTTCTGGGAGATTTGTTGGTAAACCAATGGATTATCTCAATTGCTTTATGACTAAAGCCTAGCCTGCTATTACAGTGCTTTGTCATTGGGAAATCACATCTTCCCAGACACTCAACCTGAGACACACCCCAACACACACCCTACCCCTGAGGGTTGATGAGAACGTACACATTACAGCCGACCACGGGGCCCTCATCACCGGCAAAAGCCCTGAGCCTGGGAAGGCCCCTGATGCACAAATACGTGTAAACACAGCCTTCAGTGTAGACCCACCCCCAGGCAACCGGCACGGCTGAATGAGCAGGATGCTGTAATAATTATAAAAATCTTACACCAAGTGCAGCAATATTTCTTCACGTAACAAAAAGCCCTTTTAATTGCTGTTCAGATTAAAATTATAAAATCAGACACAGAATACTGATTTGAGCACACATCGGCATGAAGACAGGCCATATGGATTACAAAAATAGTAAAACATAACCTCCGGCTCACACTATGCGGTGCAGTTGTAAGTGCAGTGCAGCACTCTGCCTTTGTTACCGGGTTTAATTGGACATAACTTGGATCTGACGTTGGCTAACAACATGAAGTTAGCTCCCTCCTGCATTAGTGCCAGAGCAAATTAATTCTCCCTACAGATCAATGGGCTTATAGTCTATACACATCAGCGCAGAGAGATTTCACAAGCAGGCTGCTGTATCAGCTGCCCAATTTTCTGCCCCTACCACACAGTCATCTCGCAGCCAACCTTGTTTATTATTGAGAAATCAGATCAACACAGAAAGGCCAATAGAGAGCAAACAACTTTCTCCTGCTGTTTCTCTCTCTTTTTCATCTATATTGATACAAACACAAACGTGCCCTGGCCGCCCTACACGGAGTCCAGATCGATGAGTTACAGGCGTCACACTAAGCAGATGAGCCCTCTCCGACGCTTCCCCTCATGATTGAACACTGTCTCTTTGTGCTGCTAAGGCACATCTCCAGTGTCAGAGAGAGAGCGAAGGACTGAAGGAGGGTAGCTGGAAGGAAAAAAGAGGAGTGAGGACAGAGAATGACGGAGGGGAGAAGATGGCACAGAAAGGAGGGAAGAGTTGAGTGCCAAAATGTTGCACAACAACCCCTAGTCTTTCCAACAGGCAGAATTATCATTCAGGGCAAAAACACATCAGCAACGATCCAATACCCTGGACTCACAGGATACGGCTTAGCACCACCCCCATCCCCAACAGCACATACCCACACATGACCTAAAAGAAGCTTTCAGCCATTTATACCTCCCTAAATAAAGCTAAGAAAATTTATATTTCACAGCATACCCTATAGAATTTATACAACCCCAACTAAAACAGGATGTAAGAATTTCCTCATCCCTTTTGACATATACTCAATCCGCTTCATTGATTTTTGCAAATATAAGCTTATTCTGAATTTGATGCAAGCAACACGTTTCAAACAAGTTGGGACAAGACTGGGAAAGTTGTGGAAGGCCTATAAAACAAAAACTTGGATTGGTAACAGGTGATAGTATCATGACTGGATATGGAACAGGGATCCTCGAAAGGCTCAGGCACTTTTCGACCTACCCTGTGCCTGGGACTACAAACTAAGACCATTTAAACCTGCTGGAGATGTAAATCTTTAGACAGTTTCACAATAGTTTTTAGTAGTAGTAGTAGTAATTTTTAAAATGTTACCCAAACTCACAAATGCAAGTTTGTCAGGGACTATTTTTTACTTGGGGATTAATACACTTTTGATGATCTAATGAGTACTTCAGTGGGACCAGCATGAAAGAAGTGCCCATGTTCATGGTAACAAAAGAACATGTCAATCGGTGTGTTTGTGGGGCTCATTCATGTGTTTTTAATAGTTTTAATAGTAATGGAATAAACTATTACACTTTGGCTACACGATAATACTGTTAGCAGAATCAGTTCACTGCTGTTTTTGTTCTTTTTAAAAGTCTTGGCCACAAAAATACAGTATATTAGATTTAAAAAAAAAAAAAAACTGGCACCAGCCAAAATTGAAAGTAATGGCATCAAATGGAGACAGTTCAGCAATGTAACATCTACCTTCAGATTTACTTTTTTTTCTTTTCCCAAGAAATTACAGGCCTGAACCCAATTTCAGTGGAGAAAACTACCTGCGCTCACAATGCTTTTTCATGCTAAATCTTCATGCATCAAGTGCTTTTAAAAACTACACCACGTGGAGAAAATGGTCAAAACCTTTAATACCCGGCAGTCTGCCCTTGAGTGCTTTTCTTACAATAGTCGCTGGTACGAGTAGTAGCTTTAGCTTAGCGGTTGAACCTCTGCATGATGTGGAAAGTAAAAAGGCTGTCGTCTGGCCTTAGGAGCACTTCAAAAAGCCCACAGCAGTGTGAGCTGCAGCACAAATGACACACACACACAGGGGGCCAATGGCTTGTGTGTGCGTGTGTGTTCCATAGGTGCACGTGTGTTTGCGTGTGCTTATGCGTGTGTGTTTATATGTGCATGGGTGGATGTGGTGGGTGAGGGAAGGCCTATTAAAAAGCTGCCTGAGGAGAGGGCTTTCAGTTAGGAATCTATGGGGGGCAGAGTGGATGGCAGGGCCATTGTGTGTCAGAGTTCCATCCTGAGAGCTGGAATTAGAGCCTTTCTCCTCTGCTCGGCTGGAAGACTCTGTACCACCACCGACCCCGTGTTTAATTAGAGCAGCTCTTGAGAGACAGCAGAGAGACAAGAAGAGAGGGAGGAACACGAGCGATGAAGATAAGAAAGAGAAGAAAAATACGTAATCATCTTGGGAAAGAGGGGGGGTGGAGAAAGAAAAATTGGATTCACACCGTTTGGCAATGCTGTGCAAGTTGGATTGGAGGTTTAATGAGGTGAAAGATAACAACATGATGTGAAATATGATAACAGATAACCCTGGTGGTGTCATGAGAATCTCAGTGGTATACCGCTGATTGGGAATAGCAGCTAATGTGACAAAACCTTCACACGTTTTTTTTTGTTTTTTTTTTTTTTTTTGACTTTCAGTTCAATTAGCTTCCGCCATTTCAGGATTCCTCACATAAATAACATTGAGAAGTACATGCTATGCCTTTGTGGAGGTTATAGTCCCATCAAATTAGGTAAACAAACATTAATGGACCATAATGAATGTGTGTATTATCTCCAAATAGAGTGGCCATTAATATTGATGATTGCTTTTATTCCAGCGCATTACAAACCAAAGCAGCATCAATATTTGTCAGATCAAATGAGTGCGAGAATGTACATTTATCAGTGACTGGATAACTAAATGGATAGATGGAGGAGATAAACACAGGCTGCTGTATCCTCTGTTGATGATATCCATTTAGGCTTGTAAAGTTCATTTATGCTAAATGGGTTGATTGTTAAACAACATGTCAAGCTTTATTCCAGATTTACTCATTCTCCTTAAAAGTTAATGCCGTTAAAGACCTGCTGGTAAAACGGTTTGTCTCAAAATGAGCAGCATGTTTCTGATAATAATGTATGCCAGGGTAAATGCTGTAGATTTGTAGGTGTGCGTGTGTGTGTGCCTTTAAACACCCACTGGACAAGACTCCTCACAAAATAAAAAAAAAAGGTTTAGCGATGTTGATGATGGATTTTCTGAGACTCTCATGTCATAACACTGTAAAGCAATTAAACAGAAAAAAAAGGACTATCATGGGACATCACAAGATGGGATGCGCACACACACACACACACACACACACACACCCACACAATCTCTCCCCTAGCGTGAGATGTGTGTTGACCCAGGCTATATTTGGGCTTTCTCTCTCCAGTGTGTCTTAATCCTGCTGTCTGCCGTGTTCTGCCTGATTAGTCTGATCATTCACTTCTGACAGGCCCATTTCTTAACCCTTCACACAAACACACACGTATACACATAAAGGGAGTCATGCACACTCATACAAACGCGTGATACATTGCACACACAGACAACCTGACTTCGAAGGGCAAGAAAATAAAAGCCTGGAGAGAATGACATGTGGGCCCAGTCACTCACAGGGAAAATATCCCATCATAGCCTGCAGTTACCAGTGTCACACATCACTTCACATGGCCAGTCACAAACACTGGCTCATTTAATGCGGGTTGCATACACTCACACACAAGTTCACACATACACACACACACACACATTAAAACCTATCAACATATATAAATCCCTCAGGAAAAGGTTTCCACACCAAAATAGACATAATGAACCCACATATATTCTCCTAAGGGATTTCAGTGCCAAGATATAAAGAGGTATGAACTCAGGAAGCTGAAAATTAATGCAAATGTGAGGTACTTGGTGCTTGGTTTCCCATACTATGTCTGAACAATATTGTTCTTCACCTGCTGAGATCTAAAGCAGCAATCAAGAGGCGTGGAGAGCCATGGTGACTATTTCTGTGCAGGAGACCTCACTGACTCTGACTGACTCCCTCAGGCTGCAGATAAAGAGTCAGCGCAGTGTGTGTGTGTGTGTGTGTGTGTGTGTGTGTACTCATGCATTTGGGGGGGTAAAAAATAGTGTGCCCTCCCCCTCTTTTAAACCATCGTTCTTCATCCTTTTCTGTTGCCCCCCCCATTGATCCTGTATTCCGAGCAGTTCCTCGATGACCAACCTGCTGTTAGAGATGTTGTTGTAGTCAAAGTTGATTTAGTTGCGCTTGCAATGCCTGAACTCTATGGGACCATTCAGTTCAGTGGCTGTAAATTACATTTATTTACAAGGAGGATCAAGAGAGGGAAGATAACATGGGGGTGTTTAATCTGTGTTCAGGTTGTGGGTGTCCAAAATAAGTCGATACTGCTTTATAATAAGGCAATCTTAATCACAGGTGTAAGGGTTGAATATTACTGTTGGTTACGAAATACTTAATTAATCGTTTATAGATTAAAAGCAACTAATGGACCAACTTTGTGGCTGGCAGGTTACCAAAACCTTTTGACTACTGTTCATCTTATCTCAAAAATGATAAGTCATAATGACTGATACCACTCTCATGCCCATAACAAATATGTTGGCTGAAGCCATTTAACTTAGCTAAGCATGAAGAGTAGAAACAGGTCAGCTCAGTGCTGTCAAGGGGCATATCTCAGCTATATGCCAGCTGCTCAGATTTTGTGACCACTGGACAGCTTCAGGCTAGCCATTTTCCTCTTTCCAGTGTTTGTGCTAAGCTAAGCTCCTGGATATAGTTTTACATTTAACAGACAAAAATCAGACTGTCTGTTTTACCTTCTCGTTTAACTTCACCAAAAAACAAATAGGCATTTTTCCCATATTTCTTTCATTCATCACAGGGAATCTTCCCATCAACCACTGGATCATTTACCTTCTGGACAAGAGCTAAAGAGCATCTGGACCAAAATCCATTTAATAAGAACTTGCTGACATTTACAGCTGTAGACGTGATGGACTATTGTCTGGTTTCACATTTTCTAAAAAGACTTATGTATGGTAATAAGTGATTAATAAAGGGTTTTTGTCCACAATTCATCAGGTCCGCAGCTGCAAATGTTAATTCATTGTTTAATAAATGGATGACGGTCCAGATGCTCTCCAGCACCTTCCAAAAATTAAGTGATCAGTCTTCCTGATGAATTATAAGACCACTGATCATTAAGCATTAATAAAAACATTAGTTACAACATGTAAACCATTTATAACAAGAATTCCCTTGTTTTGAATTAAAAATAATGCCATTATTTCTTGACACCAAGCAAAAGAATATTCATGACATTCCCCTGGTGGCACGCTCACCTCACCTAAACCACAAATCCCAGCTCAGTCTAGACCACACAGGAAACTCTCACAAAGTGGCTGCGGTTTGGAGAAAGTGAACACAAATAAACTTTGTCAAGTGATTCCGTTTCTTTCTCATAGGCGTGGCAATCCTGCTTCAGCCCGAGGCCAAGATCCTCTTTGTTTATGCAACATCACATGCTGTTCTAGATGACCCTACCTGAAGCCAGAGACTCGTATCTATTTCCCAACTCTAGATTCACATCCCTTCCCCCTGTCCAGGCCTCAGCCCAGCCACAGACCAGCTATCCTGTTCCTCGGACAAAGGAAGCTTCACTGAGATGTAACTCATGCCTGCACATATAGAAAGTCAGGACAAAGCCTTCTATTCTCCTCTAGCAAACAACACCTTTTGTCTTCTGCTACAAAAGAAAACACACTGTGAGCATTTGCCAGCAAGAACTAAAAGCATTACAGCCTGAACATTTAGTTAAATTAGACACAAAGACATAATATATATAAGCCATGGAACAACAACTCATTAGTTACATGCTTGTAAATTTAAGGGTATGAGGGTGTGCAACTATCCAGAACAGCTGATCCCCCTCCACCCCCACTACTCCTGAGACTGTGATATCAGTCTTAGAAAGAAGTGTGAAGTGTCCCTTCAGGACTTATTCTCGGAAAAACTAAGCTGTACTATGTAGATGTCCCGGTACTGTGTTTAAATACACGTCAAACAGTACATAGGCCTTTCTTCAGCCATACTGTCAGCTGATCTGTGCTGTTCACAGACCTCAACGTACAAGTTTATAACATGGAAAAAGAAAAGAAGTCACTCCTAGTATTATGCAATCAGGCTCTAATCTCAGACGTCAAGTCTCCTGCCTGCTGCTTATCTGCGTTCCATGTGATTGCACTACATAAATGTTAAGGTCACAGGGAACCATTATGACAATAAAGTTGTTTCCATAAACAAGGTGTGGGGGTGGGGGCAAAACACAAAAGATATCACTCAGAAGTGATCAAAAACCCATGAGATTTTCTAACTAAAATGGAAGGAATCTCAGTCTGTCTGTCCATCTACTTTCTTGACAAACGTTCATCTCGTTGACTTCACGCTTGGAAGGTGTTTCGCCAAGCACCAAGGAAGCAAGCAAGGGAGTCGACTGTGAAGTAGTTTGGAAGAGCAGTTGTCGAAAAACAAACAATAACTTCGCTCTGAAAGCGCGAGTTTAAGAACCTTGTAGAGAGCACATTAGGGTTTTACCGGAAAAACATCAGCTGACTTAACGTTTTGATAACCCCACACACTGGCTAACTGAACGGCATTAAGCTAACGTTAGCTAACTATCTTCAATGAGCAGTGCCAGCCCATCCTTTGTAAGCAGCTATGACCCTGATTCCAAATAAGTTGGGACTTCATGTACAATGAAAATAAAAACGCAATGCAATGATCTGAAAACAAACCGTGTTTACTGACAACACATTTACAAAGTGTTGCCGAGCCAACCTCGCTCCATCCTTGCTTGTGAAGGACTGAGCCTTTCGAGGATGCCCCTTTCACACTAAATCATGATACTATCAACCTGTTTACCTGTGCCGAACTGTGTTTTTTTGAGCATTCAACAGCTTTCCCAGTCTTTTGTTGCAGCAGCACCGGAGGCCAAGCTATCAGTCTGTTCTCAACAGGCATGTTTTGAACGGGCACTGCACTACTTGTGCTAAATGAACAGATTCCTGCCAGGAAAACCACTGTGTAGGACCTACACAGTTGTGGACAATTTGTTAATATTCTGTGGGATGGGAAGCTTTGGCAGGACGGATTTCGCCCGCGGGTGATGATTAGATGGCTCGACTCGGAAAACATCTAATCTAGATGCTTCAGGGTTGAATGTGTGTTTGCCACTGGGATTCGTGTGTGTGTTTTGTTTCAATGAGTTGTAGATAATTTGTCTGTTGTATCATCGTGTACTATTTCTCTGTACTGAGGCATATTGTAAATCTATTTAGACAAAAATCTTTATATTTTCACTTTTTGTATGTTTGTTAGAAAGCAGCTGGTGTGCATAAAAACTACATCAACAATAAGATTTTTGGCCAGCTACCTCTTCATAAAATTGTAATAGAAAAGCTTTGGAGAATTGTGTGTGTGTATGTGTGTGTGTGTGTGTGTGTGTGTGAGACTCATTAAATAAGGCATGTGCAGTGATGTGTGACACCATTGATTATGTGTATAATGATCCTATGTGGTTAACCCTCACATGCTCTAAATAACTCAAATAACAAGTGTTTGATTCGTTTGGTAAATCTGCTTTGCAACATGTAAATGGCAGTTGCTGCAGTCTCCTTCCATTCCTCCCCCGTTTACTGTATCATCCTCCCCCTTCTCTTCCAGTCTGCCATCCACCTATATATTATTTCACCACGAGAAAGCATCTGCTGCATATAGCAACTTAAGCCAGCAGACATAACCAACCCAGGCATGGTGGCTTGGCATGAATGTAAATGCAGAGAAATCTGGTATTGCTGAGGGAAATACATGGCAGAGAGAGAGTGTACACAGATAAGAGCCATACAGACACACTACAAAACAGAATGGGGAGGTGAATGAAAATGGTAAATGCTTCCTATTTATTATTTTGTTACTGTAATATTTCTTTTTTTTTAACATGATCAAGATGCATAGAGGAAAAAAAGGATCAAAATACTGACAGATCTTGAATACTAAATGACGAATAACATTTTATCTGCATCAAATCTACTCTAATTTTAGCGAGTATTTCTTTGAAAAGGCAGCCAGAGTTGAGCCATGTCCCAGCACTGACCCTCGGTGTACAAAAAATTAGGACAAACCTTCGAGTGACTTTTATTGGTAAACCAAATGGCAGCCACAGCTTGTGGACAAACTGTGCAGGGAAGCCCAGACAGGCCTGTGACAGATGGTCCGAGTGAACGAGTGACTGTTGACAATGTGTGCTGCGTTCGGGAAAGCACATTGAGCACAATGGCACAGAAAGAGGCGGGGAAGAACCTGAAGCTTCTGTTGTGTCACTTTAGACGCATACAAACCCCCACACACAACGGAAAGAGACTCATGCCTGCACGACGGGACAGAGAAATTCCACCGTAGCAGGAAAAGACAAGCAGGGACACAACAGCTAACACCCTGAACTGACTGGAGCAAGATAAATCTTTCAGCTTTGCCCAACTCTGCTTCACCTGCTCTCTCCCTCATGTCAGAATCCTCACACAAACACCCCCGTCCTCTCCTCAGGCAACGCCTCCTTTTGCTTCTCACTTTGTCCTGCTAGCTCCTCGCAATTAAGCAAATGGGTCATTAATTAATCGCCGCAGGCAACAGGACACACGAGGAGTTAATCAGACTGGATGGATGGACTGCTGGGAAGGAGCGTGACACACAAACGCATGAACACATTTGCACGCACATACACACAAAGACATGCTTACTTTGACAAACTATTGACATTTCTGAGAAGTGAGCCTCCAGTAAGACGTGCATGAATAGAATTACAGAAAATGGCAGGAGTTGATGAAAAGCTGCTTGATCATTGATTCGTGCTGTCAGACCGTGCTGAGTGGCAGTTTCTTCTCGGAGGAAACTTTGGTTGAAACCTTGCCTCAGGCCATCAACATTCTGAGCGAGACAAGAGGATATTTTTCTTGCATGTGATGGTACACAGCTCAATCACTGAGATGCGGGAATGCTGACAAATCATTTTCATGAAGTATATACAAATAGGGCTATTGACAGGAGAGCCACACAGGATTCGCATAGGCTGGATTTATACTGAACAAATTGGTTTGATAAGTACAAGGCCGGTCCCAGACAGGTGCAGGCTCAGTGCTGAGACATCACTTTGGTTGTTGAGACAGAGGCTGTTTGTGAATGCAGACATGATTCTCAGACCTTTTCTGCTTTAAAGTTGGGTTTCTCTTGAGGCACACGGAGCATCTCTTTTCTATCTTTCTCATCCTCTGCCTCTCTGCCTCTCTCTCTGATGTCTGTGTGTTTGTGCAATAGATGATAGATAGATTAGGGTAGGACAGAGGTAGTTAGATGCACAAATGTTGGGAATGTTTGGAATCTGCACCAGCAGAGGAAAACAGCAAATGTTTCCTGCACCAAAAAAGAGACAAAAAAACAGAGGCAAAACCCATTATTATCATTTAATTTAAAGGAATCATTAGCGATTATTCTGCCGATTATCTTCTCGATTAATAGTTTTGTTACAGTTAAATGGTGAAAAATGTTGCCAGAAAAAACAACCAAAAGGCAACATATTTCAGTTTTCATGTTTTGACAACATTTCAAACCCGTAAAATATTCTATCACTGAAGACAAGGAAAAGCAACAAAACATCACATTTAAAAAGCTGGAACCAGAAGAATGTTTGGTCTTTTTTCTTAAAACTGACTCACAATGTAAACTGATAAACAAAACAACTGATAAATCAATTAACCAAGTAATGGTTTCTGCTCTACATCTAAGACAAATTATGGGCCACTGACGACCCCAGCCCCACCACCTCATACACAAAAATACAAGGCAAATAAAGCCATCAAACCTCTCCAGAGTATCATGAATGAAGAGGTTTTTGTTGATATCTCAGGTAGCCTACATCATGCTGTATTAATCTCGAACTCCCCCTCCGGGAAATCAATAAGAATTATCTTATCTTATCACATCTTAATATTTCTCCTGCAGATGGCAGACTTTTAATCACTGGAGTCCAGTGGACAGATAAACCAGACCAGACTCAGCACTAGGAATGTACAATAAGTTAAAAGTGGAAGGGAGGAGTGATACAAAAGATTACAAAGGCCCAGTTGTTTTGTTTTGTTTTGTTTTTTCACCTACAGTAAGGTCTCTTGCAGCACTGTGTGGGATGTAGATAACCATACGACATCACTTCCTTCCCCCCGCCACTGAGCCAGAGCGGAAGACGTGCTTCTTCTTCAGACGCCCTCTCTGTTTTCCTTTAACCTCACACGCCGGATGGCTTGCCCTTTTGCCGTCTGTCACCATGAAAAAAAGGGAACGAAGGAGGGCGAGCAGGCCAGGTGTCAAAGGACAGCACGGGATGGGGCAGTGACGACAATAACGACAGGATGAGAGCCGTTTTGTCCATTGCACGCAGCACTATCTGATCTGCCAGAGGGACAACAAGAGGAAGGAAAGGCTGACAGCATCAAGCAGAAGACACGTCGCTGTCATGGTGGTAATATTACCACAAATATATGTGAAGAATATGTAAAGCAGACTTCCTGATTAAATAATGCTGGCAGTGAAAATCCGAGCATTGAAACTAACAGCGCCAGATATGAAGCACACGAACCACCGGCGAAATATCAACTAATATTTTCAAAGACGAGCCAAAGTCTAATAATGTGAACACAAAACCGACTGGCCAAAAGACATAAACCTTGCAGGGAGGAAAAGGGAGTTGGGAGTAGTCTACCCAATATTTGCACTCCATCGCTGAGCCAGTGAAACACTAAAGATGTGGAGTGGAAGGATTATATATATATGTCTACCAGAGCGTTTGATGTAATAGTCTAAGTGAGCAATAAGAGCAAGAAAAAAATGTTTTATGTTGTACTTACTGACTAAATGGATTTGTTTGTTTGTTATTGCACTTTTGTAATCAAATTTCCCTCCTTCATTAAGATAATTACTTGCGTGTGGGACAACAGAGTCTGAGACAAGACCAATTACTGTAATTTAATTAGAAAGACTTTCCTGCGCACAGGCAGACAGACTGACTGACAGAACTTCAGCCGGGCCATTAAAGTATACAGCCAGTGAAGTACTAAATTTCATTATGGTGGGATTTATTACTCTGTACTTTCCACTCAAGCAAGAAATTGCCCCAGCACCTGATGACCAAAAGTGAAAGCATGCGACTGTCTTGTGCTCAGTTTTACCTTTGCTAGAACTGAATTCAAATTCAGTGCGAATCAGGTTTTTCTCCACCAGGTGGTGTTGCAGGGCTATCATAAACATTCACAGGGACAAACTCAAAGACAGTTTGGGCCCAAAGCCCGAACATAAAGCAAAATCTTCTTTTTTTTTTTAATTATCATTATTACTCAATCTCAAGCCTCCAGCTTTATATGCTGCCACAGAAAACATGAGATATTTGCTCTGATTAGATTGTACAGGAGCTGATAAGCTCGCTACAGTAGTTAATTCCACTGTTTGATTCCTATCTGAAACTGAAGGTCAAGTGCAGTATTAGAGTACAGCCACAGCCTAGTATGTCGTTAAATGAAAACCTTCTGACTCAATTTTCCCTTTAACAACTGCAATAAATCAGAAGAGCGCCACCGCTGAGCAGAGTGTGCCTCTAACCCAGGGCCTACCCGTTGTTCCCAGCCTAGCCAGTTAGTTCAGTATTGATTCTCCATCTCGCTGTGATACCACTATAACCATCTGGCCTATGAAGCTCACAGCCCTTGCCTGAAATCCAGTGTACGCTGCCCTCGGAGGGTAGCGGGAACACCATGAGAGGAAAGTCTCAGCGCACCCTCTGGGCTCTGGACTGTAGTGCTTTCGCTAAAAACAAACAAACTCTGCCCTCAACTCATGCCCTGCTAGTCAGCCTGCTTTAGCATCTACGCCTTTCACCTTATCTCCCCTCGCCATGGCTGCTCACAAACACAGACTTTTAAACAGTCGCTATGATAAATGATTCAGTCCTCAGGCAACTTTCCAGACTGTTGGTCGTAATATTAAAATAGCAGGATATTAAAATGAAAATTATGATTGACAAAAGTATTGACAGGCTCTCAGAGAAAGGATGGATTACCATGCATGCAAACGGGGTCAGTGTCTAGAAACGCTCTGACCAAAGGGGCTTCACACCTAGATAAACTTCCCTTGGCATAGAGGTCATTATGAAAAATCTTAAAGTATCACCATATTTGACTCTGAGAAAGTAAATCATAGTATGTGTGAAATGAGTAATGGGTGTGACAGGATGCTGTAGAGCAGCGATCCCATCCAGGGGGTTTCAATCTCTCAGTGGGTCCGAATAACAAAAAACTGGAAGAATTCAAAACTTCTGTTTTAAGAATAGTTGTTTCTCTTTTTCAGATTTTGTCTCCCTCTTGAGAAATACTGGATACGTTCACCTCCTTACGCCTCTTCAGGTTGTACCCCTCACTCATGTCCAAGCTGAGGTCAAGATCTGTGTTGAAGGGTTACAAGTGGGCGTTATTTTATTTTAAGAGGTCACAAGCCAGAAAGGTTACGAACACCACTCTCATTTTACAGTCTATCAGCTCTCGGAAAGTAAGTTCAACAGCGTCACTAAGAATCCAAAAGAGGTCTTGCAATTTTATTATGAACTTAACTGTGGAAGCCTTTCTGAAATACAAAGGAAGGATAATAAAACATAATATTTCTATTCCACTGCCATACAGCTGCATATCTCTACGTGCTCGGTCAGGTTCTTCTACTTAAATGATACGATGATTATCCAGCTCAGGCTGAAGGTGTGTGCGAATGGGCTCCCACCTGTGCAGAGGTAATTACAGGTCCACTCCTTTCGACAGTCACTGGGAGCAAGAATATAACTCTAAAACTGAGGCACTGCTTAACCACACACAGACCTGCTTGATGAAGAGTAACAAACCTAAACATTCACACTCATATGCACTCATACACCCCCCAACACACACACACAGAAACACCATTCTTACAAGCACACATGCTCATGAAATTGTCCTCATTTTGAGGGATTTATTACATTCTAATAAGCATCAATGTGATTTAATACAGCAGGTAATATTTATTTTACAGAACAATTTAAGACTCCTGGAATCTGTAAAACAGCAGTGAAAATGATTCAACGTAGAAAAATATATGAAGTACCATAATCAGCATATCCCCCAACAGCAAACAAAGAAACAAAACGACTCTTTAGCTTTATCATTTACTGAGGGACACACAATCTTTGAACTGCAAGAAACTTCAGAGGTAGACCACAAGGGCTGAATAGACTCCATTCAAAATAATTCAAAAGGAATAACCCGGAAGACTTGTACAAGAAT
The DNA here is from genome assembly GCF_020382885.2 of Scatophagus argus. Lineage (NCBI taxonomy): Eukaryota > Metazoa > Chordata > Actinopteri > Scatophagidae > Scatophagus > Scatophagus argus. Next base: position 22,905,193 of record NC_058493.1, read on the forward strand.
AACAATTTGTGTTTGTACACCAAAATCCAAAGATAAGTAGCACACACATTTAGTATCTATCACCTTTACATCAACAGAGAGAACTTTATGATTGTTAAATCCACCTCAATGGGTATAATTTTCAAAAGCAGAGGATCTTCCTCGATCCAACATATCTGAATGCATCTGTTATATATGTTACATAATACAACACTTATTGTTTGTATTGTCATATTACTCAAAAGTAGGAACAACCCCCCCAACACACACACACACACACAGAAAAACCTTGAAAATTTCAACTTCATTTGTGGTAAACTTGTTTCTGCAGAGTCCCAGAGTCATAGGCCCCTCAGGTGATATTATTCACTCATTGTAGTGCAATGTGTGTCATGCTGCATTTCAGTCACAGGTGTGTTCATAAGGGTGGGTTCGTGAATCCAGCCTGACGACCTGAGAATTACAATGCAAGAACACACTCCCCTTCACAAAGAGCAGAAAAAAAATCTTTAAATAAACTGAATTATGAGAAACAAATTGTGCTGTGAATTTAAAAGGCGGCGGTCAACTGTGTGGGACTGAGAGCAATAGAAGCTAACAAGCTTGCCGTAGAAGGAAATTTGGCCACAGTTTCACACAGATAGTCAAATGAACGCTGTGCTGCACTTCCTCTCTGGACAGTGTCGAGCCGGCGCGTTCACAATGCTAAACAGTAATTTGACACTGGCAGCAGTGAGAGGCTACTCAGCTTTCAGAATACATTCTAGATATCTAATAGGTAACTTCATGAAAACCCAATAATTATACATTTGTACCAAAACAACCACAGTGAAGATCCAGTGTCATCTAAACTACGCAAGGTGCATTAAGATTTTAAATCATCTGATTTTGTTGTGAAAACCTATTTCAGCATTGGTGCATTACACGATCGAAATCATTTCTCCTGCTGGAAAATAACAGCTTGATTCCATTGTGCTGGTTCAAAATGTATCGCATTTCAGAAAAATATCAGATTGCAAACAGGTGCTTTGACTGCATCCTGGTCTGTTGCTGTTTTGTTTTGGTTGCTGTTGCTCACTGTCTTGCCGCCTCTGCGTCTCTCTCGAAGGCCCTGTTGTCATAGTGATGCTGTTGTCTCTCTGGGTCAGGGCTCGCTGGGTCAGTCAACGGGACTTCGTAAATGGGTTCTCCTCCTGTCACTGTGATCACAGTGGCATCTGGTGGCGATTCAACGGAAATGTTCTCTTTTCCCTCGTCCTCAACGCCCAGGGCCTTCAGGATGTCGCACTTACACATGGGGCAGGTCCTCCTCTCCAGCAGCCAGGGCTCAATGCAGGCTTTGTGGAAGATGTGGTCACACGTTAGCACTGTCACCACTTCACCTGCCTTGTAGGATTCAATACACACCGCACACATGTGGGACTCAGAGGTCGTTTCCTCATCGCCTCTCTTGAGCGTGCGGACTTGTAGGCGCCCGATCGCCTTCTTAGCCTCAGATTTCAGCCTCCTCTCCATGCGCCTGTGCATGTTCAGAGTGTAGAGACGATTTGCAGAGATAAACACAAAGTAGGCGATCGAGGCTGCTGTGACAATGAAGAAGGCGATAGACAGGAAGTAAAGCCAGTAGGTGTCCATCCACGGCCCGTGAGGACTGCCAACAATGATGGACATCTCAACATCTGTCCCATTCTTAACCAGTTTGACAATCTCCATACCCGGAGTGTTGCCAATCATGATAGCCACAATATCTATCACATCTGGATGTGACATCTGAGTGGTGCTGTTGCCACTGCTATCCACATTATACACCACCACGGCAGCTGCCCCTTGGCGTTTGGCTGCACGGATCTTCTCACTGAAGGTACAGTTGCCCCTTTTAACCAAGGCTATCCAAGGCGGTGAGCTGGAATTGCGGTTGTAGATGGGACCTGGGCCACAGCCCTTGGGGTCTCCCTTGGGAAGTGTAACAATGCCCTCTGCATCCCCCAGGGGAGAGTTGCGACCATACACCCCACACTCACAAATTTTTGTCTCTGGCGCATTGCTGCCGTTAACATAGTTTATTTCAACCGTGGCTGTCCAAAACACGAAGGCAGCTGAATGGTGAACAAGTCCTGACAAACACAGCAAAAGCAGACAGTGTTGACTCTTCTTACCCATGGTAACGCTCCTCTAACAACAACAGGAAGCACTCTGTTAGCCTCTTTAGCTTCTTTTTAAACTCCTTTGTTGGTCCCAGTTCCTGGTTTACTTGAACCACAGCGATCTGAATACAGCTGCAGTTCCTCCCAACCTGCTGTCTACCGTAATCCGATATGAGCCTTTGGTAACATAACACGAGCTGTGCGTCAGCCACTCACCTCTCGTTATCTTCCTGAACCTTGAACACTCCTCACAGAGGGCAGGGTGCTGGTATTCAACAAGTTGAAGTACACAAAACACACAGACCTGTGCTGTTACGAGAGCCAAGGAACAGCAAAAGGGCAGGCAAGGAGCGATAAGCAAATGAAAAGAACAGTTTTGTGGACTTAGGTCCGGAACACCGAGTGATCTTGTGAAACTAACAAAAGCTGCTGACTTTTCCCTGTGCAATGATGAGCAGAGCAACTGAACAAGTTTTTCTTGTTTGGCCTGTTTCCTTCCCCTATTTCTATAAGTGACATCAATGTTATGAAAAGCAACTACCCCTTTACCTTGTGAATATTCACTCTGAAAAGACAAGTGCAATCTGCTTCCACTACACATTTTAACTTACACAGACACAGTACAAATGTATCCTTTAAATCCTACACAACGTGCATATATTTATATACTCAAGGTTTCCCCTGTATTCAAATATCTAGAAGCACTTCAATGTCTTCAATCCAGCTACAATGCCGGTGACAACTGAGATGGAACAGGACATTGTCAAGTTTCCATTGTATCCTCTTACACACAAGTGAAAGCACACACACACTGAGAGACAGAGGCTTCCGATGACAAATGAGACGGAGAGCTTTCTTGTCAAGCTATTTTAACTCAGTTCCCCAACACAAACTGCAGTACGCAGGTCTCTGCAGAATGTGCTATTAAATCATTAATCTCACTGGGATAAGGAAAAAGAAATCTGTAAATAAAAGAGAGTCTGGTATTTATTCTTAAAACAGCAGCGGCTCACAGTCCTTGATAACAAGAACAATGGTGCAACTATGACCCTTAAATTCCTGAAACTCACATAATTACACAGCAGAGAGCAAAGCACAGTGTGAACTTCAAGAATGAAATATATATATATGTTAACTCCAGAAAGAAAAAATCTGCTTTGTTTCACTCTATAAAATATATATATATGTATATGTTGGTGTGCATTTAGAAATCACATTTTCAACATGTCCTCGGAGACTTTCTGCTCCAATACTGACATCTACTGGTGAGAAAAGGGTCTGCTCAGAGACAATATCAAACTGCTGCATCAAAACACTGTGAACAATACTAGCTGATATGACTCTGGATCGGAAGTGCACGCCATGAATACAGATTATTTTATCCAAAAAGATGTTTTGTGATTTCAGTTGCACTCCACCATTAAAGAAGTCACCTCATTCTGGCTGATTCACTCTTGAAAGAATCAATATGATGTCATTAAATAATCCTATGAATAAATATGACAAATTCATCTTCAAGTAATGAAAAGTGGCATTAGGATATGAAATAAAACGGTTAGTGGGGGAAATAAAACTAAACTTCAATAAAATGCATGACATAAATGTGAGCCGAGTTTAATTTTATCTCACAATTTCATAGCTAATCCACATATTTTTGTCTGATTTTATGTTTTTTTTTTCTTGGTCAGAAACGTTAAGTCTCCCGCACAGCTACACATTTCCTTTTTTTGTCAAGGAGTCAAACTACAAGATGACTCACAAAGTTTAAAAAACAGAAAACCTTATTATCCATTTGCACCACACGGGGGCGCCATTGACTCATCGTTGTCCCTTATTTAAAAGAAAAAAAAAACAACAACCGGAGACTGACTTTAGCTGACATGTCGGGCCCATCTTTTCATTTCTTTCTTTATTTGTAAATAAAATAACTGCCAGTCTTTACGACACTCAGTGCTCGGTGCTTTGCATTCATACAACCTGCTCGGCCTACGTGGTTCACACAAACGCGACAGTTTAGTGCGAATGAAATAAAACTGAGCAGAGCAACTTACCACGCGTCCCACGGCTCCGTCCCTGCACTGACGACACAGCACGCTGTCTCGAGGTGTGCCTGTGTTTTCCTGCTTTGTGGATTTTAGGGGTGGTGGTGGTGGGGGGACATCGGGGCATGTCCAAACAAGCCCGACACCCCGTCACTCCGCACACACCTGTCACACACATCCACCTGTCAGGGTCCTGTTAAGTCGCTTTAGTTGTAAAATGAGTGAGTGAATAACTTATGGCGTAGGCTGGTTTGGATATCTACGCAATGTAGCAAAGCACAGGGTCATATTTATAACTTTTATCATATGATGTTATATAAGAATTAAGATCTACATTGACATAGGTCCGCGGATGGAGACTGAGGAGCGGATGCAGCCTCCGACGCCGTACTTAGTCCAGATTTGAAACGATTGGAGGCCTTTTTGTCTCATGTTATCGGCCCGCAGTCTGCGCCCAGACTGAGGCGTGTGTGATCTCTAACTCCTCACACTTCCACTGATGTTCACGAGGAAAGCTGAACTGTGAGCTACCTTTCCTTTTGGCGTCAGACTTTATATTGTAGCTCCAAAGGTGAAGCTTAATAGTTTTAATTTTAATTGTAAATTTGGGTTGTGTGTTTGTTAGCAGAAAATCATTTTTCCGCCTTTAAAGATGTGATAGGAATGTGTTAAAGTGGCTTTATGTTGAATTACCCCACCTCCTCCTCCTCCTCCAAATAAGCCCCAGGCTGCAGGTCGGTTCAGCTCGAGTGGAACGACTCGCAACTCGTGACCCCCCTCCCCATTCTTGGGGCCAGGCCTTAAGAGATGCTTTCTCCCCATAACTACCTCTCTTTCTTTGCAGCTTTTAGTCGTAGTGTTAGATGCTCCAGCGTTTACGAGAAGTTTGAGCCCACATTTGATCTCTGCAAGCTTGTAGGACTTGATGACTGCCTGGAATAATTCCTATTAATTTTCTGACCCAAATGGCCACGAATAAGGTTGCAGCTGTGCAGAAAAAGAAGAGGAAAGACTTCATACCTTATTTTCTAGGATTTGTGATATTTTTGTATTGCACGGTCCACCTTGTGTCATTCACAGCAAAAACAACTCAGGAGACCCACTCAGCCAGGGTGCGCCGGGCTCTTGGTAAGAAAATCACATGTGGAAATCATTTGTATGTGATTTTCTTTTTGTTTCTTCTCATAGTCTAATGTTTTGAAATCTCCCACAATATTCCTCCACAATGTGTTTCTTTTATCAGTTTAATCTGTTTAGGGTGTCATTATACGCAAATGTCATGGTTCATTTACAGTAAGTGTGGGTGTGTGAATCAATTGCGTGGCCCAGCAGCTGTGACAGTTGTTTGCTCTACTAACCATCATGTCCTATTGGCATGAAATCCCGTGTAAGTGCCATGGAGAGTTCAAATTATCTCGGCCGGCGCAGAACTAAAGCATCAGTGTTGTTGTTGTTGTTGTTGCTGAGGATTTGACGAGATTTTTGTCAGTGATGTTGCTGGGTTGTGTGTGTGTGTGTGTGTCCTGCCGTTTCAGAGAATGAGACGGAGTGCATCTCGCCACAGTCCTCTGAGTTTCCCGACGGCTTCTTCACGGTGCAGGAGAGGAAGGATGGAGGACTCGTTATTTACTTCATGCTTATTTTCTACATGCTGTTGGCCGTCTCGGTAGTCTGCGACGATTACTTTCTGCCGTCGTTAGAAGTGATCAGTGAACGTAAGTGACGTGTGTGCTTCACATGAACCGGCTGGGTGGGTAAATCATGTTACAGCTGCGGGTTTATTTTGGCTTATTTCATATCACAACAGCCAACAGGACTTGTAAGAATACCTACATATGTGGAGATATTATGTAAAAGTGTACACATATAATTGAAACGTTTTTTTAGTTTGTGTTTAAATTACTAGAAGTAACTTTTACCAGGGTGTGGTTGTGGAGTTTCCTCTCCATGTTTCTGCTTTTGTTTTAGATGGGGATGTTTGTTCAATTAAACCGACTTAACTAACTTAACTGTTGCTCAGCTAAATTAATAAGCATTAATGAAATGTGAACACAACTGATAAACTTACAGGCAGTGGATAGATGCACTATAGAGACAAAAGTATTGGGGCACCTGACCATAACACCAAAAGAGACTTTAATGGCGTCACATTCTAAACACACAGACAGCTTTGCAGCTACAACAGCTTCCACTCTTCTGTGAAGGCTTTCCACAACAAGTTGGAGTGTGTCTGTGGGAATTTGTGCCCATTCATGCAGTAGAGCATTTGTGAGGTCAGGCACTGATGTTGGACCAAAAGGCCTGACTCACAGTCTCTGTTCCAGTTCATCCCAAAGGTGTTGGATGGGGTTGAGGTCAGGGCTCTGTGTGGGCCAGTCAAGTTCTTCCACACCAAACTCATCCAACCATGTCTTTATGGAGCTTTGCTTTGTGCACTGGGCCACAGTCATGCTGGAATAGAAAAGGGCCTTCAACAAACTGTTAACCCATAACATTGTCCAAAATGTCTTGGTATGCTGAATCATTAAGATTTCCCTTCACTGGAAGTCAGGGGCCGAGCCCATCCTCTGAAAACAGCCCCATAAAGAGGTGTGACTGGATACTTTTGTCTTTATAGTGTGACATACATAGCTTTTGTAATTTGTAGTGTTGTTGAATTGGATTATGAAACATCAGATTTGTATTATTTTGTACACAGCATGTTAATTGTCATGTATTCTTGATGTTTCGTGCGTCCCTCTCTCTCAGGTCTGGGACTGTCTCAGGATGTAGCAGGAGCCACGTTTATGGCAGCTGGGAGTTCTGCACCTGAACTGGTCACAGCCTTTCTGGGTAATCATGCATTTGTATTAGAATAATTACAAGCAGCTATGATGATGATGCTGACAACCAAGCATGATCACCACTGTCACTGTGTCCCTTCCCAAAGCTGCTGGACTGTTACTCCACAGCCATATGGGAACAGAGAGGCACTGTGGCCTTATTGGGAGAATATCTTTCCTCTCAGCACTTTGTTGTGCTCACGTTTCCTCTTGTTCATCACAAACGCTTCCACATTTTCCCTCTTCTCAATGTTAAGATGTGCTTCTCATGTGTGTTAGGTGTGTTTGTGACAAAGGGAGACATTGGGGTCAGCACCATCGTGGGATCAGCAGTCTACAACCTGCTAGGAATCTGTGCTGCATGTGGTCTCTTGGCCTCTATGGTACATTCTGACACCTTTACACAATGACAATAATCAGACAAAGATTACCCTCCCACTAACCACCTGTACATAAAAACAATACCTTCACTGGGTCAAAGAGGGGAAGTCATTGTATGCATTTTCCTGTATGAGCTGTAAACCATTTATCTTTGTTTGCTTTTACAGGCTGGGAGACTCACCTGTTGGCCACTGTTCAGGGACTGCCTGGCATATGGCATCAGTGTCGCCGCTGTGATTGCCATCATTTCCGATAACAAGGTGTACTGGTGAGCTTGTGCATTTACTAACTCAGCATCAGGGTGTGTTGAAATGTTCCCCTGATCTGACACCACCTACATATAAGGTAGCTATAAAAGACAAAGTTAGATCCATCTGTTTACGGCATTGTGTAACACAATAAATGAAAACAGATCACAAAACAACTGTGTTGTACTGTGACTCATGGACATTTATTACAAGGGCAGTAAAGAGCAATAAATGCCTCTTAAATTCCAAACTTGACCACCATAAACACAGCTGCAGTAGCAATCCGAGTTTATGAAAGATTTCCACATATAATGGAATTAATTTGCTTAGGTAGGAAGACAGGATTAAATGACAAAGAACACAGTTTTATCACAATCAAGATGTGGCGTTTCATAAAAGCTGAGCCACAAGCTTTGTGTGAAATTAAACATTTTGATTTGAAACAATAACCACAACAGTGACGTTGATTTTGGTCATTCAAAATATATTTTAAAAATCACTTGGTTAGACGCAAAACAACTTTCGAGGTCATTTATGCCCTGCATGTGCTCTGTGGTGAATATTTTAAAGACAAGGTTCTATTTGATTAGGTGTTGCCAGAGCTTTGGACCATATTCCACACCCTTTTTCAGCAACCTGCTCACATGTTATAACATGACCAACGTCCTGTACTTCGGCCATGTGATGACAACTCAGCAACTCAGTTTCATTTCCTGAAGTACGCCATGGACAAAAGCTCCAAAAATATCATAGTAAAAGGGCCCTGCATTTAGACAACTTGCTTACTCGTGTCTGTCCCCAAGGTCAAGAATTAATCTCAATGCTCAAACTGCACATTTTGCTTCCAGGTACGACGCTGCCTGCCTGCTGCTGGTCTACGGTGTCTACATCGTGGTCCTGTGCTTTGACCTTCGCATCAGTGAGTTCGTCCTGAGGAAGCTGAGCCCTTGCTGCACCTGTCTGGGTAAAGGATCTGGCGAGAAGACGGAGAGGCAGCCTCTCATGGGCTGGAACGACGACACCAATCTGCGAGTCCACAGTCGCTCCAGAACGGACAGTGGGATCTTCCAGGACGACTCAGGATACTCTCACCTGTCCCTCAGCCTGCATGGCCTCAATGAGATTCCGGAAGGTAAAAACGCAATTTTTATTAACACAAGTTCACAGTTTTTTGAACATGACGTCTCCGCCAATATGACCCCCTGACAATGTGATACAAATGTTGTCTGATTGCATTCCATCAGAGCACAAAAGTGTTTTTGCTGTGCCGGAGAGCGACATGAAGCGGATCCTCTGGGTTCTGTCTCTGCCCATCATCACTTTGCTTTTCCTGACCACCCCTGACTGCAGGAGAAGGTTCTGGAAGAAATGGTTCGTGATAACCTTCATCATGTCGGCTGTGTGGATCTCGGGCTTCACATACATACTGGTGTGGATGGTCACTGTTGTCGGTAAGATCTTTGTGTGAACTGCACGCTCTGTGATGAGCCGTTCTTTTCCTCAGTCTTTTCAGTTGAGGCGCGGGTGAAAATCACCCTCTCACCCACAGGGTTATGAAGCCTTTGTAGATCACAAGTGTTTGAAACTTGTGAGAAAAAAATGTCTCATTTGTAGAGTAGAATCACATGTCGGTCTGCTGGCTAATTCCTGAAATGCCATTGTCCTGGAAAGTTAAGAGGGGGGCTATTGTAGCTCCAGCGGGCCATGTGCTTACCCAGCCACAGCAGGATTACAGTCCGCTTCACCCCTAAGGAAACACGGTCATGTGAGCCCTGCAAGAACAGCTTTACCCCCACCATCTACAGCACACATGTAAACTATAAAACTGACGTACGATCAGGCCGAAAGGGCAGCTTCATCATGTGACCATGATAGATCTACTGAAGTATAATGAGATTATTATCCCGTAGTCGCCAGATTGGCTCACATGAAAGGAGAGTTCAGTCTTATGAAAGGGCAGGCATGGGACCAAGCAGGTACAAACATACAGTATGTGACTGAGATTGTTTCTCTGCCTTGTTTGTAAACCAGCTGCATCATAGCGCACAATTCAGAGAACTCATGAAAGGGTGCAGTGTAACACATGCAGTGGGAATGATTCATTGGAAGTCTTGGTTCATGATAGGTGATTAACATTTGGGTAACACTGTAGCTTAAGAGTAGTTAAAAATGTTTTTTTTTTTTCCCACAATGGTCTCCAATCAGTCATCGCCATCATTGAGGACACAAGGTCACAAACCCTACTTATGTAATATTTGTGTTGTATAGTGGCATGAAAAGAAGTTTCCATTCAAGGATTACACACATTTTACATCTGTTGGCTCTTCTAAGTCTATTCTAATATGTTTGTAGACTAAAATGAAAAGCATAAAGTAGTTTTTACCAAAATCATCTTGCATCACCACATAATGTTAGGAAAAAGATTTACAGCACATGTAATTGAAAAGCTGAATAATGAATAGGGCATAAAATCTAGCTACTTTTTTGAATGCTCAAAACACTCTACAGTTACATTGGTGGCTAAGCTATAAGCTAAGTATTAAATCTTGGCTGAGCCGGACTCTGATGCTGAGTTGTTCTTGTGCTCACACAGGTGAGACCCTCAACATCCCTGATACAGTTATGGGACTTACTCTGCTTGCTGCTGGGACCAGTATACCCGACACTGTGGCCAGCGTGATGGTGGCCAGAGAAGGTAAACATCAGTGTCACATTTTATCATCTGCACCATCACCGTAGTCCTGGGTATAGTTTGAGCCCCACCATAGCAAAACATTTTGCTGAATCATCAGCCATTTTAGAAATTACAGGAATTAACCTAAATACTGAAGCTGTGTGAAAATACTTTGGCTCAGTATGTGAACATGTTTTCTGCTCATCAGGGAAAGCAGACATGGCCATGTCCAACATCGTGGGCTCTAATGTTTTTGACATGCTGTGCCTGGGCCTCCCTTGGTTTATCAAGACTGCTTTTGTGGACACCACCAACCCCGTAGAGGTCAACAGCACTGGACTGGTCTTCATTTCCTGCACGCTTCTCCTTTCCATCGTCTTCCTTTTTGTAGCCGTTCATATTAACGGGTGGAAGTTGGACTGGAAGTTGGGAATCGTTTGTCTCATCTGCTACATCCTCTTTGCCACTCTGTCCATCCTGTATGAACTGGGGATTATTGGAAATAATCCGATAAGACTGTGCAGTGACTGAGATCTGACCTCTCCTGGACTGAAGCCATAGCCTCTGAGACCCTTAACAACAGTGCAATAACAGAACAAAACAAGACAAGGATCCAGGGTCCCTCTCACGTACTTCTAAAGAAGATGAAAAGGATGATCTCTTTTAGTAATTTATATATTTAATTAAACCAAAGGGAGGAATGTACCAAAGATCATCCTCTTGTGTGCATGTCAGCCCAGACTTCTCAAGACCCGCCATCAAGTCGACAGGTCTCCTGTCTTACTCAAAGACCTATATAGAGAAAATGTGTCATCACAGGACTAACTGCAGAGTTCAGATAAATCCAGAACTGACAAGTCAGAGTCAAGTAATAAAAGTGTCAACTATATTCATGTGGCCTTGTCCTCCTTTTCAGGTCAGTGGTCAAGTTAAAAGACAACAAAAAAAAAAGAGAGGGCACTAAGTACACAACTTTGATAACCTTTTACAAGCAAGTCCTTATTGTCTGCAAAGAGGATGGTGTAAAGAGTCACAAGCAGCAAACTTTCCACTCCTCTTCCATCACCTTGAATGGAAAAATTACTTCAGTTTTTGGTAGTTGTGCTTCCAGGTAACTGTAAAGCTTACCTGGACCTGAGACACCGATCTATACCAAGAATTCTAAGTGACCATCCTATTCTTTGGAATAATAATAAAAAAAACAATCTCAGATTTATGGAACTTTTATCACTTTCTGTGATTAACGTTGGTGAAATCAATGTCCATTCTATCCAGCTGCTGCCTTTGTGATTATTGTGGAATTTCCCCATTTTGAAAAGGCCACTGTATGGCACTGTTGAGCAATAATGCTTATAAAAGCAGCACCTGAGGTTCAGTTTACACAAGGTGAAGAACACTTCGAGACTTTGATCCGAGCAGGTTTTACAACCACCAGGTTTAAAAATTAAAAAGTTTATTTGTTCAAATAAACTGCCTGACAAATTCAAAAGGGTTTACAAAACAAAGATAAAAGAGCTATGTAGTATATAAACAAAAAAAACTGAAACAGTGGACACATGGAGATATGACGTAATTGTGTTTTTAAAACAAAACAAAAGATCATTGGCAAGAGGGCTGAATGTGGAAGTGTGTTAGCATGACTTCTAGAAAAGCTCTAGGCGTTGCGATCAATACGGACGTCCACCTCTCGACCGTTGATCTTGGTTCCGTTCATCATCCTGCAGGCCTTCTCAGCGCTCTCTGGAGAGTCAAATCGCACTGTTCCACAGCCCTTTGACTTTCCGTTCTCCATCTTGATCTCTGCAAACATCACCTGGCCTGCAGTAGAAAAGAAAGAGCAGTGAATGATTTCTAAAAACCAATCTCTATTTGGCTTTAATGTTCATTGACAGCTCGTGATGTAATGTCAGCAAGACTTCGAGAGGTTTTTCTGTTAAACAACAAAGATATAATTCATTGTGAGTATCTCAAGGAAATTCAATCGAATGCAACTGGACTTAGTTATTTATCTTTGAAGACGTTTCACCTCTCATCCAAGAGGCTTCATCAGTTCATGCTCGCTTGACTAGGCTGGGACTAGTCCAACTAGGTGGTGTGGAGACCCAGGTATTTAACCTCTGTGGAGGCATTCACATGGCCAGTGGTGTCATAGGCTCGTTTGGTGCCCCATTGTGCCAAATGACAGTCGTTGGGGATGGTGAAGTTGGTTTCGACTTCGTTAATGCTCTATTGTGTTATAACGACAGTCGTTAGAGTCACATGGGGTCCTTTGTGAATGGCAGTTGTTCTTAGAAGCTAAGTTGTTGAATCTCCTGGGAAGAGATGAAAGGGCAGCATTGTAAATTGGAGATAGGTGGTGTCGCAGACCTCCTCCTCTGTTGAGAGATGGTTTTTCTAATTTCACATAGATGGCTTCTTTTACTCCTCTTTCAAACCATCCATCCTCTCTGTCCAAGATGTGAACATTGTTGTCCTCAAAGGAGTGAGCTTTCTCCTTCAGGTGTAGGTAGACGGTAGACTCATTGCATTGGACAGCGTACACCAGATTGCTTTTCTGAGTGTGTGGTTTTCTGTGTTTGGGATGTACTAGTCTCTGTCTGAGTGTGTTGCTGGGTTTGAAATACACAGGGATACGGTGCTTGCTGAAGATCCTCCTGAGTTTTTCCTGATACCCCAGATAGATATGGGATGACTATGTTATTTCTTTTGTCCTGTTTTTCCTCCTCAACCACCTTGGTGGTGTTCTTCCTGGAACCAGCTGCAGTTTTCACAAAGGTCCAACTGGGATAACCACACGTTTTGAGGCCTGAAGCCTCTTGGATGAGAGGTGAAACGTCTTCAAAGACAAATAACTAAGTCCAGTTGCATTCGATTGAATTTCCTTGAGATAACCATGACCTGGATGAATGAGAATATTCACAGGCTTCATAGTGAGTAATTCTTACAAAGCAAAAGACTTACCACAGTGACTGAACTTTTCTTTCAGCTTCTGCCATGTGAGGTCATAGGACAGCTGCAACACAGAAATCAGAGGCTCAGTCAACAGAACATATCTGAGGCTACACAAAACCCCCACAAGATGCAGATCAAAAGATGAGTCCATCAATAAAGCATTCAGTATAAATTCGGCTAATTCAACTGAACGAAGAGAGTTAGAAGGGTGAGTGAGCGCGATCACCCACGATTTGTGAAACTGGATCATATTTTATGGAGAAAATGTTTTCCGAGTTCCCTTTAGTTGGTGCTAAAGTGACCCTTAACCACTGCCAATTGTAGCTGCTGCTAGCTAGTTAGCTCAGTTAGCAGTGTAGCTCGCTGACTCTGCCCAGACCTGACTGGGACATGGGAAATGTTGGTGTGTAAGCAGCCTGACATCTGGCATTATGACAGAAGCAAAGGTGCTAAACATCCTCTTTAGCACCTTTGCTTCTGTCATGATGTCAGAAGCAAAGGTGCTTCTGTTGTTTGACGGCAGAAGCTAAGAAAGGAAAAAGACGGAGCAAGAGGCAAGTAAATATCAGGTTTGCTTATAGTCGTCAGCGAGAGCCTTGCAAAATAAAAGTCCACCACACAGCTGCCGAGATGGCCCTCTGGACTAATGTATTATGTCTTGCGTTGTTGCTCTTGCTTGATGTTTAGCTGTGTTCTTAAAGTTGTCAGCTTGCTAGTTTTTGATAATGTAATCGTAACAACTGCTTGGGTACAAACTAAAAAAAGAAAAACGTTCTGGCATAACATTGCTTTAACAGAACCCTTCTCACATAACCAGCCCACACTTACATTTCGCACAAAGATCTGACATCCTGCTTTGGACCCAGAGCCTCGCTCAGACATGCCTCCACCCATATGGCCATAACCCCCAAAGCCACGGTTCATGTCCATTCCCGACATGCCCATCCGGTCAAAGCCTGAGCCCATTCGGTCCATCGACATATTGCCCAGTCCACCACCTGCAATTAATACACAAGCACACACACGCTAATAAAAGACAGCAATTTACATTAATGTACTGCATATTCTAATAGGGCAAGACATAGAGGTTCAAGAACCATTTAATCCTGTAATATTAATGCAATGCAAGTTTGTTATTTCTTTCTTTTTAATTGCCAAGCAACTCCACAACATTAAGTGCAAAGCAGTAACTACTGGGTGACTGACTGGGCATCTTCATGGCATCACTGCTCGGAAACAGCTGTGCCAATAACAGTTCGGCATGACAACAACAGCTGGAACATAAGACCCTTCTTCCGCATGCATGAAAGAAACACAAAGCACGACAAATCTGCAGCCAATGGGAGATGGCATAATTTTTATAATTTCATTTGGACCATGATGACATAAATAAAGAACATAAAACTTATATACCAGCATCCATCCCACACTATTTCACTTTTACTTCTGCTGTATCTCATAATATAAACTGTCAAGTCACAATGTGACACTCATAAGCATTTTAAAAAACAAAACAAAATATTTAACATAATTTAGTTAAAGAAGACAGTTGCAGAAGGCAATGAACAACTGCAACCAGTCTGGTGTGTGTAGAATTGTTTTCTACACACACCAGAACTAAGTTATTATGCTATAGCAGGCTGGTGTCATTTGCACATAATTTAATTCAAGGTAAACACAGTGGGAGGGCTGACAGCAGATACAGTAAGAGTCACTCAACTTGTAGATCAATGCAGACCGACTTACTGCTGTCCCTGCTTTAACCATGTTAAATGTAAATTCATGGCAATATAACAGTTAATTTAATAATTAACACTGCATGGCAAATTGTCTTCCACTCAGCTGTAACCACAACATCATACACATACAGGATGTCCCAGTGTAAATCACCACTGACCCTAATTTAGTATGCACCCTACACCAGAACTGATGGACCTCATCTTTCACGCACAACACAGGAGTCAAGCCAATGTTTGTACCAAGATCATCTAATTGAAGACCAGTCTCTCAAAGTAATGGGCCCCCTTACTGCTCACCTCCCTTTCAGCAAGACTTGACACTTAAAGACTTTGTGCATCACCATGATACATGAATACTCATTCCTGCTTTCACATGACTGGCTGTATAAACTAAGACTGCATAGTGACTTTCAATGATAATTTAACAAAACATCAAACTGAACCTCAAAACCGAATGCACGTCCATAGGGGAAGAACTGATATAGAAAAGATTTAGGAAAAAAAAACTTTGTGTGGAATATTTCATGTACCTAATCCAGTCCCCATGTGCCCCATGCCACCACTACCCATGCCTCCTCCAAAACCTCCACCTACAGAAGAGAATGCAAGTTGGTGCAGATTAGATCAGACCATAAGACAAAAAAATTTAACAACGGCAAACATAGAACAGCAATATAACAGAAAACAAGACTAGAAGGAACCCCCTAAACGCCCATCATTACTCAAAAGAAAAACTTGCACAAGAGCTGTCTGATGTCAGAGTATCACTTACCCATCCCTCCAAAAGAATCCCCAAATCCTCGATTCATTGGCATGTCATTGTGGCCAAAGTCTCGATCCATTCCACCCATTCCTGACCGGTACATATCTTAACAGAGAGGAAAAAAAAAAAACAAAATGTGACCTCAGACTTAGCTTAGCAACAGCCCAGGCGCATATCACTGTTTACAGTACAGCATCCTAGAACTGAACCTCATCTCTGTCCAGCAGGAGTGAATACACTCGCTTACCTCCCATCCTACCTCCCATGTCTCTTCCTCCAAAGCCGCCCATGTTGCCCATGTTATCCATGCCTCCAAAGCCCCCGCCACTCATTCCTGTCCAAAGCAGCGCAAAGTTTGAACAAAGGGCTCTAGTCTTTCACAGAGAAAACTCATTAGGAAGCAAAAACCTTACCTCCTCCGAGCCTGTTCATCCCACCACAACCTGGAGCATCCATACCTGTGGCAGAAGATGTCAGTCAAGCCGTACCAAAGTACACAACAGATAAATTATCTATGAACAGCCTGATTTACAAATACTGCACAAAGGTGCATTTGAACTCAATGTAAGTTACATCATGACACCCAGCAGTGTAAAGGTTGTGTGTTACAGCTGGTAGGAGCTCTGCCTGTATTATCTCTTTAACCCATATTAGCTATCAGACATGCATCTGATTCTCTATGATAAGTAACTGCCTATACAGACTGGTTTGCAACACCAATGAACATTTTCTGCCAAAACATAACTACAAATAGTGATATAACAGTATTTATTATTTTCTGTTTGATTGATTTAACCATCTATCAATGCCTTAGGATACCTATGTTTTGTTACTGACCAAAAATACTTGTTGTTGTATACTGACAAAAGTTATGGAAAATAAAATAGTAATTGAAAAATTGAGGGATAACTGACCTCCAGGCCCCATGGAGCCCATGCCTCCTCCACTGCTCAGACGGTTGGCATTTATAGGCTGTCCTCCTGGCCCCAGTCCCATACCAATACCACCTAAACCCCCTACACAAACAGTAAAAGAAACAGTGATTACATACCATTCAAGAATTTACACAAAGATGAATCAATAAGCAATGATACTACTGACATTTATTATAACAGTCTTATTATCATGTGCAATTTGTTCCCAGAGGCTCATCATAACACTGGCAATGTCAGTGCTGTACACAGATCACTGAGTTTATTACTATGGATATGAGTTAGATATCACCGACAGTGTACTCACGTGGTAACTGAGGTGTTTTTTCTACCTGACGGAAATCATCAGGGGGAAGAGATTTTTCATCCTATGAAACCACAACGCAAGTTTAAGAAATACAACAGTTGTCTATATCAATCATCCTCTGCAAAACTGAAGTTGTACCATAACTAAAAACAACATACCATTTTAACATGCATCTGTCTGTCAAAGAGCATCTGTCCATTGAACATGGCTGAGTCCAGAGTCAAGAAGAAGGTCACAGAAATTTGCCAAGCATTGGTTAGTGTGCTTTTTCAACTGTATATTCTATTTCAGTGTTCAGTTATGAAGGATACATATGGCCTGCACAGCCTCCAGTGACTGCTCAAAAGTCACTGTTCCCATCCCGCGGCTCTTGCCATCTTTATCCTCTTTAACATCTGCTCGTTTCACCACGCCTGCCATGCCAAACACCTCCTTTAACTTCTTCCAGCCCACCTTGAAATCCAGCTGTAAAACAACAAACAGACACCACCATTTTTAATTGTCATGAATGACTAACCCGAACTATATTAAGAAATTGTTTTTCATTGTATCCTCACATTTGCCACAAACACTGTGCTGCCCAGTCTTCCGGCCTGCAGTGCGTGGATGACGTCGGGTGGAATGTTGGGGTTGTTGGCAATGGAAGGTGGGATGTTCATCCCACCGGGCCCCATGTCCTGCCCACGACCTCCCAGTTGACCTCCTCCCATACGCTGCAGCACACGCCGAGCATGTTCCCCATCAGGGTCCTTCAATAAGAAACACATGAAAACTTACTTCTGAAATGTGAAACCAAGAAAGTCTAGATAACCATGAACAATCACCATGTGTTGAACAACAAATAATAGCATATAATAAGGGACAAAAAAATTCCACACTTAGTAATGTTATCTGGTGTCCATTATATTTTCTGTTCCACTTAGAAATACTAAATAATATAACTAAATAACTGACAAATATTTCATTTTATAGTAGCAAGGTGACCGATGTTTGTGTTGGGATCATTTATGTTTTGAAATCTGCACCACAATAGTAGTAAGGCTGTTAAAAAAAAAAAAAAAAAAAAAGACACTTAATATCTGCTGCTGCTCTGAGGAAAAATGCATTTAAAATAGTGTAATACTTAAGAGCAGAAAGTGCAATTTTTTTTTATTTATTTCTAGAAACCAAAAGAAGCAGCTGTTTCAGAAGATTACAATATAATCCAACTTTTCACCAGAGCATAATTTGTTCTCACCTCCTTGATGTTGAGTGGCCTTCCGCTCAAGTCATGCTTATTCATAGTTTCTATCGCCTTCTTCACAAACTCTTCATCTTTGAACTCCACCACACTGTGAATTAAGGAAACAGAGGCATCAGATGAGTCCATGCAAGTTCAAAAGAGGGGAGAAAAAAAGAGAGAGAGAAAGAAAGTAAGACAGTTTCTTACCCACAACCCTAACCAGGAGGCATCATAAGAGGCCAGGTAGCACACACATCCACAGACGAGGGAGTGAATAAAGTACAGTTAGAATCAAGACAAAGCACAAGCACATTATAAATCTAATCAATCAACATGCTTTTAGTATCTTCTATAGTGCATGTTGGCCATGTTTTGCCCACTGGCTTGAGCCAGCAGGTTTTTAGTTGTGTTTAAGTAAGTTTAAGGCAAACGAGATTAAAACACTAATAACAGCAACATTTAAAATCAATATTTCACAAAAATAAAAAGATATGTTTCAGTAAAAACATGTATCATCAGTAGATACCTATGCATAGTAATTTAACTGAAACGCTGCATTGTTTTGAACTGGACACAAACACCAAGGTGGAAAATGGAAAAAAAATGCATTTACAAATTTATTCAGTACATGTTTTTAGAATTAAATAGCTCTATCACACCAATAAAGAAAAATCATGTGGTTCACCTTTGCATCTATTATATGCATTACTGCAATTTAGCACGAGAACATAATAATAAAAGACATTACAGGATCTTTCAAGACTGTTTGTTCCTTTGAAAAGAGAGAGCTGTGTCATATAACGGAATTGTAAAATAAGATTTTGAGACATGAGGGTCAATCAATAAGACAAATCACACAACCCACATTTCCCTTTGGAAAATGGCCAAACAAACAAACTTTAACACCAATTGAAATGACAACAACAAAAGCAAAAGTGTACTCTTAGATGAATTCATTAGGCTACTTTTCCAAAATCAACAGGACATCTCCCTTTCAAATGAATATCAATCATTGGCCATCTATCAGGCTCTAAACACAACCTACAGTATCTCCAGTTCAGTAACTTGTGAGACCCAAAGGATCAGAACCTAAAAGAGCACTTGATTAATGATAGCCTGCTGAGGGCATTTTAAACCTCGTGCAGCAAATTGGCCACATCACTTACCCTTGACTTTCCTTCTGCATCCTTAAAGAGCTCCACGTATGTAACCTCACCAACTACATGAGACATACAAAGGAAAAATACCAAAAGAACAAAGGAATTTAAGTCACCAAGTCTTCAAGTCGCCGTTGGCCTTGGCAATGCCGCTACAGATGGAAATGTCCCATTAATGATCAACAGTCAGCCCAGACCAACATCCCACCAGACAACACCATGCCTTTCTGGGCAGTGACTGAGACACCCAAAGGCCAAGGCCAGAGAGAAACACAGCTACATTAAACCTGGGAAATTCAAAAGACTTCAACATGATCAGTTTGTCAACAGATTCCATTCATAGCAGTTGAAAGTTTTAAGCTGTCCTTGGACCTTTCAAAAGGCATCTTAAGACCCCAATAATTCAGAAAGTAAAACATTACAAAATTTCATTCATATAATCAAGATTCACCTTGCAACAGATGCAACAAAATCATTCAACAATCAATTCTACTAAAGGTTTGAGGTTACATGTTGGAGCTGACAATGCCATAAAACAAGTGACAATTTAACTAAGTACATCTTCCTTTTCTCACAGACATATCAGCCCAAACTAAATTGGTGTCCATCCAAAAGAAATTTAATGAATCTCCAATAACCTAATATCACACTATGTTGGTTCCCTACTATCTGCACTAAGTACATCCAGAGAAAGCTACAAACTACTTGACTACTGGTAGAAGCAGGATGCTCCATCTGGTAACGAAGGAAAAAGGGTCAAGAACTTCTAATCAGCTGAAGAGCTAGAGAGAAGGGGAGACACCATCCCATCACTGGGAACATTACCTTTTTCACGCATTAGATCTTTAATTGCCTGCCACTTCATATCATAGGGGATATTGCTGATGAACACCCGGTTTCTGTGAGCACCCTTCTTTTCTCCACCATGTTTGTCTTTGTAGGGGTGGTACCGGTTTCCTCTTCTACTCCCAGAGGACTTCTCTTTAGCATCATGCTTCTCTTTGGGGGGCTTAGTTTCTTCAGCATCCCTACAAAATGCACAAAGTTGCACATCAGAGGACAGCCCATCTCAGAACCTGCAAAGTAGTCTGCATTAAGATTAATTAATTTTAAACTTTGATACAGTTCTGATTTAAAAAAGGTGTAGCACAGCCAACATAAAAAAAGTCCTAAATATGCAAAGAATACCACCCGCCTTTAGGGAAAACAGTGAAAAAACGTTATCTAGTAATCTAAACATTACTATATTTCTATACAGAAGTGTCAGTGGTTAAGGGACATCTTTGTATTCCGTTGAGTGTAAAGGACGATTATATTGCAAACAATTTGCTTTTTCCCCCAGCAGTAGAGTAGTTCATGAAATTCAGCATACAGTTGAATACCCATTTGCCTGTCAGAAGAACTGGTTCTGCTAGAATTTCATATTTATGTAAATTTAAAGGCATTTATCAAAGGAGTTGGTCTGCTGAATCAACTGCCATCTGTTGTGAGGCTGTGAGGCGCATAGAACATACTACGTTAGCGAGATTAGCTTATAATCAACACCATTTTACAGTCCAGCATCCAGGAGCCATATGCAGCTAACTTCACTTAAGTGTTAGCCTGGCACAGTGAAACATAACAGATGGCTAACGTTACAGCTGAGTTGAGGGTAACGTGGTTGCTATGGCGAGCTCGTTATGTCTTCTGGGATCAAGTAAAACCTATTTGATTTGTCCAACTAAGCTGGTTTGTCAAAAGAAATGAGCTTTATGTAACTTCACGATTCAACAAAAGCTGAATTTCAGAATCGTATGCTCTCGTTAGCAAAACACGGCAGAGATTAGCACCAGGTAAAGGCTGACCCATTTAACAATAATTAGCTTTAACGTTAGCGCAAGAGTGCACAGTTTCCAAACTCCATGAAGAAATTGTCTGGCTGTAGGCATGCTTTTGCCATCACGTTTACTACTAACCTAACGTGTGTCATGTTGGTACTTTTTACGGTGCTTCATAACAAAGGTTATATGCTTCAGGCTAACAATAGCTGGCACCACTGGACTCCATTTTAGCTAAGCTAGCCGACGGCTGCACAGACGGGACGGGCAGGACAATACATAATTCTTACTCACGTTTTCACGCCGTTGGGCGTTTCTTCAAACGTCTCCTCAGTGTCGGACTTTACGGACGCGGAAGATTCCTCTTGCTTTGGCTCATCATCAACAGTTGCAACATCTGCCATGTTGAGGTGTCTCCTGCTCCACTCAACGCAAGATGCCCCCGTCGCTACGCAGTTCAAAATGTGCAATGGAAATTCTGCCTCTTCTTCTCCGGGCTTTTTAGCGGAATGCAGTGTGAACTTTTCAGTGCACACCACCACCTACCGCACCGGACTCCGTAGAACAAGATCCAGTGGAGAACTGCGAGATGTTGCTAGGCAGCCTGGGTGAATGTCAGAGTCGAGGGAATTGGGGAATTAAATAAATAAAATGTGAATATTCAAAAAGAGTCCGCTCATGATTGCTGTGAGGTTAGCGGACAGTTTTAGGGGTGAACACAGGCTAAGACAGCATGTGAGTGAGTGTAAGCAGAAAGTGACACAACACTGCTTATGGATATGTTTCTCTGAACTGTACCCAGACCCTTAGAAACCTGTGAAGACCTGTGCAACCCACTGAAGCAACTTGATCGATGCACTAGACATTAGCAATCAGTAAATCCCTGAGCACTCTGCAAATGTTACCATGCTAATGATGGAGTGCAGAATGAGCCAAGCCAATTCATCATCCCTGAAAGTATTGATTAATGCACCTTTGCTGGGGGAGTAATCTCATTTTCTTTACACAATATATTTCAACATTTGTACAGAATCTGCTCAGCAATTTTGCGCAGATCTCACCATCAAAAATACTTTTCCATATCAGATAAAAGCTGATTGTCCTGCTCCTAATTTTTAAAAGGACTCTTCTGTTCAATGGTGTTCAAACCATAGTTTTATGCTTCTCAACAAGTATAATTTATACACATACACATTTACATCCACGCAGTAAATCAGTAAATTAAAGCAAGTGATGGGGAGGGGGGATAAGCAAATGGCCAGTTGTTTTAGTGCCAGGCTCATTTTAATCGTTTCATCCAGGCACTACTGCTCTATTTAAAACCAATTTGCACTACATCTGCATAGTCCAGATCGTGTATGTGCAGTGAGCCTCTCTGAGCCAGATGTTTGCTATGCTTTGTGAAAGTGTTGGATTCCTATATGGATATTTCTGCTTAGGTTTCTACATGCTATACTGACAAATGCAACAACTGGTGTCGTCTCACTTCTGAAAATGTTACCACTGAAAAGTCAGGCGTGATGAGGGACAGATTTCAACAAGTTTCAGTTATGACTATGAATAAAGTTGACCTATAGCATCAGTGAAGTTAACCTTTAACTGTAGCACAGTACAAAGAGAAAAATCAGGTCAATAAACTGATAATACATTTCTATGACAGCTAGATGTCTTCATGGCATGCATCTCAAAGATTAATTCTCCGCAACTGATATTAAGATGCCTTAATTCCATAACTTGTGTCCACTAACAAGGAGTGGTTAGTCAACCTAAGTTAGTGCAAATCACACAACACAACATCAGGTTGCCTTCATAAAAAACAAATAAAGACACAATCAGAAATCTTTAAAGTTTTTCAAGCACCACTATGGTCAAAGAGAAAACCCACAGTTATCCTTAAAATCATTTATTGTATATGTCTGTTATCACAAGCTCAGTGAAGACTTCAAGCCTCTGACCACATTCAGACATGTAGAAACGTTAGTGATTGTTCCGTCAGTTTTATCAGTCATTAGAGCCATATTTCACTTTTCTCGTACACTATGATGCGCACAGCCACCTGGCAATAAATATGTCTTTAATAACAATATTTTAGCTTATTATATTTATTCTAAAAAATCATGGCATCGTTTTGTCAAACGTACGATGAACTCTGTGAATTTAATTAAGTTGTGAGCCCCAGAAGAATTAGTAATTGCTGCAATCAGGCTAATGGGGAGGTCTAATAAAGTATTAAAAATCTTTGCAATTTCACTGCATTTGTCTTTGTACTTTCTTGCACAGATTGTATTATCACACAGGGGTGTGGTAGTACAATCTGTACTACCTGTGTGCAGTTCCCTACCATTGGGGGGGAGGGGGGGTACCATGACAGCAGAATCATCGTTTTATAGTTCTTGATATCAGTTTTGCTCCTGACCTGTTGTTTGGCCGAGATAAAAGTCTAACAATCTTTATCCGTTTGTCCTATGGACACTGAGTGGTATTCTAATATGCTTTATGCAACAGGTTCAGACTGTCCCAGCAGTTCCTCTTCCAGTCCAAAAAGAGTCCAAAGCACATCACACACCTTGGCACAAAAGTAAAAGCACTCTTGCATGATCTGAAAGATAAAGCCAATTCAGAAGCAAACACCCTGATGTAAGTCACTGAAGTTCTACTAATTTTCATATAAATTGTATTATGAAATCCTCCTTCACAGCAAAATTCATTATAATGGAATGACAATAATGATAATTTACTGTAACTTGACCTCATCGCTAACAACTGTACACCAACGTGCTGTGACCCGCTGGTTTTCCATTTTGACCTTGTCTGTTAAATCGACGTGAGGGCAATGAGGCAATGTTGATTTTATTGTCTGTACAGAGTGACGCCTCTTCATCTAATTTCCAAGATCTGCCCTTGAAATAAATGTGAAACAAGAACATGTTTATGAGCACAGAGACAGTTCAAAAGACACTGCAGAGGCATAAAAGTCAGTAATTCACCTCTGTGTGCACGATCTCTCAGGGAATTTACCTGCAAACCAAATAAGAAAAACACAGACCTTTTTACCACTTTTAAGCTTTGAATAATTGTGCATCACACATCAGTGATGACCATCTCCCCCATGGCGAGCCTTTTCCTTAGATCCGAGTCACTGCACCACTGTGACAGAAACTACATTGCTGATATGAATTTGTACTGCATAACAACGAAACAGATGGCCAGACGCTTCACTGCTGCATTCTGTTACAGTGGGCGATCTGATGACCTGCTGTTTGTGCTTCCTTTAAAATGCTGCTTTTCATTCACTACAGCAACATCTATTTAAATACCAGTCTCTTCTCCCTTACCATATCCAGCAAGCTTGCATTCACAAGCCTGTAAGCAGAGGGACTAATTCAATTTGTGCACAGACAACTGCACCGGTTAAAAACACATCATCAGATCTGGCTTGGAACATAATGCTGTGCTGTACCAAAAAATACCTTTGCAGCAGCGTTTACTGGCCAGGAGCTGTGAGAAGCAGCATTTCTCCTCCTGGCTAAGCTGTGGTATTCCTGTCACATTTTGGTGGAGTCATTTTTAGAAACGGCAAATAAACCAAAGAGGGGAGAGAATGAAGAGAGAAGAGAGAGAGAGAGAGAGAGAGAAGAAGAGGCGGATTGCTTGTTTATGCTGCTGCATCCGTCCCGGTGTTGCTGAGGGGCGAATGTTGTGAATGACTGAGGCAGCAGAGCAGCTGAGTGAGACTAACAAGTGGTTGCCATGCAGCAGGAGCAAGCGCGCGTGCTTCTGGAGGGAGAGATAGAGAAACAGAATGATAATGAGTAGGAGGCAGCAAGTAAGGGAGCATGAGGAGAGGAGCTGTGTCTCTGAGAGGAGTCACATATCATAGCCCGATCCAGATACCAGCCTCTCCCCCACCTCTCCGTTTCTCTCTTTATCTCTCGCTTTTTGTTTAGATGAGAGGTTAGCGTAGCACGTCCATTTCCAGCAATGGATGGATTAATGGACATGTGTCTGAGGACACCAAGAAAGAGGAGTTGTTCGCAGGAGACGCCAGCAACAGGTCTGTAAGGATGGAACGATAATGATGGTGAGACTCCTGCTTTTTCTTCCTTGGACATGCTCACTAGAGAATCTGTCAATGCAGTCTCTCTCTTTCACCCTACCTCACTCCCTCCCTCTCTCCTCTCTGTCTCTCACACCATGCATACTTGTGCAGTGTCCTCCGCACCATTCGACTTCCTTCTCCCTCGTCTGTCTTTCCCAATTTTCTCTCTTCATTCCCCCGTCCCTGTCTGTATGTACCTTCCCTCTCTCATCTGAACGCCCCCCTCCACCCTCACCATCCCTTCCTCTCACTTGAGCCACCTGCTGCTTGTGTTCATATGAAAGATTTGGGAGGAAAAGAATGACAGCAACAGACCTGCACTTGTGTGATCACACCAATTTTGTGATTATGTCCGGTCAATCACCGTCGCTTTCTTGTCTAATGGAATTACACTGTCTGGCAGGCATCTGCTCGCACGCAACAGGTAGAGAGCCCTTTCTTCTGATGCATAACGTTGCATCTTCATGAGATGTGACGCTTTCATTGGCACCTTACTGCTTTGCTTATGTTTAACAGCTGGCTATGCACTGCGACACACTGTAATTCAAACCTGAATGTGGCCATGACATTGGCTCGTATCCCTGAACCCATTTTCCTGCAGTCTCCCTCACTCTTCTGTTCACGTTTGCCTTTTGTAATTTTCTGCAAAATTCCCAGAGGGGCCGAGTGAGAGAGAGAGATAGAGAGAGAGAGAGAGATCGAAGTCTCCGGACATCTGTTTGATATCACATCAAAAGAAGCTATTTATAGATACCCATAACCCATCATGTTTTCATGGTCACCTCAATTCGAAACACTTAAATTGTTTCTGTATTTTCTCTTTTCCGTATCTGCAACCTTATTTCTCACAGCCTACGCAGTGTATGCATTAAGTGTGATAATATTTAAATAGTCTGCACAAGAGACAAGACAGCACTAACCTGAAGCCATCATGTAATCTCTGTCCAGGTAACATGCAGGCTTCTAAACGCCTGACCCTATCAGAGGAGAGATGAGGCACCTAGATGTTGGTTTACCATGTGTAGCGTCCACTACAACCACTCCCTTGCTGCCATGAGCGGAAACGACATGATGGCGCACTCTCTGACTCTGGAGCAGAAGACGGCGTTTGCCTTCGTGGGGATGCTGCTGGTGTTCCTGGGGCTGCTGATAGTAAGGTGTTTCAGGATCCTGCTGGACCCCTACAGCAGTATGCCTTCCTCCAACTGGGCTGATGGTATTGAGGGGCTGGAGAAAGGGACGTTTGAGTACGCCCTCACTTAACACAGGGACCCACGCATCCATAGATGTCCTGACAAACAGAACTGCCTGTAGACACACACGTGCATACGCAAGGACACAAACACATGCACACACATGCACGCACACACACACACACACAAAGACACAAAAGCCACAGCCCTGCACAACCATTGCGCCTGACACTGACACATCATTAAGACATCTCTCTGTGATGGACTGGACCAAGAGACTGAAGCTGTGTATGTTGTTCAATGTGTGTGTGCTGTTAGTTCAGAGCCAGTGTAGAGTCTCTCTACTGTATGTGACTACATGTCTCTTTGTTGTGTGTATCTGAGCGAGTGAGAGGCAGATGCTGTGTCATATTCTTTGCCCTTCTTTGCCAGGGGGTGTGCATTTCAGCTCATAGATTTACACGAAATGGCTGAAGCTCCCTTTAACCCACACCTACAAGTTGAATGTCTGTAGATGATAAGAGATGGATGCTCGTGGGACAGGGTGGGGAATTAGGGTGCAGTGGGGTTATTCAGATGTAGTTTGAAGACTCAGGGACAAGATTCCTCATGTGAAAACAGACTGTTTGCACCTCTGCACAGCAGAGCTGGTCTGCACAAGAATGTATGTGGTTGGAAACAGGGTATCATGTCAAACTAGTGCATTGTGGTCTAATCAAATCCAGTCTGTTGGCGATCCAAAGGAATGCTGTTGCTGCTGCCGCTGCTGCCGTCTCTGCTGCTGCTGCTGCTGCTGCTGCTGTGTGTGTACAGATTGGTCCTTTCCGTGGCGTGAAAGGCAAGTGAACAAACTGTGATTTACATGATGGTGTTTCTGTTTCTAAATGATGCAAAAACAACTCTCGGAGTTTGTACTGCCGCTGTCTTTGAGTGATGGTACACTGTATGTTGCCACGTCTGAGTGAAAGAAAAAAAAAAAACCACAACTGTTTACTCTCGACAGCGTGTCTGCGAAGACATATGATAATGTTGCTTTATGGACTGCCAGTTGTCATGTCTGTCCAGCGTTCTGTCTAAATGTTGGCTGATGCAATCAAGTCAAACAAATCTTTAAGGGAAATGAGAATTACAAACTGGGAAGGACTCGCTCTCTCTCTCTCTCTCTATCTCTCTCTATCTATCTATCTCTCTCTCAGCGCTGCTAGTTTTCTAATGACAAGGATAAACTCTCACTACCTGCCTGCAGAGGAAAAAGGTCACATGGAAAACAGGGGTGGGATGTCTGTCAGCACTGCACCTGAACATCTCTTTCCTCCTGTTCTCAGCCATCCTCACCCTTTCTCACCTGCTCTCTTCCTTCCAGACAGAGGAGGACAGGACAGTCCCAAACAGAGATTCAGTAATATGGCAGACTGATCAAAGTCTTGAGTGTTCCTTTGCTAATTTTTACGGTCTACGGTTTCTCCTTAGTGCTGTGAATCTGCCTTACTGTGACCTTCAATGGGTTTATGTGCCTTCATCTAGAAACATTAGAGCACCTGTTTGTGTGTGAGTGTGTGCGCGCGTGCGTGTGTGTGTGTGTGTGGCATATCATGATGACAGATAGTGCATCTCCTGACCTGTTGCTTGCTCAGCTGGTGGTAGAGATTTCTCATTGATATAGATTTGATTCAATGATGTGAAATAAATTGAATTTCTTCACTTTAAAATATTGTCGGTCAAATCTTTGCTTTTCGGCGTTCCTTGATCACAGTCTTGTGTTTGTGAAATCTGTTTTTCAAATTGCTGTGATACTTTAGGTGACTTGTCAAGGTGTTGGTTTTATGACATAGCAGAGCCTTTTTTCTCTCCTGTGCCTTTAAACTCGGACAATCCTTGAAGAGATAGGGGTGATGAAAAATGTTAACAATAAGGTCTTTCTGCTGTGCTTTAATCTGCATGCACGTTCCAGAGAGAGGAAGGGGCCACTGTCGCAACACAAAGCCATACACACACACACTCACACACACACACACACACACACACACACACACACACACCCAGGCATCCAGCGACAGTCTTGTGGTGATAAGGCAGGTCTTGATCTGCACAGCTTACTGGTCTTTTCTCCGGTGGCCAGTTCACATTCAGAGGCCAGGTCACCGTAGACACCTCCTCTCGACACACATCACTGTTCGGGAATGCAATCATTATTGCACCATTATCTCTGTCACCTGTGTAACATCCTTATCTGAGAACTATTTTTAGCGGAAAAAAACAGTGCCCTTTTTCTCTTCAGCCTACAAGCCCACTAACCTTACAAGAAAGACTCACTCAACTAGTTACAAGGAATATAAATATATGGATTTTGAACAAATGTGTCTGCTTTGCATAGCATGTGTTTATTTAAAATACCATAAATCACTTTCTTTTTTTTTCTTTTTTTTTGGTTGGAACAAAGGCAGATACAGCCAGGCTCATTTTTTCATACAAGGAAACAAAGTTTCGAGGCCCACAGTCACGCTGTGCATAACTCGAGTGATCCCATTGCACTCTTCTGCATGCAGTAGCAAATATAGTCTTTTGTTGATTTTCATCCTCTGGGGACGCATGAAGGACACTAATGTCATTACACTTCGACTACTAGGCGCAAAACAGGACCTGAGTGCAAACCAAATCCTTGTTACATATAGGATGAGTGAGTCAGCTGAATAGTGAACCTTAGCTTTTGTCAATTATCAATCATCAGTTTTATTGCTATTGGTCTTCGAACCACACGCTGCGTCCTTGATTTATTGTGATAAGACCAGGAGATCCATTGCCAAACTTATCTTCACAGCTGTAAAAGCACTGTACAATAAGTACAATTAAAGCTAATATTAGTGCAGTAATTTCTAAAATTAGCTTGAGGCAGTCAGATTAGAGAAGTGGTAAATACTGTAGCCAGTTTTCCTTTATTGGGGGAAAAAGGCTCTGTTTCATGCTTTAGCCTTTATTTAAGGTTTTGATCCACACTTCATAAATTACAGAATTCATCTTCTTCTTCTGCTGCTGCTGCTGCAGTACTGACCAAGATGACAAGAAGTTATTTCTGCTCCTCAGATGTGTGCACTGGTCTCCTGGCTCTGACACCAGTCTGAGTCAAAGCCCTCATGTCAAAAGTAAAGCCTGATCTCAGACTGCACTGGATTTTAGATTTAAACATGTTGAATAGCCTGTATGGATGGATAGGTCAATGATTACCCACCATGACATAAATTAATATTTTAGAACACTTATTAATTTGTATAAAGCTATCGTGTTTAATTATTTACTCTTAATTGATTCAAAACTGTACTTTTCTATGAAGTAATACACTCAAGCTTGGGAGAGCCTTTTGCTGGTTACTGGCAGCTTGGGTTTCTTTTTAAAAGAAATGAAATAAGAAGTATTAGAAATTTTCAGTTGAACAATAGATCTTAATAGTCAAAACGAACAATTTAAAACAAAGTGAGACCAACAGAAATATTTTTACTTAGTAAGCAGAAGAGACTTAAAACATTCATGATTATTTACAGAAAAAGATTGGCTTTAGTTACACATTTTAGGAAAGAAAATTTATAAATATGTATTTAGGAGCTGTTTTAAATACTGGGTTTGGGTTTTCAACGTGCCTCTGACAGAGCAGGCCACAGTCCAGCAACTCTGAAAGTCAAGAATTAACACTTTAGTCCTGAGTCCAGACTGTGAGACAGATAGCAGAGCCTGAGGATCTGCAGAAAACATCTGCATGTTATGGGGTAGCTAGTTAGTCTCATACAGTTCTTCTTCTTTTTCTATTTTGATTTGGTCTCTGCAGGATTATTTAGTGCAACCTTTTAAGATATACAATCAGAATCCTGTCTGCTGGTTTGTACATTTAATTGTCTTTTTTTATTGTCATTGCAGCAAGGTTTTATAAATGCTACATATGGATTTTCTTCTGGCTGTTTTGATCCCTTTGCACATTAACCAAAGTGCAGATTCCCTTGTTATGTATGAAATGGAGCATATGCACCCGCTGCCACGGATTGACCATATAGTCTCAACAGTTCACTGAGGAGCACTACATGCTCTGGACTTACTCAAGCAGAGGAAACAAAAGTCTAGCAACCCCGATAATAAAAAGGAATAACGTTAATCTGAAGTTCAGATTGTGGGAGAGTCGGCAGGGCGTGAGGATCTCTACCTAGCACAAAAACAGCTGCAGTGAGACAAGCATGAGACAAGACCTTGCTCTGGTCGAAATAAACCTGGCAACGAATATGCAACAAAAAACTGTGAATTAGTATTACGGTGCGGAGCTGAAATTACCTGTCGCAGTTAGATTAAGACAGAGAGGTGAGGCAGAGGCGAGGAAAGTTTTATTGCAGTAGTTAGTACGCTCCACATGGAAAATTTTCTTCCTTCAGCATGAGTCAATTGGTAAAATTGTTGTAGAAAAACCAAGCAAGTTTGAACCACTGTTGTCCCTGAGAGGCAGTGTGCCACTGATTACTTCCTTCATGACAACACGTGATTGAGTATTTTTCTCAAACTTAAACACAGCCAAGGTCAGATTTCCAGTCATTAGCCTGCCTTTCACTGTGCGCATAAATCACTGTGGTGTATCAGTAATAAGGAAGTTTACCGCTTAAGAGGTCTTTTAAAGGCACTTTAAAAGTCATGCGGCTATAGAGAAGTGCCCCTGGCATGTTCCTGTAATTCATGGTCTCATATTAACTCCCACTTTACCCAAGAATATTGCTACCATTTCTTCTGTGCTACCACCAACTATTTGGCAAAGTGAATCATTAGAGATAGCATTTATTAAATCAATTATATAACTCTTCTGGACTCGGTTTCCACTTGTTATCAGACCATTTCTATTGATTATAGCCAATTGCTTATACTGTATATCTGTTGTGAAATTAGTATTTTTCCTCTCATTAAAAAACATCTGCCACAGTCATATGCATCATCAAAGGTTTGTAAACTTGAAACATTTCCTCCTTAATTCATCTAGTAGGAGTCCTCAGGTTTCCAAATGATTCACGCAAAGGACCCACACTATCCATAGCCCCATAAACTGCAGTCACAGAACAGCATGTGCTCTTGCCCTGCACTTCAGACAATAATATTAGTAATCAATTCTTCAGAACTCAGGCAATGTGCGCCTTTATCTCTCGTTTGGAGTTTATGACTTGGTTAATCGTTAAGCAATGCCTTTGTGTCCCCTAGGATGGAGCAAGGACATATCTGACACCCCTCTGTCAGTTTTCTGAGGGTTGATCCAGAGAGTTAGCCAATAGCTGGCAGCCAGTGTATGACCCTGAGATGAGGGTATAAAGGTAGGCTACCTATGACGGACCAATCTAAAACACAAGAAGCTCAGAGCAGCAGGACAGATCTCTATAAATCGTAGCCTAGCGTATACATCAGTAAACAAGTATAACCCTGCAAGCTGACGCCCTACTCTTTAAAACACTGTTGGATGACTGAAGACGTAAGACCTGCATTGCTGTTTTATCCTTGACTGTTTAAAATCTGAGAATCGCCTCCAGCATTCCTCATGGAAAGGTTCAAGTCTAACGGAGGGGAGCACGTTAACTCCGCTTATGATTCCACTCTGGATGAACCTCCCATCTATGAGGAGCCAAACTTCTCTAATGGGGAACACCGGACGGTGCGGCCATCAGTGGTCAGTGCCTTTGGTCATGACACCTTGGACCGAGTGCCGCACATCGACTTCTATCGCAATGCAGGTAGTGTGAGTGGTCACCGGGCTGTGCGACCATCCCTGCAGGAGCTCCACGACGTGTTTCAGAAGGTGAGTGCATGTAAATACGAATGGAACCGATCCTCCACGCTTCTTGTCTTTCTGCGCACTTTTCCTCTTCTATTACGCATGTTTGTCCTTCACCTCACCTTCTGTAGAAAGTATTTTACACCTGTTTTTTCTCCCTGTGTCCCAAATCCAAGTCACTGACTCTGTAACTGCAGTCACTGTTCAGCTCCTGAGCATCACAGTCAGATATTTTGCACTTGTTCAAACATGATCACTTTCGGTGTTCACCATTCAGTCATAAAAATTTTGCCTAAAGACTTGTGATAGTAAAGGCATGCCAAAAGTTATTTCTGGAACTTAACAGCAATAAACACACTTGACACAGTTTTTAGTGATTTTTATGAGGCTATTATAATGCTTTGTTTTGCAAAGAGATGGGGTTATAGGTCATTTGGACTTTAAAGGCTGAACTAGATTAGCATTTCTGAACAGACAAAAACAGGTCTTTCAGCAGTCTCCTCGAACAGTAAGTGAAGGAAATTAAGTGATATTCAAGTCTGACACAGACTGCGAGAACTGGTGTGAATGTGTACTGTCATCTATCACCCATTCATTAGCATCTTGTCAGACAGATCTTAAAATGTTTCACCGTGGACCAGTGATTTACGAGTCCCCACACTCATCAGGGAAAACTAAACACAGTCGAACCATAGTTGAGTCTATGAAGCTTTTGCAGTTGCTGCTTTCTGCACTTCAAACTGACGAATGACCCATCACAAAGTTACACATAACAAGTAGTCTAATCTAACTCGATAGGATAGTTTTTGTTGTAATCACAAACTCTGACAACTTGTTGCCAGAATCCCTTCATTTCAGTAAATGGAGATGAAACACATCTGAGAGGTCTCCCTAAATCACACGAGAAGGGAGAGTCACTTGACAGTCAGTATTCATCTTCATGGGAAGTTAAAATTAGGTTTGTCTCATTTTCTCCACTTTTCTCCTCGGCTTTACAGGGACAGACACACAGCAGTGTAATGTCTCTGCAAAAGCTTTATCAATCTTCATCCTGATCAGCCCACCATGGTTTCCTCCTGCTTTCTCTGTTGTCTCCTGTGTACTGCAGAGAAGGCAGGAGAAAAGCCAAACACACACATTGCTGCATAAAAAGACTTTTCTCAACAGGCCGCATCTTCTTAATAATGATGCTCTTTTGCACCAAAAATGATAAAAGCACAGTCATCGTGGATACATGCCAGTACATGAACGCATTTTGTTTATATTTGCTCCTACATTTCTCAACAGAATGGCGCAATCTCTGTGCCAGACACTGTGGAGGACGATGGCGAGGGGAGCGACGGGGCCCCCTCCGACGATCTGGAGTCTGCCATTCCCAAAGACGACAACAAAGGAGCAGTAAAGTTTGGCTGGATAAGGGGAGTCCTGGTGAGTTATGTCAGGTCATGACGGGCTCCCTCTGCTTTATAGGCAGGGTCGCTCTGCATAATTGTGACCTGGCAAGGAAGAGGCTCCGTGTGTCTCATTAACACAGCGGGGCCAAGTGGGGCTCTCAAGAGCAGAGACTGGAAGTGATTTGCATTTGCTCAAGTGTTGCAGGCACAAGGCAGAAAAGATCTCCAAATATTTTTTAGTGCTGTTTGACACTTCATTTAATTTAGTCACAGATGTTTCAGTTCGTTATTAAAATGACAGCTACGGTTATATCATCTTTAAGAGCAATACTTCTATATGTATATGCCCCACATTGCAGAGTTTCTATCCCCACCTTGACATAGTAAGCAATCTGCGACCAACGCTGTAAACTTAACTTGTTCCTCTCTTCTGCAGGTGAGATGCATGCTGAACATCTGGGGTGTCATGTTGTTCATCCGTCTGTCCTGGATTTTTGGACAGGCAGGCTGGGGTGAGTGAGACAAGGGTACATGCTGGTCACGAGGGACACACAGAGTACTGAAGCAGTTGTGTTTTGTACATGTTCATTACTTGTAATTGCTATTTTTCCCTTCCTATAGCTACCGTTTTCCATTTATTTACATTTACCCTGGTTTCTGCAGGACACACTCACCCGAACTAGCCTTATGATCTAAACTCGCTTTCTACTCTGTAAACCTCTATGAGCAGTGTGTGTATGTGTGTGAGTGAGTGAGTGAGTGAGAGAGAGAGAGAGAGAGGCAGACAGAAAGGGGAAATTGTGTAAATGGCTTCATGAGTGTGTTCATTGCTTAAGAATCTATCGATCAGGCAGCAGCTGTTGTTCGGGTGGTGTAACTAAATGGCTTTGAGAGGCAGTAAAGGCTGCAGGGAGCAGGGAGGGTGGGTTCAGCAAACGGCTCTAACTTACAGACTTTGACTCTGTCTGCGTTTAAATGTGACTGTGGGGGGAGGGTTTCATCCCAACGCTTTATAACTAACCAATTGAAAATAATGCCAGAGTAGGCTAATGTTGAAAAACTTCCTTTTGAATTTCCGTGAATTACTGTATGTGTGCACTGCAGGTCTGGGAATTGTGGTTATCCTTCTCAGCTGTGTGGTCACCACCATCACTGGCCTTTCCATGTCTGCCATCTGTACTAACGGTGTGGTCAGAGGAGGTAAGACAAGACATTTTGTAATCAGAAGTGCTTTGAGTTCAGCCTTTCATACAGACAGATGCTCAGAGCCAGTCCAGCCAGTGCAGCCAGTGCCAACAGTTTAAGCATTATTTATAGATGGGCACAGCCTGAGATAATACACACTCATCCTGACGTAAAATCTTTTACTGAGAGAACACAACTGACCAAGAGGACACCTTATGTAGATTAAGATGTAAGGCTCAAAAAAGCACCTGAATGCCCCCTCTTGAAGCTTTTTCTCTGTTTTACAGCCAACTTAACTTGTCCCGATGTCAAATCAATAAATGATGTCGTGATTAATCACTCACTACTGTATGTATGCGTGTGCATTATTTTGTCATTTCAGGAGGAGCCTACTACTTGATATCCCGCAGTCTGGGACCAGAGTTTGGCGGGTCCATTGGTCTAATTTTTGCTTTTGCCAATGCAGTGGCTGTAGCCATGTATGTGGTGGGATTTGCTGAGACTGTGGTCGAGTTGCTGAAGGTGTGTGACGATAATTAGGATGATCAGGTGACTGTTGAAGGGATTGTGGAGAATGTATTGTTTATGCACTCATCTGTGCCTCTTCTGTCACACTCAGGAACACGCAGCCATCATGGTGGATGAATTAAATGACATCAGAATCGTTGGATGTATTACAGTAGTGCTGCTGTTGGGCATATCAGTTGCTGGAATGGAATGGGAAGCCAAGGTATTAAATACGCATTATGCTCGTTGTTTGCCAGCGTCTGGGCTCGTTCTGGTAAAACGTCCTACCATCACTTTAATTAATTTAATTCTTTTGTCCCCATAGGCACAGATTGTCCTTCTCGTCATCTTGCTGGTGGCCATAGTGAATGTATT
This sequence comes from Scatophagus argus, assembly GCF_020382885.2. Taxonomy (NCBI): domain Eukaryota; kingdom Metazoa; phylum Chordata; class Actinopteri; family Scatophagidae; genus Scatophagus; species Scatophagus argus. The sequence continues at coordinate 22,940,907 of NC_058493.1, forward strand.
TGTAGGGATGTTCATTCCTCCATCCGAGTCTAAGAAATCCAAAGGCATCTTCAATTATAACTGTAAGACACCCTCTGCAAATCAACGGCCATCATTATTGCGAAAACATTTAGCATGAAAATGTGAAGACTTGACTTCATTTTATTTCTCTCTCTCGATTTTCTTCCCTCTCTCACCCCTTTTTTTAGCGAAAATCTTCTTAGAGAATTTTACGCCAGATTTTCGAGACGGCGAGTCCTTTTTTTCAGTGTTTGCCATCTTTTTCCCTGCTGCAACTGGGATCCTGGCTGGAGCCAACATCTCTGGTGACTTGAAGGTAACTTCTTTATTGCAAAATAGAAATCATGAGCTGCTATGCTAGATTACTAAACAAAAGGCAGCAGGTGAAAAATAATTTTTATACTCAGTGAATCATGGGATTGTGTCAGAAGTTTTTTTTTTTAACTTTGTTGAATAATTTACATTTTTTTAATATCTTCACTACAGAAACAGTCGTCAGTTGGTGTTGTGCATTGATGTAACACAATCAAACGCATGTTGTTTCACAGGATCCCCAGGCAGCCATACCTAAAGGTACCTTGCTGGCCATCCTGATAACTGGAGTCACCTACCTGGCTGTGGCCATTTGTGTCTGTAAGTACAGTAATCCATGTAATGCAACTCCAGCAATACTTGTTATAAATATTCCATTAAATATTAAATAAAATCAGTTAAATAGAAATAAAAACAGCATAACATAATCTATGATGACCATTGCACTTAGAGAAAGGTTTTAAGACATTTGTTTTGGTACCACATACAAGCATTTGAATATTCCCATATGGTATTTCCATGAGGTTAGCTGTTAAACTGGAAAAAAAAAGTATCTGTTCTCTCAAACTGATCAGCCGCCAGTGTTGTCCGTGATGCCACCGGAAACATAACTGACCTCATCACCCCTGGAGTACCATGTACTGGTCCAGCAGAGGCTGCTTGTGAGCTCGGCTACAATTTCTCTTCCTGTGCAGTAGAAAAATGCAGCTTTGGCTTGAATAACAACAATCAGGTACACAGACTTTCAAACTGTGATGTGCAGAGAAGAAGAAGAAGGAGAGCTCTTTTCTCATCCCTAATGCTTTCTTCTCCTCGCCTCTGGTTCAGGTGATGACCATGGTGTCCGGGTTTGGTCCCCTCATCATTGCGGGGACGTTCTCAGCCACCCTCTCATCAGCCCTGGCCTCCCTTGTCAGTGCTCCCAAAGTCTTCCAGGTCAGTAGCTCAACACATTTTTCTGATTGCAGTATTACAAGTAGATCATTGCTTTTTACTGCCTTAAAAAATATTCTTACTTAAGTACTGTTTATCCTCAGGCTCTGTGTAAAGATAACATCTACAAGATCCTGCACTTCTTTGCCAAGGGATACGGCAAGAACAACGAGCCAATCCGTGGCTACGTCCTCACGTTCATTATTTCTGTGGCCTTCATTCTCATTGGTCAGTTCGTGGCCCGGCCATAACATCTTAACATCTTTTCAACAACTAAATTATTACATTTTATCTTAAACATTTGTTTTAAGCTTCTGGTGTACAAATGTTCTGATGGGGGTGTTTGTTGTTTGTTTAACAGATAATGAGTCAACTTTCTTGTTTATTTATTTGTCTCTATAGGTAACCTCAACACAATTGCTCCAATCATCTCAAACTTCTTCTTGGCATCTTATGCTCTCATCAATTTCTCCTGCTTCCATGCATCCTACGCAAAGTCTCCAGGTGAGTCTCTGCAGCTAATATTGCTTATGAATGACATGCCCCCCATCCATGGCTTTTTCCAGGAATTATGTATAAATGACTGTGAATATATTAAATCAAGGCAGTATCTCAGAAAGTACTTGATCATATCAAAATCCAGGTATTTAATGTGACTTATTTTGTTCGATCTGTGCGTTTCCCAGGTTGGAGACCAGCATATAAATACTACAACATGTGGCTTTCCCTGTTGGGCGCTTTGCTCTGCTGCGCTGTTATGTTTGTTATCAACTGGTGGGCTGCTCTGCTCACATACGGCATCGAACTCCTCCTCTACATTTACGTCACTGTCAAGAAGCCAGGTGAGCCGTGAGCCGTGTGTGTGTGTGTGTGTGTGTGTGATCTGTATGTTTGGGATACATTTATGATGCCTACATGCTAACCTGTTAGGACTCTCTTTCCCTCTCCAGATGTGAACTGGGGTTCGTCCAAACAGGCTGTGACGTTTGTGAGTGCAGTCAGCAACACTCTGTCTCTGTCTGGTGTAGAGGATCACGTCAAGAACTTCAGGTAAGGGTCTGCATCGCGACAATGAGGGTGCAAATTTATATTTCAAGACAATACAACTTGCACAAAATTTTACAGATAAATATATAGACTGTTTTATATACATATAAAAAAATGAAACACAGGATCACAGGACATTTTCCAGAGTCCTAAAATAGTGAGAGACATTCTTATTTCTTTCTCAGACCTCAGATCTTAGCACTGACAGGTTCAGTACGGACCAGACCAGCTCTCCTAGACCTGGCTCACGCTTTCACGAAGAACTATGGACTCTGTCTCACCTGTGAAGTCTTTGTGGTAAGCTTATGGTGCAATCTCATTATTTGCAAATGCAAAACAATGGCTATAACCATCGCTTAAATCATCGTTTAAATATCAACCTTCTATTCAAATCAAGATTTGCAAATCAAGCGAATTTCAAAATTGTGCAGAGTGCAGACTTCACACACAGCCGTATGACATGATCTCCTCAGGGTCCGAGATCAGAGGCCCTGGAACAGATGAACTCTGGCATGGAAAGGAACCAGCTGTATCTTAGGAAGACCAAACGCAAGGCATTTTACACTGGCGTGGCCTGTGATGAATTCAGGGCAGGGACGGAGAGCCTGCTGCAGGTAGTGTGCTCGTAATTTATGAAACATTCCTTCAACTTACGGTAATACTAAGAAAACAAACCAGCTAGCCTTAAAAAAACTGTTTCATTAATGTGTAACCTGCAAGTTTGGATCAGAGGGAGATAAACATTGCAGAGACAGGTTTCATTGTCCCATTTCTTCCTCACAACAACAAGTATCTATTGCTGTGTTATGACTCTGGCCTGGACCCGTCTGAAGGATGTGGCCAGGACATTAGTGCAGGAGAAAGAAGAAGAGAGAGTTAATGAGGAGCAGGAAAACAGTCTCATGGCTCTGGCTATCACATTTTCGAGATAAGGCTTCGGTTCATTGTCAGGATTGCTTACTTCAAACAGTACGGCAGATTAAAAGCTATAATTGATTAACACTGCACTGGATGAGTCCCTGCAGACAAACTGAGATCTGCTGAGTGATCTGGCCATAATTTCTGGCAGTAAAAGTGCTTCACTGCCTTCTTGCCGAGGACATTTTAAAACTTTTTAGAGATTTTTTTTTCCTTCTCCAGTTAATGATGACTCCAGGTTTTACAACCACAGGGTAACACGGTGCTGGTGTGTTGCTTCAGTTAACTGATTTTGAGTTTTATCTTAATGCTACGAGTGTATTTTCCCGACAGGCTTCTGGTCTCGGCCGTTTGAAGCCAAACATACTGATGATGGGCTTCAAGAGAAACTGGAGGACTTCGAGTACAGAGATAGTGCAGAGTTATGTGGGAATACTGCAGTAAGTCACCAAAAAAAAAACAAAAAAACAACACACATACAGTATAAACTTGAGAATAAACATACCAAAAAATAAACATATATTTAAGGGAGATCTTTATGTTGGAATGGCCTCCTCATTCTCTTTTCCTGTCTGACAGTGATGCATTTGACTTTGAGTATGGGACAGTGATTCTGAGGGTGAACGAGGGACTCGATGTGTTGCACATTGTCGAGGCAGAAGGTCAGTATGAGAACTTCTCTAAACGATGTGTTAAACGACAGGAAGCCCTGCATCAGCGTTTACGAAGTACTTTCTGCGCAAGCTGCAAAGTAGGTTAGGTAGAAGGATGATACGTGGCCTCCAAACAGCAGCATGGACATGAAGGATGTATACTTCCAATTAAAGAATTAAAAAAGTACAAATAAGAGAGAGATTAGCAGTGTAAAAATACAACAACCCACAGTAAGTGAAAATAGTTAAACAACACCGATAAGACGGGGCACTTTGTTCCATAGATTACAAAGCATTCATAAAGGTCGCATAGTTGGACAGACAGAACAGATAAGATGCAAAAACAACTACCAGTTTACAGCCGTGCCTCTGGAAATCTTCTAATAACAAAGATAATTGTAACTGATGTCACAATATTGACAATCATTGCATGTTTATCATAAACCAGAAATCTGATTCTGTCTTTCAGACGAGATGCTAAAGGCAGCAAAGGAGCAGCAGGCACTGGACAATGAGATGATGCAGAATGGAGGGAAAGCAAGAGGACTGTTCAGGAAGTCCAGAAAATCCTCTCAGCAAGTGCTCACAACCAGAGGTATCTCTCTATGGGTTATTTCTCTCCGTTAAAATCTTAGCTGACGTTTCAGAGAGGCTTCATTCTAAGCTTTTTAAAGTGAAGCATCGAGGGACGGGCACATTTAAATATGTGGGAATAGAAGGCGTCCATCTCACACTCATATTTCCACCCAGATAACATACATTTAACAAATGAAGCCAGTGACACACATCTTTTCTGGAAACTTCTCCACACTCCCATTGAGATATAACTGAATAAAGTGCTCTGACTAAAGATGTCTCTGAGAGTGTAATCCAATAATATGGTCCCTTTTGTTCCACTTTGGAGAGCATCTCTTAAGAGCAGCCCTTTAGCCCAGACAGCAGAGGGTGCTTGCAGCCTCTCACTCGATCTGTCTCAACATCTCACACACACACACACACACACACCACTGAGCTGTGTCCTGGCGGGACTGCTACGGTAGTTAGCATGCAATCTGGATCCCACTCACTGGAACATTAAACCTGAGAGATGACTGTAGAGTCCACTCTTAATGTTGATTTGTGCTAGTTTTTCCATCCAACTTGACTCCATGCTCAGTGAATTACATTCCCTCCTACTGTCCCTCTCCCTCATCCAGTTCTCATTTCTCGTATCTTTTTCCTCTCTTTTTCAGTGTCAGTGTGCGGCCCTACATCCCCGCAGGTTGCCAAGATGAATGAGAAGCTGTTGGAGGCCAGCACTCAATTCAAGAAGAAACAGCCTAAAGGCACCATTGATGTGTGGTGGCTCTTCGATGATGGAGGTAGGTGTTAGTCCCCCCCCAAGGCAGCCTTCTCCTATGTACCTCGCCTATAGATTTTAACAGACATGTACACAGACTTATCACGTTAACACCCAAACAATAAAATAAAACAGAAGTCGTAGGCTAGAAGTCGTTAAACACATACACTGAAGTTTTTGAGATCTACAGGTGGCAGACACATAGACTGACATATGCAAAAACAAATGTGAAATACAAAGGTCATTTCTGTGTATTATAAAATCAACTGGACAAATTGATTTTACCATTTAAAAAAAAATGCATTTCCCCTCTCTCAGGTCTCACTCTGCTGCTGCCCTACATCCTCACTACCAGGAAGAAGTGGAAAGACTGTAAACTAAGGATCTTCATCGCAGGACAGCCTGAACGCAGTGATCTGGATAAACAGGAGTGAGTAAAAAAAAAAAAGAAAATAATCAATTAAAAAATAATTATGTTTCAGTATCAATTATATCTTAATGGGTGGAAGTTAGATTAGGCATATTAATGAACATTTGAAAGCTATCAACATCACTTCACAGGAGGTGGTTATTAAGGATGAACTGAAAAATAATTAAACATTTACATGAAAGTTTAACAGTGTGTGATGATCTGTCTTGCAGGATGAAATCTCTGTTGCAGAAGTTCAGAATCAAATGCGATGACATCAATGTCATTGACAACATCCACGTCCCACCCAGCTCCAACAGGTGACTGCATTTTATTCAGCAGCTGTTGTGGTGACACAAGACCAGATGACGCAGCGGCAACATTTAACCACCTCACAGCGTCTCAATATCATACGATTTTAAAGAACGAGAACATTTTCCACATTCAGCTCAAGCTCTTATCTGCTTTCCTCCAGCTTGAAGATGTTAGAGGACATGATTGAGCCTTTCCGTCTACATGATTCTAAAGACACCGCTCGGGCTGAAGCCATGCGGAAAGAGCAGCCCTGGAAAATCACTGACGAAGAGCTGAGCACCTTTGAGGAGAAGGTAGAACCACTGACACTAAGCTAAGACTTTACATACATCATATATATAATTCTGTGTTTGTTTGGTTAAGAGGTGGTTTGTTAAATTAGGTTGAATCTCACTGTTAAAAAAAAAAATAAACTGCTGCTGTTTTACAGACCAACCTCCAGGTACGACTGAATGAGGTGCTTCAGGAAAACTCCAAATCAGCCAATCTGATCATTGTGTAAGTATAAGTAACAATTGTTAGCTCAGTCCAGTGTGGCAGGGAACTGTGTCTAACATACTCTCTGTACCCCCCGACCCCCTCCTCTGCAGGAGCATGCCCATTGCTCGTAAGGAATCCGTGTCCGACTTCCTCTACATGGCCTGGCTGGACATTCTGACAAAAGACCTTCCGCCGACCCTGCTCATTAGGGGCAACCACAAGAGCGTGCTTACTTTCTACTCCTGAGCACCGTTACAGGCTTATTATTAAGGCACCACAATGATGGAGCATGTTCATAAAGCATACCAGAACCTTGAATTATCTTCAGTCTTATTCAGTTCTCCAGACCAACACCACAACGTAACATGAGCTTTATTAGTTAGGACCTGACGAGGGCATTCATAATGCGAGTGCTAAGACAAGAAAATATAAGAAAAAAGAAAAAGAAGGCAAGGTGGTCAGCTGGTGAAATTCATTTCTGACATTGAATTTGCAAATGTCAGACAATCTGAATGTGAATTTGGGAGCAAAGCAAAGTTTAAGCTCCTTGCAATGATGGACGAGTACAGAAAAGATGGTGTTATACTCAGATGTTATTATTGTTATTATTATTATTAGCATTATTATACGCATAAAACAAAAATAATTTGCAGTTATAACAAAGCTAAAAACACTCGTCTTCCTAACTCGGTCAGATCAGTTCAGCGAACAAAAGCAGATACATTAGCCTACTTTCAAAAGGTTACACTGAGTGACTGTGTTGCCTGCTGCTGTAAAATAAGTGTGTATATAGTAGATGTTTGAACTTCTGACCCAAATGAACAAACAAAAAAAACTTTTCACAAATGATTAACAGCATCTGTACTTTTTAAACTGTACCAATAATGTTTTGATTCTTTTTTAAACATTCTTTGATATTCACTGAGTGTAAAATACACTGTCATTATAAAGCTGTTTACCTGTTCCACATTATACAGTTGAAATATTTTAAATGTTACTATCACGGTACACTTTGTGTATGAGGAAAATTAAGTAAAAGAAAAGATTGTAAAGCCAGTTTTTCTGTATATTTTAGACAATTGTTCATCTTTCTATTTAAATATATGATTGTGATTGCCTGATATAAGAAATAAATAAAATGAGCAGTTCTTACTCTTGTTACTCTTACCCTGGTTTGTCATTTATGCGATGAGAATATCAGATGCTGTTTGTCTGTGGAAATGTGTCAGTGCAAAGAGAATCTGCTTGTGTTTGTTGACGTACACAAGTTGTGTTAGTGTGTTAGTGTTTTAATTTTGTGGGTTAAGTTAAAGGTGCCTCCTTTTTTAGTTGCATGATATTACTGTTACACCTTAGCTCACTAAGTCATTTTTGCAAGTTTTGAATTTGATGAAACTTCAATATAATGATCCTGCCTCTTGGGTGCTAACACATGGAATCACTCCAGGGGGGGGCAGGACAACTATAATTTTACTCAGCAAATACTAGAGGTAAGGACATAAACTGATCAATGAATGCAGAGTAAAAAGGATTACTTGACTGTCACTTTCATAACATGCTAACAAAACCAGACACTGCTGGCCACAACCGACACAGGACAGGAGCCAAAAGAAACTGACATAAGCAAACAGGTGCCTTATTTAACCTGGCCCTGATAAGGAAACTGGCAGTAGAGGAGCCAGGCCTCAGGCTGCGTTCACCAACACTACACGTACCATTCGCTCACATTAAGGGAGCGCTTCCCACCACACAAAAGTCATTGTACTGGCTGCAGCTGGGTATTGTTTGACAATTTTGATACCAGTGGTGAAGTGATAAGCAAACACAAGAAAATCAAGAAATGAGGATGAGGAACAAAACCAACAAAAAGAATACACATTTGATACAAAGCTGTGAAATCTACCGTGTATCAGCATTTTCAAACAAGCTAGGTATGCAAGTATCATGATATGGATACAAGTAAACCAAACAATTCATCCAATAAGCAGCAGCAAGTTACAGCACATCAAAATCTCACAGCAGCAGCAGGCAACCAGTTACTCACATTACATTTCTAATATCATCGAACAATAAACAATTGCTACAACTAAAGAGAAAATATGGCCAAACCAAACCAGGCAATAACACAAGGCCTCTAAAACTCAGACTTTAAGATTCATATTTCAACACCATGTAACAGTATTAAAAGACCACAAGGCACAATCCAATCATCAGATGAAAACAAAGTTCAGCCACTTCAAGACATGGTTGGAAGAACCAGTACCAATGCAGGAGCAGCAGCATACGAGCATATCGACCAGCAGACATCGTGTTCAGAGCTTTCTGACACAAGAGCACAAACAGACTGAACACCAGACTGACATCAGCTCAGCATGTTAGGAAAAGCAAAGAGCAAGTACTTAGCTTGTAGAAGTGAAGCGGTGATATTCTGCCTCTCGGTGAAACTTGTCTGACTGGGTCTGAGTGGTCCGGAAGACAGGAAACTCTTGAAGCTTCTGGCTTGGAGTGTGTGTTTGAGGCCTATGTCCAATATGGCCGACAGTTAACAAACAGAGCTGCTAAATGTGGCCAGCGTGCAGCACAAACACCCACCCTCCACCAAGCTATCTCAGAACAACAGTACTGACCTAATACAGTATATAGTATTCTTCAAAAGTGTTTTCGAGCGATAAATACCAGAAGCAAGCTAGGACAGCAGCCATGTCTAGCCCCAGCAGTGGACAGACCATCAGTTTAAACAGCCCACCTTGAAAAAAGGGTGCGTTTGTTAAATCCAACACACCAGAAGAGTGTCTCATTTAGAATTTTAAGCTACCTGCCTGAACTAGCTTGCATGTTGAACTGGCTTGTAGGTTGAAAAAAGTTTTGTGTTAAGCCAAGTTATGCTTTTCTAACAACACTACGATCTTAGGTTGCATAAAATATTCTAAAGTCCACTTACTGTAATGAACTCATTTTGTTAGGACGTGATGTAGCAAAATTTCAGCAAAAAAGAGGAAAAACTTATGAATGTAAACAGTGGCCAGTTGCATGGAGATCCCAGGATCGAGTTGATGATAGATGATAGAGTGTGAGGACACTTTAAAAATTTGTTGCATGCAATAAAACAATCAAAAGCTATTGTTTTATACATTTAATTTTCTTCTGCAAACCTCAATCTACAATGAAGTAAAATAAGCACAATCATAAATACATTTTGTTTGAACATATATGCACATTACATCATTTGCAAATAAAGTGAGATATAGGCATTATGTATGGCATATATGCACCTGACCGTGACATATATGTGGATATATATAAGTCATATATGACACATATATTTCCAATATATCCACATACATGCATATGTATGACCCTAAATATGGCATACATGCAACATATATTCTGCATATATTTGGATATATGTTCACATATTTCCTTTCCGTGTGGGTAACACAAACTAACTAACTGATCGAGACAGGGATACTCCAACAACTCCTGTGATCCGCTCAGTAAAATTACTGTTTTTGTTCATGGAGTCTGGTTGCGATTGCCAAGTACCCCGTTCTTGATCAATAATTCACCGATTCCAAAGATTTTTGTCCCTATTAATCCTTTACATGGGGCAGTAAGGTCCCGGTTATCCTTTCAGGTGTGAACATGTTTTATCCGTCACACAATAACCTATTTATGTGGCATGTTTCCCACTGAACATTTTTGGCCGTTCGATGTATTCATCTGTCGGACAACAATGCCTGAAACTGGCCAGTAGCGACAGATGCCGGCTGACGTACACTCTAGTTCTATGCTTAACTTCCAGCTTTTGCCAATCCCCCCTGAGGTATGCGCCTACGTTACAAAAACTGCCCATCATTATAACACTTGGGATAATTTCTGAGAGTATCTTTTCAAAGAAATAGCCGACATTTTGTCCGCACTGACGTTTCAAAGGGACGGGAAGGTGGGAAACGTCAAACGTCAAAGTGTGGCTGTTCAATCTGCACAATCAGGCAATGCTCTTGTACTGCGATTGGTGCCAAATTCGGTTTAAAGCGGCTTTTTCACGGTTGTTTTCACTGCCTTTAATGTGAATATGGTGTATATAAAGTGTGGAGTCAGTTGTGTAAAAAAAAAAAAAAAAAGTGAATCTGAAAACACGAAATCTGCAACTGAAAAAATCAGACCTCAAAGATTTAAATATAGTTTCGTGAAAACTTAAAATACACAATTTATTCAAAAGAATTTCAGAATTGAATAAAATTATTTTAAAACTGAAAAAAACTTTTCCTACACTAATTTTTATACACTTATTTTAGTTCAGCTACAATGTTGTATTTTTCAAAGTTCAAAATTGAACTTTCAAGTTCAAATCTTTTTGTCAAATTAGAAACTTTTGGCCCTGAATTGGCTCCATAGGAGATCTAAAACTCGAGATCTGGCAGTAAATCTTAAGTTTGAACATCCATCCATCCATCTTCTTCCGCTTTATCCGGGACCGGGTAGCGGGGGCAGCAGCTTGAGCATGGATGCCCAGACTTCCCTCTCCCAGGACACTTCCTCCAGCTCTTCCGGGTGGACACCAAGGCGTCCCCAGGACAGCCGAGTGACATAGTCCCACCAGCGTGTCCTGGTTCGTCCTTGGCCCGGAAGGCGTCCAGGAGGCATCCGAAACAGATGCCCGAGCCACTTCAAGCGGCTCTACTCGGAGCTGACAGAGCTCCTCACCCTATCTCTGAGGGAGCGCACCGCCACCTTGCGGAGGAAGCTCAGTTCGGCCGCTTGTATCCGAGATCTCGTTCTTTCGGTCATGACCCAAAGTTCATGACCGTAAGTAATGGTAGGAACGTAGACTGACTTGTAAATCGAGATCCTCGCTTTTCGGCTCAGATCCTTCTTCGCCACGACGGACCGATAGATCGACCGCATTAGTTTGAACATTTGAACTGATTCTGCATACCAGAGGCTATCCTATAATCAGATTATATTATTAATGGCAAGCTGAATTGTTTTTGAGTGACTTCTGGCTGTTAATTTTCTTCTATTCAGAAGTTATGAAATACTTAACTTACATAACTTATAAGGAAATAACAGAAGTAGGGTCTCAGTTAAAAGGTACATCATCTTCTCGCGAGATGTGCACAGGCCCTGTGAAATTAACTGTTAAAACTGCCACACCACTGTACAAACATTTACTTGTACTATGTGCTTACACATATCCATATATATTTATACTACTGTACATGCACAGCAGTACACATAACCCAAATGGTTAAGTGCGTGGTGGTGACAGCCTAATGAATGCATTGCCCGGGCATGTCTTCAGTCAGGATAAGAGTAAATTTAGTGGTACTGGTCAAAGGTTGTTCGAGAAGCAGTGGTGAAATAAACTGAAAAACATTATTTTTATGGCCCAAAATTGTTTGTAGTTTCGATATGCAAACAATGATTAAAAGAAATACTTGAATCACTATACAAATCTGAATGCTGTTGAACTACCAGCAAGCTTGTTAATTCTATTTATGTTTTTCTTATGTAACATTACTCAGCAGTTCACTGGTTTTCAGGTCAGGTTGCATGTACTGGTCGTAGTACTGCCTGCTGAGGCTACTCTGTACAACCGAAATAGGTTGAAACTTATCTATTAAAAACAAAACACTGACAAAACCGATAGAATTGGTCGCAAGTTAATGTGACGTACATTGGATACAATTTGACGATTTGTACCTCCACTTCTATCCAAGTGAATGTTTTGCTCAACGTTGCAGTCAGCCACAGTCTGATGGAGTGGAGCTGAATGACGGGGGGAGGAGAAAGTGCAGCACAATCAACTGAGAGCACGTTAGCGCTAAGTTAGCCGTTAGCTTCCAGACGACGTTGACAACACAATGACACGAACGTTGCTTAGGCTCAGGCATCTACGACTGCAATTCTTTTCGGCTTTCGGTGATGAGACTTGTTTCTTAGGAAGGGAATTTCATAATCAAATGCCCACTCAAGACAAAGGCAAGCAAGAAATAAGAATGGATAACATTATCGCTAGCAATAGGTCAAGCGCTTATTAACGTTAGCTTTGCTAGCCTGCCTAGCGTTTTGTAACATACCGTCTTGGTTTTTAGTATGTGGCATTTTTGCCTGTCGTGTACCGAGCACGATAACACCAACACTACGTCTGCTTTATTGTGATGCTATGCGTAAGTAAAGCGAGGTCTGATCTCCTGTTTTCTTCAATTTATTTTGTTGTGCTTTCACTTTTTTTCAGTGGTAATAATTATTTATATCAACTCTCGCGAGAGCGTGTTTTGAGTAACGTTGTGACAAAAGGGTTGTCATAGTTACAGATCATACTTACTTTTTGTGAATTTATCTCTGGAAACGTTTTCCCTCCAGTGTGTTCATATAGTGACAGTTGCGTAGCCACTTTGTAAGCTATCGAGGTTAATCATTATTATGTTTTGTGTTTTATAATAAGAATTTGTTTGGAATGACGTTTTCTTAGGCGGGGCTAATTGCGCGCAACTTCCAGCGCGGGAAATTCATTCAAATAATAGAAGCGCCAACTGGAGCAGTAACTTGAGGGGTTAAAGCTTGTAGACAGCAGTAGTAGTTCTGTCCCCTGCTTAGTGACTGTTTAGTCTATATAAACTGCTTAGTGTACTATCGGTTTATAACTTTGCCAACATGCCTGTCCTAGAATGCCCAGATGCTTCAGCAATTTCTCCATCAAAGAGGGCAAGGATAGAAACAAACTCTGCAGAAGGGAGACCTGTCCTCAGATTTGCTAAACTTTCAGAGCATGCCACGACACCGACCAGAGGCTCAACTAAAGCAGCGGGTTATGACCTCTACAGGTTAGTTATACATTAAATTAAAATTATGTTTGGATTCTCTGACTTTTTGAGAGCAGCTTTTAGCAGTCTTTAATAATCTGGTCTAACCTTCCCTGAAAATTGTGACTGTTAGCTATTGATGTGTGTTTCACTTAAACAATTTCACTTTAAATGTTTAATATTTAGTTTGTGTTAATACAGAGACTGAATGTAATCTTACTAAAAGCTGTTATGTATAAAAGCATGTGCAATATATGAATATAATGCCATGAAATTCAGCTACTGTTAACCTTCATTCTGAATTGAAACAGTGCATATGACTACTCCATTGGTTCAATGGATAAGGCCATTGTGGAGACAGACATCCAGATAGCAGTTCCACATGGCTGCTATGGGAGAGTGGGTGAGTGTTTTACATGCTGATACAACCCTGCAACTCTGATATTAGTTTTTTTTTAAGTGAAGTTTTTTCCTACCGTGTCTGCATACTCTTAGGTTTTGCTCAGTGCATATGAATTTAAGTTGTTTCATCCCTTGCAGAACAACACAAGTGGTGTACCTCTCAGACAACAGGCCGTAACTGTATATTTTCTGTTTTGTTTTTTTTTAAATTTCCTTCTCAGCACCTCGATCTGGACTGGCAGCAAAAAACTTCATTGATGTTGGAGGTGAGTCTTTACCTGCTTGACCTATTTATGAGAATCCATGAGAGCAGGCCATGTTTTAACCCCTGTCATGTCAGCCATTTTAATTTCTCTAATGTCTCTGTATGTTCTGCTCAGCTGGAGTTGTAGATGAAGACTATAGAGGGAATGTGAGAGTTGTGCTCTTCAATTTTGGCAAGGATACATTTGAAGGTGAGTTGTGGTAATGAACTTACCAGCACTACCTTAGTAGGGTGAGCTATTGCTGTATTTTCTGGAGGAGCATGATAATGTAAGGCTGTAGTGAAATCACTTAACCGGTGGTGACAAATGTCATTCATTGTTCCTCTCCTCAGTGAAAAAGGGTGACAGAGTTGCTCAGCTTGTGTGCGAGAAGATCTGCTACCCAGATCTGGTGGAACAAAAGGTAAATTTTATGCTGAAAAACGCACACACCATTATGTACTCAGTTGCCACTTTATTAGGTTATACTTGACTAAAACTAATGCAGGCGAATACAGGAGTCCTGCAGTAAGTCCTGCCTTCATTGTTTTAAAGAGCTGTTTATCCACCTTTATAATCATCTTGGAGGGTGTTTTTTGTGGTACTGTTGAATTGTATTGTGTACTGGCTGTTTGCTTTTATTTTGTTCACCCCATTTATATTAATGAGGGTAGTAGAGTGCAATAATCAAGTATATTTTACCTGTTTTGAAATAGCTGTGCAGACATTGTCAGATTTTTCTTTTACATATGTGACTTCACTGTTTTATTTCATGTTTGTCATCATATTGGTTTTGATAATAAAATCAAAAAATGCTTGGCTGTGTTCTTTCAGACACTTGATGAGACAGAGCGTGGAGCTGGAGGCTTTGGATCAACTGGGCGCAATTGAAAGCTGGAATTGCAGTGCAGTGTATATGTTGAAAATACTTAGACTAGGTGTTAATAAAGTTCTTTTTTTGTACTTTGAAGAGTACGTGTCTTTACTGGGACTGTCACCTTCATGTTCTACAGTTTTGAGTTTAGTGTGAAACTTTTTCAGATTCTTCTCCAAATCCAACAAAAAAAGTCTTCTGAATGTCCACATGGGGGCAGTGCAGGACAGCCTAAGAAGTAAACTCGAGCACATTAAGCTTCACTCATCTGATTCCACAAGATAAAGTTTCACTAGCTAAAACATACAGAGATCATGTCCTTTACATGGGTCCCACAGCTGAAGAAGAACATCTAAGCTCTTTGTGTCACCAGTAGTCATTGAAACTGGATAAAGGGGAAAGCATAGCAGTGAATACATATACACCAAAAATATGTTTTTATTGTGAATTTACAACTAAACCCTCACTGATGTGAACAGAGAACACAGACTGGTGTCAGGCTGGTCCGTGGCAATTCAGCACTGATTGTACTTGTGAGAGAATGTGTGGCCACGAAGACCTCAGTGCATAATCATGAAGGCCCAGGTTTGGCATCATCATTGTGTGTGGTGTGTGCAGGTGTGTGTATGTATACACAGTTTACAAAGGAAGTAGTTGGTCATTATAAGCACCATTACAAACCCCTCTATTCCAGGGGCTTCCTCTAGTTTACAAAGGCTTCATAGATTAAAAGTGGCATCGATTATTACAGTATAAACACAATTTACATGTAGTATAGAGGAGAGCAGACAGGCTATGAAGCTAGCTGTTACTGTTGCTAAGACATGAAATCTTCAGAATGGCCGATGGGATTGTATCTTGTTGACTACAGAGTTTTGTATAGTAGTACAGTGCATTCAGAAGTCTATGTGGTTGTGTTGCTAGCACCAGTAAATATGAATTACTCTAGTCAGTAGGAAAGATGGAAAAGCAGTTTAAATATGCAGTAGGAGTCATTCAAGCTCAGACATGGCTACATCTCAATAGTCCATAGTGGGTTCCTTTCCTCTCCTCTCCTAACCATTCTCATAATAATTTTTCATCTTCACTCCATTAAATTAATATCTGGGGAAGGAGAACTGTGTTTACTTTCATGTATCCAGGTTTGTTCCGTCATGTACCTGAGGGGAGGAAATGAATTTGTTTCAGACTATTGGGACTCACCCTTCTTCATCCACCTAAGCTGAGTTCTTAAAAAAAAAACAAAAAACAAAAAAACTCAACCATTAGAGCTTTCTGCAGTCCACATGCCCTTCAAAGTGGCACCTGATTCCACATATCATCATACAACATTAAACCCTACAATTAAAAAAAAAAAAACATCCAATAGCTCCATAGTGCTCTACACACAACTGAAATTGTGTGTTGGGGCAGTGTGCTCTTCATTTAACTGAAATCTTTCACGCTGCCTCATTCAGCTGGTGTTTTCCACAGAAATTGTATCTATGATATGTAGAATCATCTTTGGCATTCAAATGATGCAGTCCCTCCCCCCACCCCCTTCTTGTCTCTTTGGTGGCGAGCCCTTCTCCCTGTTGGAGTAAGCAGAAGTTGCCCCTAACCACTGATCCAGAGTCAGAGATGTTTGGCATTTTGGGAAGTGTGAACCTGACACTGGATTAGCAGCCGTCAACAACATCTGCCTATCTCAGTCTTGTGATGGTTAATGGAGGATGATCTGCACCCTCATCTTCAATATGTCTCCCAGCTGTCCTGTGAGGTAGTCTTTATCATGTCGGTCCTCCAGCTCAGCCAGCTCCTTCTTCCTGTAGAGGGGCATACTGCTGATCTGAAGGTAGTACGCCCCTGGGGGGAGGGCCTTCTTCTTGGTCAGATGCAGGTAGCTGACGCCCTCTCTCTGGTTGATCTTGAAATAGCCTTCTTCATTTCCATAGTCAATGCTGTAGCGCACATGGTCACTGAGGGTGGATAAGGCTGGGGTGAACTCAAGGATGTGGTCACGGTTGCTCAGGTCGCTGATGTTCAGGTGGAACTGTAGGGTGTCCTCTATGTCCACACTTGCCAGGCTGACGATCTCCTCAGTCAGCTGCAGCAAGAAAACATGGGACGAGGACAAGGTGCAATAAAAAAACATAAAAACGGGGCTGTTGCCACAATTTCATTTTCAATTTCAATTTAGTTTTGTTAAATTTTATTTTACAATATGTATTGTGTAAATGTTGTCACAAGGCCTTACCCACACTGTTCAAAATAAAATTCTGCAGCAGACAGATTACCTGCATGTCTTCCATTGGATCTTCCTGTGTTGAGTTGGTGCTGCGACGTTTGCGTCCCTTCTTTGGATAGCCATTGATCTTGCATTCATAGCAGGCCTCAGGAGACAGAGAATTATCATCCATCTCACCTGCCTGTCCAGGGCTGGAGCTACCACTAGTAAAGCCCATACCTGTGACACAATGCCTGAAACAAAGACAAAGCCATCTGTCAACCAGAAACATCTTCACGCTTCACATGCAGCCATTCACTCCCATACCCTTGTCCTGCACGGAAGTATCCAGGTGGACATCCACAGAGGTAGCCCCCGTCTGTGTTTGAACAGCCAAACTTGCAGGGGTTCTGGCTGGTGGAGCACTCGTTGATGTCTGTGCAGCCTCCGCCCGTCTCGTAGTTGAAGCCGGTGGGGCAGAGGCAGCGGAAGCTCCCCAGGGTGTTGTGGCACGACGCTCCCCCGCAGATCTGGCTGTTCAGGCACTCGTTCTCATCTGGGTCACAGGAAGTTGACGGAAAGTAAACAAGAGGTCAGTCCAGTTAAAGGACACAAACAATACTGGGAAAGTTTGTCATGACTGTTGTAAGTACAGGGATAGATTCAAATAAAGGTTTAACTGTCAAAAGTTTGTTATTTTGGGGTATACACAGAGGCACTGTACCACACAAAGACTTTGTCCATGCCTGAGCTATTTCTAGTTATTTTATGTAATCACAGATTTTGGTGTTGCACCATTCTCCTTTTTCATTTGTTTTTGTCACTACCTCAACAGGTCACTTTGTCCTTTTCGGAACAGATTTTCTTGTGTCTCTCTCCCACCCTTACACTCTCATCCTAATTTGCACCTTTTGTCTCTTGTGATTAATGAAGCATGCATATATAACAATTAGTTGTAGATCTTTTCTTAGGGTTGTAAGTAGGATGTTGTGTATTTAGTTTTAACATAACATTTCCTTTTCTCATGACCTTACTACAGTAAGGAAATGGTTGAACTTCCAGAGGAAAGGCAAAACCTATTAGACATATTTGTATAGCAAACGTGCCAGGAAATTGGTGAAGGATATTTAATAACTTGTTATAAATAGGCTCTGGGCTGGACTTTAGCCCAGAACATCAAGGCTGCATGGTACATACTTTGGCAACCAAGTCATTCAAGGAAAGCATTTTTATATTTGCTGATAAAAAGAACAGGGGTGTTACCTACCCACACACTGGTTCCACTGGTAGTGCTGCAGGTAGCCTTGTGGACAGCTGCACCTGTATCCACCCACTAAGTTCTGACAGCCATGCTGACACCTGTGGTTACCGTCACACTCATCCATATCTACCAGGGACAAATACGCAACAAAACTACTGTAAGTGCCTGCATTCTGTAACGAATCAGCTCCTACTGAGGTTGGTATCAGCTGTTTTCAGACCTTCACAGGTTTGCGCATTTGGATCTAGTGAGAATCCCCGCTGGCAGTCGCAACTGAAGCTCCCCGGAGTGTTCTGGCAGACACCATTGGAGCCACACAGATTGGGGTCTGATGCACATTCATTGTTGTCTACATGGAGAGGAGGGATGATTCAGAAAGACAGGTAAGACAGAAAATATAATATAAAGGCTGTTTATAACTCTGATTCGTCATTGCAAGATTGGTCGACACCGGTTTTAAAAACATAGGGCAGGTTACCGTGTCCTGTTGCTGCACCTAATCTCAGAGTCTATAAGGAATAAAAGGAATGCAGCACTGATTAAAAGGAATAAAATCTCTCACCATCTGATTCACTCAGACCGGAATAGGTAAATAAGATATCAGAGTGTGTCAAACACTCACTGGAGTTGTGACAAAATCATCTAAAGTCAACATCCATTTACAAGCTTACCCAGAAAAAAGGTAGTAAAGTAAACCTTGGGTTAAGATTATTTTTTCTAACATCACAAACATGTTTGAGTGTTGTGTTGGGAAACTATGAAAATCTGAAAACAATCAGACATTTTGAGCTGTTTAGCAACTCAGATCAAAGCTGTAATCTCTAAATGTGAGCTGTTTAACGTCTGGTCCTGGATCTTTCCACAGTCGGCTGAAATTTTACAAGTCTTCCAGTGTGTTCACAGCTTAAGATCTCTGTTTGCTGAACACTCAACAAAAGCAGAGAAGAAAGGTCTACTTTGCCTAAGTAGTCTAAAATATGGATTTTAAACATACTGCATACTGCTTTAAAGGAAGGCTCATTGTCATTGTGACAGACAAGCATTATTACACTGGATGTGGAAACATACTTCTCTAGGCTGAGGGATATATTTGAAGGAATGACACGGGTTATACAGTATTTACAATGTGTTGAGAAAACTGTTGAGTTCAGTTCAGTGGCCTACACTTCAGCAGTAGCTATTGAGGTATGACTCGAACAAATGTTTTATGTCACACCCATGTTTCTCCAACTTCCTTCCTTCTAAATTAACGGCTGGGGGGTTGTTCCTATAGTCAAAAATGAGGGTTCCCTGTCTCTGACTTGATGTGAGGTCTTGGGAGCTGCTTTATGGTCTGGAAAAAAAAAGCCTGTGGTAGTCATGGCGATCCATTGCAAAGTTCCATAACAAAGCAATGCTAAGCTGCCATGACTCCAAACCAGTCGAGCCTAATAAGATCAGTGTGATATCAGCCGGAGTCCATTAACTCTGAATGAGAGTTAGTAAAGGTTAAACAAGAGGGTACTTCTGGGGTTATGAGCTGGACTGGAAGATACTGTAAGAAACTACACTGTGAAAGACTTAACTGTATCCAGATATTTGAAGCTATAATAGAGTAGTTGTATAAAGTACACTTGTAGGTACAAAATATTTGGATGTGTGGTATTTCTGTATTTTTCATGTGTTTATTTACCAATGCAGGCAGTGTGATGCTGGGTGAAGCCAGGAGGACATTTGCAGGTGAAGCCACCGATGGTGTTAACACATAAGAACTGACAGTTATGCTGTTTGGTCGAACACTCATCCATGTCTGAAAAAGAGAAGTTGTACATAAAATCAGCTATAATTTTAACAGAAAAGCTAAAATCTACTTTTACATAGTGCATTTAAGATACTGCGGCTGAAGTGGTGTCAGATCACTACGTGTACTATATGTATGGGGCTGCTCTTTACTGTGAGTCAAATTCCAGTCCTTCTACAGTCACTGACCTACAAATGAACTGCAAATGAACCAGACACCGGAAACATGGAAGAGGACTGTAGTCGGGGAGGCCGGGGGGCAGGGGGGAGCTAAATCTACAGTAAATAAAAATGAAAGAGGCCCTAAAAAACTGAACACCATGTCCAGCCTTGTTTGGACTCACAAACAAGTCTGATAAACAGAGACTCTGCCAGATGCACTGTGTCACAGGCTCTGGACGTAGGGTACACGTTCATGAATAAACACGTGCGAGCTGATACGCCAGTCCAAATGATGCATCTTGGGACAGTAAGCAGAACACTGGCAGAGGGCCCGGCCCACTCAGCACTACAGCGGCTCTAACCTGGAAACTAAATCAAGCAAGAACGTCAACTCAAACTTTATTGTCCCCTGGGTGAAATTTGTCTCACAGCCGAATACCTTCTGCTGGTGCCTAGAAGAGCAACACCCAAACACCCAACATCCAGGAGCATGCCACTGGACCCAAGTGATCTGAGTGGCACAGGGTTTAGTGAGGACGACAACTGGCAATATTAAGCAGTTCTGTATTACTGTGTGTGTGTGTGCGTGTGTGCCACCTCTGCAGCTCTTTCCATCTTCCTGAAGGATGTATCCGCGGGGGCAGGAACAGAGGTAGCCTCCCTCTGTGTTCTTACAGATGAAGTTACAAGGCTTTGGTGCCTGTATGCACTCATCCACATCTAGATGGAGAGGGTTAGACAGAAAGCGTGAGAGACAGGGAAAGAGAGTTTGATCCTGTAGCCAAAAATTCCATAAGGGGAGATGATGAGACAGACAGACTCGGGCTGCATTTTTCAGTGGAGTGTGTGGGCAGTCCACCCACGTAGTTTCGGCTCTTTACTAGACAGCAGGAATGAGAATGGGAGGAAAACAGTCCATAAAGTGTAAGTGCTGGAGGTGAAATTAAGCCTTACCCACACACAGTGTGCCACTGATGTCAGTAGTGTAGCCTGGTTTGCAGGTGCAGCTATAGGAACCCAACGTGTTGATACACTGACCATTCTTGCACAAGTTCCCCATCACACGGCACTCATCAATATCTGGGCAGAAGCAAGAAAAGTTAGTTCCAGATAAACTTATCACAAGTGAATTTCCAGTCAAGTGACTGAGTGGGAATAACAGGAATAACTGTCAGAGAAAAATCTGCCAAGAACTGGATTTTAATAGTGAATAACAGCTGTGTGTCCCAGTTCTGTAGAATCTTAAGGAAATATTGTTCTACACATTTAGTTATGCATCAGTGTTGTATCATATATTAAACTGATTTTTCTGGCAAAGTAAAAATCAATGGTTTCAAAGTGATTGTATAAGCAAACAACCATTATCTGTTAATTCAACGCCTGCCACTTCAGAACCATATCAGTGGTTTCATCCATACAAATGATTACAGACAAGTACACATATGTATTAACTTGCGGAGACGTAAGACATGATAATCCATCACCATGAACAATACACTCCCAGTTGGCACAGACTGGCACTGACAGAGGCATTTTAACGCAAACTTTTGAAACACTAAAGTTAGCTTGTTGTCCTCTGAGCCTGATCCACTGAATCAATGGCTCATAAATGCCATGGTATTAGGCAGGTGAGTTTTAAATCTTAGATGCTGTAGAGTCCAGCCAGGAAAGGTTTTCAAGATGAATCCAACTTTCTACTGCAAGTAACTGAGAACAATAAAAAAACACTGGTTGAATGTCAGCAAAATTCGACACTACTTGTGACTTGTGTGTGAGGGCTAAATCGTGAAAAAATGCCAGTATGCTCATAAACAACAATACTTTTCAGAGAAAACTGCACTCATTTACTGCAGAAATTTTGCTGCTGACTGTCCACTGATTCTCGGTTTTTCCACGGTGATATCTAACGTAAACACAAATCTCCTCAGCAGCAAGATACCTCTGCCATCAGTGGTGTACCCAGGTCCCAGAGGACACATCTTCTTGTACTGAGTGGTCCCAGGCAGGGGGCAGAGCTCACAGTTGGTGCCCCAGCCTCTGCCCCCATCACAGCAACACTCTGACTTGGTCACCAGGTTCCTGTTACTAGAAGTCATCTGACACAGAGTGGTGAGAACTTCAGTGAAGCAGAAGCCTTCACGGTTATCTGAAGGGTGGAACAGACAGAGAGAGAAATGTGAGAGCAAGACAAAAAAAAAAAAAAGAAAAGAAAAAAGGTTGGCCTAAGGAAAGCAGACCAAACCACCCAGACAGGACCTGGCCTTAGAGAACCAGACATGAATAGATAACCCACACTGCTCTATCACCACTGTCTGTAAGATAGCCATAAAAACCACAGCGTTTACAAAATCCCCCTGGAGTTTTTCTCACCGACTTCAGCACATCCCGTTTATATATTTAGATAGGGGAGAGAGGCTTTGAAAGGATTTCCTTGCTTCTATCTTGACACTAACAGACAGCAGTGCTGTCCCAGTATTACATCCTATTCCATTTTTTGGTTAAGTTAGCTTTACAGGTTCATTTCCTACAGTCTGTATTTATAAAGGATGACCCTTCTGAACAGTGCGGTAAACCAAATGAAAGAGGCAGAAGACACAATAGATACTGATAAAAACTGACATTAAACTAAAATAACTGAAATACTGAAATTGGCACACAGTGAAAAAAGAAGAAGAACAGTACTGACAAGATGTAGAAACTGAGACCAGCATACGTACCAATACATTCAGTCTGTGTGGGGTTAGCGATGAATCCTTGGTCACATCTGCAGCGGTAGCTTCCCACTGTGTTCTCACAACGACCATTCTTACAGATACCTGGTTTGGCTGTACACTCATTCAGATCTAACACACACACACACACACAAACAGTGTAAAGACTAATATGTATTAAACAAGACTGTGTGTTACATGTCAAACTAAGTAAAATGAAGCTAAAGTGGAAGTTTGACCAGAAGACCACTCGTCACACACACTCAGTGTACACAAACACAATATTTCTTGCATCCTTTTATCAAATTCACATTCCTATTTCCCCATTGGCTCATCATGGTATCATTGTCTTTCACTGCACTCCACTTCCTCCGTCACTACAGCGCCACCAACATCGAAAACATGAAGCACTTCTGCACCTGAAACAGAGCTAATGGCCATCGTCTCACCTACAAGCATAAGTTATATCTCTAAATGACTGTATTATCTTTAAGTACAAAGTAATTAATACCTTTATTCATGTGGCTTTCTTGTGGTTTAACTTATTTTGCAAAGGTAAGATTTTTAAAAAAAGCATACTTCGTAAAAAAAAAAAAAAAAAGAAAAGGAAAATATGTGTAAAAAATGAAAAAAATATGGGTTTTTAAGAAGGAACCAGACATTTTAGCCTGAAGCTGTTGATTGGTAGAATTTTATAGAAATATTCAGAGCTCACATGAGAAGGATTCACCGTCTTTACTCTTCTGTTCGCAAAGTATCACAAGGGTAAATTACTTGATGGCTCAAGTCCTTGTATGACAGCAATAAAAGTCCACTAATTACCAGGACAGGATATGGGAGATTATTAACTCTGTAATACACAACTATCTTTGTTCATGGTTGCATAACAGGCGAGCATCATGATAGATTTACTTCATTCTACTTCAGACCATAAAGTAGAATGACTGTTCATTATTTCCTACAGTAAGACACTGTGTTAATCTTACCCATGCAGCCCTCTCCGCTGGGCTGGCGTGTGTATCCAGGGGAACAGATGCACATGAATGTACCGATCAGGTTCTTGCAGGTCATGCCTCTACTGGCACAGTCATCTACACCTTCTTCACACTCATTCTGGTCTGGAAAACAGACAGTATACTGAGAGACGACGGACAAGTATGAAGAAATCTATGAGCATGCATGCATGTGAAGCAATTACACCAGTGATGTCATGCAGACACTCGCACACACTGCAGCCCTCCAGAGTTTAATGTAACAATCCAACACTGAGCTGTGTAGTGCTAACAGGCGTGTAGTGGGAGGGATGGTGGTCTGTTTGGAGCGCTAATGTAAACAGTGACGCTATAGACACTGAGAGGTTCCTCCTGTCTCCGCACTTCCCTCCAAATACAACCGTTGCTATGACTCCTGAGCTATCTGAGAGAGTGGAGGTGTAAACAGTGACTCGACCAGTTACAGTTTCCAGAGAGTGTTTTAAGTTCATCGGAGACATAGAACCCTTGAGGATCTCAGAGAGATAGCGTGTTATGTAACTTTATGGATGGGGCCAGCATGCCCCTATTAGGTACTTAGTTTATTTTCTACCAACACTTTCCAGTAAATGGACCACGACTGAGAAAGCTGAGTCAATGAGTGAGTCATTTTGCTGTGGTACCTTTACACATCCTCTTGTCCTCGCGCAGCACATAGCCTGTGGGACATTTACACTCATACGAGCCCACCACATTAACACAGCGGAAGGCACACAGTAGAGGATTCTGGGCGCACTCATTGATGTCTGGAAAAAAAGCGCAAAAGGCAACAAGTTACAGTAGTAGCACAGGACTACAAGGGCCGCATGATGGAAGTGAGAGCGCAGACATAATTTCACATACCTTCACAGGTCATCATTGGCCCGGGCTCAAAGCCCTCAT
This sequence comes from Scatophagus argus, assembly GCF_020382885.2. NCBI lineage: Eukaryota > Metazoa > Chordata > Actinopteri > Scatophagidae > Scatophagus > Scatophagus argus. The sequence continues at coordinate 22,965,675 of NC_058493.1, forward strand.
CACAGGCACACTCAAAGCCACCGATGACATTAGTGCATGTGCCATTTCCGCAGGGGTTGCCAATGTCACACTCATTAGTGTCTGCAATGACGATTAAGCATGTTATTGTTAGATTCATATCTACTGGGTGAATAAATAAGTGAGAGCAGAAAGCAGAGACAAATGAGACACTTAAAGAAATATAACTAAACAGTGGGTAAACTGGCCTTCACATCTGACTCCACTAATGTCCAGACGGTATCCCATGGGACATTCACAGCGGAAAGAGCCATCTGTGTTGATGCACTGACCATTGATGCAAGGGTCATTGAGGCATTCATCAACATCTGCAATAAAAAAAACCATCAACATCAAGTGAATTACATCCCACGACAATAACAGATGCACAACAGTGAAGAGTGCGTGTTAAGGACACATATACCTTTTGGGTGATCATCTGGCCCCCGTTGATATCCCTCATTGATACAAAGAAGAGGATACGCCTCTGAAACCATGAGACGAGAAAAGTCATGAATACCATTAAATAATATACATGCCTCCCAGCCTATGTGTGCAGTGTGCCTGTGTGTCTCCGTGATGGTAAGTGTACTCACCCTCTCCTTTGGTAGGGCATATTTCACACGGGTCTCCCCAGCCTTGACCTGGCATCCCAGTACAGCAGCACACTTCCTTGGAGGTGTTCTGAGGCTTTGGAGCCAAGCAGCGACCATTTTCAAACTTGGTATAGCAGTAGTTCACGCGAATATCTAAGATTAATACATACAGTGAGGACAAACGTAGCAAAAAAATGAAGGAGAGAGATTGAAGGAGGAAGAATCAGAGGGAGAGTGAGATGGAAGGAGTAATGCACAATATATGTCCATTTTTGTTGTTTAATGCACCACTTTTAGTTTCTCTTTAAAGAATAGTTTGGCATTATTTAACTTATTTGTGCTCTTGTTGAAAGTTGCCACTTGTCCTTCTTCCTTCCTCCTTCCACTCTCATATTTATGTGTACAGCTTGTTAGATTAGACTGGAAACACACACTAACCTGATTCTGTAAATCTAAAATTGCAGTGATTCATATTATTTATTAATTAAATTATAAATACGAGAAACATTAATTATATCCTGTTTTTATACTTAATTGTCACAAAACCTTTCATAAAGCAGCAACATGTCAAACTATTCCTTTAAGACCCAGGTTTAAATGATGTTCTTAAACCAAGGGTTTCTGTTTTGATAGAGGAGAATATACACTATAGAGACAAAAGTATCCAGACAGACCTCTTGATGGGGCTGTTTTTCAATGGTTGGGCTGGGCCTCTTACTTCCAGTGAAGGGAAATCTTAATGTTTCAGCATACCAAGACATTTTGGACAATGCTATGGGTTAACAGTTTGGGGAAGGCCCTTTTCTATTCCAGCATGACTGTGCTCCAGTGCAATAAAGAAAAGCTCCATAAAGACATGGTTGGATGAGTTTGGTATGGAAGAACTTCACTGACCCACAAATGCTATGTGAAAGGGCAAAAATGCAGAAAGCCTTCCCAGTAGAGTGAAAGCTGTTATAATTCAAAACTGTCTATGTATTTAGAACGTGATGTCATGAAAGTCCCTGTTGGTGTAATGGTCAGATGCCCCAATACTTCTGTCTATATAATGTACATTGAACGTCAGTTAAATTATGACCCTAATGAAATGTTTAGATTTTTTATCTGCAACTTAGTAAAGTCTGCAATATTGAGCTTATACTGTATATTACCTTTTTTAAGCTTTTATGGACATTTTATTAATATTTAACATTAAATAATGTAAATAAATAATACATATTTGTTTTTCTATGAAGATTTTGTTTGCATTCATTAAATTCCCTGTGAAATAATGCTAAGTCAAAACTCTTCTTTGAGCATACCAGATTACACTGTGTGAGAGAAAGAGAAAAGACTTCTCCTTCTTTCTTTGTATCTGGGTCTTCTGCTTGTTGTTTCCTAAGGTCTGAGTGATATCTAACTACCACCATCATAGAGATTTAGATGCGTTTTAAACAAGTTCAGTCTCAACCCAACAACAAAATACCAACTACTTAAAAGTTCTGAATGATGAAAGGTTAGGATCATGTTTCTGTGGCCAAACAGGACTCCATTGTGAAATTGCAGTGCCCACAGTGACTACAGTGTGTAGTGTTATGCCTGCCTGTGAGCACTGTAAATTGACCAAAACTACAACATATTACAGCACATTATAATGCTGTAGTTTACAATGTTTTAGTTTTAAACTGAATGTTAAAAGTTGTTAAGTTGCTGTGAGGACAGAGGTTGGCTAATTATCTCTCGTCAGTGATCTGTGTTTACCAGTCTCTATCCCTCCCTTATGAAGGCTCTTGTTCCTCCTCAAATAGGCAAGCACTTACTTGTAATGAGAAGCATATGGTTGTGCTCTCCTGCTAGCACTGGCCTTCACTGAACTCAACACAAATAAGCTTTCTGACCGCCATAGATCACACACACACGCACATACACACACACACTCACACACCTGGCTCAGAGGCAAGGACTGCATATATGAACACCTGGTGCTTTGAGGAGAAAGTCTTAGAGTGTCATGTTACTCTCCTCCATGAAACTGATTTGTCAAGCTTTCCGCAAAATAGATTTATGGTGCTCTGTGCACAGCTGTTTTGCAAGTGTGTGTGTGTGTGAGTACATGCACATGTGCATCTGCACACGTTTTGTCTGTGACACTGAAATATATTCATCAAATGCTCAACTGTTTTGATATGGTCACCTATAATGTTAATGTTATTTATTTTTTTAAATCAGTGAAACAATATAATACTGAAGAAAAAAAAAACACAAAAGACAAAAAGAATTAATTAGAAAATTCAGCTTTGAAATAAATCACACACTTGGCCAACAAAGGTCTGACAGTGGGGACACAAATCTGCTCGTGGTGAGGACTGATATTAAATGGTCATGATTATGAAAATCTGCAAAACCACTATGACGTTATAATCTAAAACATATTATTAATTGGGGAGTTCTGGGGGCCAAGTGGTTAAGACACATACCATATACTGCTCTTGCAATATCCAAAGTATGATTCCAGCCAAGGACCAGTGGTACATCGCCCTCTGTCTAGCCCCACGTTTCTCTACCATCTTACTGTCAATGAAGGCTAAGAAACATATTATTAACCGGACTGTCTGCTGCTCTGTCACTTTGCATCTGACCAGCTTAGCTATGGTTTAGCCCAACAAAGGAACGTCAGAGAGCTTCAAATTCATATAGCACGCTTGAAGTAGGCATATCCATTGTCTTCCCATCACGCATTGGGACAACAGACATATCGTAATCACTCAGGTCTTGGGTGGAAACAAAACACGGAGCTAAAAAGAGAGTGAATATTTGACTTACATTAAATACTGGATGCAACTGTTTGCTAACAAGTTTGCTGTTCATAGCTTGTTTCCATTTCTCTCAAATGGCCAAAAATAAAATCAAAAAGGCTCTGAGTGGAGCCGAGCCACAAAGGGTCAGTACTTGATGACCTGTGAATGAGACTCGACAATCAACTATCTTTTCCCAGAATCACATTAAAAGTTACGTATTGTTGTTTTAATACAAAGGGAAGAAATTCTGACACACTGAGGTATGAGAAACTGAGTGGTTAGAGGTTTATTAGGCTTCCTGGAAGAATAAAATATATGAATAGAGTTGAATATTTATTATAGTGTGCAGAATTAAGAAGAATATAATGTAAAAACTACATTTTACTATATGTCCTCTTATTAGTTGGCAATGGCTCTCTTTCACCCGATACCTAAAGTAACAATTCTTAATATCTTATTTCTCTTTATAGAAAAAGGTTATTATAGGTTTTAGGGGTATAGACTAGAAATATATTTAATATTAAAAGCATGAGTGCACACAAAGACTCATAAATGGTTTTCATCACTGCTGTCATCATGTTTTTCTTCATTCCCTTTGTGTCTATCATCATTTCAAACAAAAACAATGGTTTCCTCAAGGGGATAGGGTTTGTCCTTGTCAGAAATCTATTTTACTGCCCATGTTGCTCACTCTCCACCCAACTCCTCCTGTTTATCCCTCCAACCCTCACGTCTGACACTGGAGAGAAAAGTGGAATACAAACTGTAAACTGCTGCACTGAACTGATGATGTCATCACTTCAGTGTTTGGAGGGGGAACTCCATAACAGAGGAGTCAGCGTGCCCCCACCCAGCCAGAAAATACTCGCATGTACATAAACACACACACACACACCCACACACACACACACACAAGTGAGGAAATGGAAAAGTGATATGTTCAGAGCCACCCTTGGCCTTGTACAGGCGGCAGAACCAGCTGGAACTCAGTGTGCGACCGTGAAAGAGCAGGAAAAGTCTAACACTACTGACTGCTGCTTAGTCTCCACTAGCACTCAGAGACAGACTATACAGATACACTGGTATTTACACTTTGCACTTTAAACTTAATGCATAAGATTCATAGCCTCTTTTCCCCCCTCTCTCTCACACCCACACATATAATTACCTAAACATCTGCGTCCGGAGGCAGAGATCTGGAAGCCTTCAGGACACAAGCAGGTGAAGCTTCCTTCAGTGTTGGAGCAAGTCCCAAATGTACAGATCTCGGGTGACTGGGAGCATTCATCAATATCTGACACACACAAAGAGGAATAGCATCAACCACCTTATCAAATTTACAAATCTAATCCATCAAAATCCAATCCTAATTTGTAACATCAGAACCATGCCGTGCTTCACTGACATCTAATTCCTCCTTGAACTGCTGTCATAGCTGAAGGGATGAAGTCACACCAGCACGTCATGGTTTATCCAAAAGTGATAAAACAGAATGATTTCACTAGTGGATAGTTGGATGCAGGCGTATTATCTGGAACAAGAGACTATGTCACGTGTTCGCTCATCACAATGACCAGCTGCTGCTGTTACTGATGCTGAGAATTCGGTGCCGTTCCTCCCGACTTCCAGGAACAGAGCACAAAGCAGGAATGTGTTGAAGTCTGCCGAATATCTCTTCATCAGCCTCACTGTATAAACAATCCGAGTGTTCTGGCTTAGGCCCACTCCCACATGTGAAAGGGAGAAGAGGGGCGATTTTTAGCAACAAGGCAATTGAAGAGAAGGATGAGGAGTAGAAATAGTTTACTCTCTTCCTGTACATCTCAGCAGAGCTGGTCTAAGTTGTGATTTTTGTATGTATACACTCTGTGACCACGTTGCATTTAAGTACGTGTTCTCTGCACAGGTGAAAGTAATGCAGAGATTCTATTACTTTAGTTTTGACTTATGTTTATTGACCAAGACAGAAAGGACTGGCTTTATGTTGCTGTACCTTCACAGGTTTCCTCATGGAGATAGTAGCCAGGTGGGCAGATACACCTGTAGGAGCCATCCAGATTCAGACAAGTTCCTGCACCACACGTGCCTGGATTTACTGCGCATTCATTAATGTCTGAGAAAAAAAATGGATACACAAGAAATAAAACATAACACATCTGTATTACACTCAGATAAACATAAAAAATGAAAAATGGCAGTTCTTTACCTGCACACAGTCTGCCATCCAAAGTGAGCTCATAGCCATCATGGCACACACAAAGGAAGGTACCCACGGTGTTCAAGCACTGCCCATTTCGACACAAGCCCCTCTGCGTCGAACATTCGTCAACATCTGATCATTGAAAAAACACCACAATATGTCATATGAACGATACATCCCTGTTGCTTTTTTTTCCTCTTTTACTAACTCACTTTCACAGGTGGACCCACCTATGCAGTCACTGTTGTGTGAGTTCTGAAAGCCGGGATAGCAGAGACAGTTGTAGGAGCCCACAGTGTTCTTGCAGGTCCCATTGCCACAGGGTTGTCTCTCACACTCGTCCACGTCTGAAGCCAGAGAGCATCATCGCAGTTTTACCTCAAGCATTACTCACATTACTCACTCAGCTGTGCAACACTGCTGAGAGGCACGTTTCAAAAACAAATGAGGACTGATAGGAGCTAATGCAGCTTACCAACACACATTGACTGGTCCCGTGCTGTTTTGAAGCCATTGGGGCAGATGCAGCGGTAGCTCCCCAGTGTGTCAATGCACTGACCAGGGTTGCATACACCAGGGTTCTCACTGCATTCATTACGGTCTGAAAAAGGAGGAAAACAATCGTCACACTGTGTGAGATATACACACTCACTGAAATAGCAAAAGTTAAGAAAGTGATAAATCAAATGACTAAACTACTGTCATGACTGAAATAACAGTTTTACCTGAAGAGGTCAGCGGAGGGTCTGCAGTGACTAGAAATGTGTAATGGCTTAATGTGGTACATTTTTTGATTTCTTAAACCTGTGTCCTATAAATGCGAGAATACACACCCTGATAGAATTGTATTGCCAGCCCATAATTTTACTTCTGCCATTGGCAAGGTTCTCGCTTGAGCTAGTCATTTTAAGACAGCCGGAGAATAGACGACTGACAGTTCTCTCCTTCACCCAGACATCACCGTGAAACTCCTCGTAACTGGATCAACATGCGATCTGCAGGTTGTCATTAATCTTTGGCACAACTGACTGAGTTTAATATTACGTTAATGACTATTTAGATATTTGTTGCTAGCAACTAACAACGTAATATTACTTCATTGACTATTTATTGAATTACTTTAATGATTTTAATGACTATTTAGATATTTGATGCAAGCCACAAACAATCACTATTATGAGGATGTATTTATTGCATCATAGAGAGAGGAAACTGACCATTAACTCTAACGCAGGATGACACAATGAATATGTTGCATAACACCAGAGTAATGTCATTATTTAAGAAAAAATTTAAAAAGGCCAATTTTAAATAGTCCATTTCACTTTCTACCTTGTGGCAATGTTTTTCTTTTCACTGTTTTCACTTCTTCACATAAGGTCATCACTGTCTCCAGCCACAGTTTCAGTTTTGTCTCACTGGAGTCCATGACCAGGCTTTGTTATTAGGAATCCCAGTAAAACCTGGAAGCAAAAGCTCTTCCAGTTTTCGACTGTCATTCTGCCATCTCTGGTGCTTTAACTCCGGGCATGTAAGTGCGCAGTTCAAAGACACTCATAAGACCGAGTTTGGTACAAAAGCTCGAGGAAGAAAGACAGCATCAGGCCACATAAAGATCCAGACAAGTCAGCTTCATCCTAATAGAAGACAACACTTTTCTGGCTGGCTCCCATAATCTTCTCTCTAATCCTGCTCTGTGTTTCCACCAATTTTGTATAATCTTCACTGAGGTCATAAGGAGTTGACTAAATCCCTGTTGGCTGAGTGAACAGTCACAAACATGCATCATACTAGTCATGTAGTGCAGTATCTAAGCGCTGCTGACATCTTTCCCCTCTTTAAAGTACATAACTGATCACCACCACAGCCTTACCGAGACACTGTCCAGTAGGGGTGAAGCGGTATCCAGGTTTACACTCGCAGCGGTAGCTTCCTGGCATGTTCAGACAGGCTGCATTCTGCTGGCACACAGGTCCATTCTGACACTCATCAATATCTAACAACAACAGGGACAGAAGTGTCATCTACTAGTGACAAAGGGGGTATAAATATTTTTAAAAAAGACCCTATTGAAATGAATTAGCTGCAAAGTTCATGGCATTTTACATTTTTGGCATCTCTTTCAGTAGAATTTCAGTGCAGTGCAGCCTTACCTTCGCAAATCAGCAGCTTGTCGTTGTAGATGAAGCCAATGGGGCACTCACACCTGAAGCTGCCAATCATGTTGATGCATACACCATTCTCACACACTCCTGGGATTTCCCTGCACTCATCAATATCTAGCATATGGGGAAGAGACAAGGGGTCAAGATAAGACCAAGGCAAAAGTTCCTTTTCATCACATATACCTCTGAACGGGAAAAACTCACCAATGACACGTCCAGTGGTGATATCGATGTAATATCCTGGTCTCTCACTGCCGCACAGGATGGTAAACTCATCTGAGTGGACATAAGACAGGAGTTTATAAAAGCTCATTTTTAGTTCTTTATACTCTCTATGCATATGTTTTCTGGCATATGTGTGTAAGAGACCTCACCAGTGCTGGGCACAGGACACTGTTCACAGGGTTTATTCCAGGCACGGCCAATGTTGTACGAGCAGCAGCACATCTTTTTGGTCATGTTGAAGGTCAGCTCTCCATCACATGTCATGTTGTCAGAGTAAAAATTCCTGTAGCAGTAGCTCTTCCTCATGTCTGTGTGTGCATGTATAGGATGGAGACAGAAAGTTAAAGGTAAAAATGTTACTCCATGACAGTTTTGACCATTTTGCTGACTGAAACAGTGATGAGAGTGCAGTATGCAGACTTACCCATGCAATTATTCCCTCCATTGACCTGCATGTAGTCCACAGGGCAGATACAGGTGTAGTTCCCGATGGTGTTGTAGCACTGGCCCGGGCCACAGATACCTGGTCGTTCACACTCATTGACATCTACACACAGAGAAAGACAGACAGAAATTAGTTAATTTTTTGATGGACAAAGTTTCAGATTTGCATCCCTTTATTTGAGGTATCACACAACTATTTTTTGCAACCTTTAGGAGAGGGATTGCTAGAGAAAACTCCTGCATACTGTCTAAATGAACAGTTATTGCAAATCAGACATCACGAGTCAGCTCATTTAAAACTTAGAAAATAAAATAAAAATCCCTGGGATCTAATAGAAGGATAATACAATTTACATTTTATTGCATTTCATGACTCCACGGATTTAGTCATTTAAGTTAGTCCGAAAAGGCAGCTTTCACCTATTTTATCCATTTGCCCTCCTCTTGGCATATTTCTACACATCGTGCCTGTGGGTAAGGGTACAATAATCCCCCCTTATCATCTTATCAAACAGGTACGTGCACATCCCAGGCTCAAAATGACCACATGCCACAACTACAGCAGGGCACAGGTTGGAATTTGCTTTTACCAACTTTTCTATTCATATTATAACTTTTATTTTTCTAATTTGTATTCCCTCTATACTAAAGTAATTTCTCTACCAACACTACTGCCAAACACAGTATTTGTTCCTCTGGCCCAGCAGCTGAATCTCTGATTGACTAGAGAAATAGTAAATCTGGAGTCCTGGACTTCGTAGAGCAGACACGCGCTTTTGTTCTCCTGGCCAACAAACACACACTAATTAACATGCCGCCAGCCACATGTCATTGTCTCCCCCTCTCCTCTCCTCGCTGTTCCCATTTCTCTTTTCTAAACACCCTTCTCATGTATCTCTCTTTACCCCCTATCTTTCATTCCTTTGTCTCGCCCTCCCTCCATCATCTCTGGCCTGTCTACAGGGGACTCAGTGTACTTCCCCGAGGAGAGGGCTGACCACATCAGAGCCCTGCTCCTCTGGACACAGTTAGGAGCTCAGCTGTCTCATCATCCTGACTGAGCTTAGCAACAGACAGGAACTAGAGCAGAGACACATTGAGCTACGATGAGCTGCAGTTTTGTCTATGGGACAAAAAAGTCCAATATTTCTTTGACTTTTTTGCACTCAGTGTTTTTTCCTCTCTCCCCACGTGTCCTCGATGAACGAAGGCCTCGACGGCTGGACTCAATTTCCTTCCCACTGAAACATCCCAGGGCGAGAGCTGGAGAGGAATAGGTCACCTGTGTGTCAATGTGTCTGTGTGTGTGTAATACCTTCACAGACTCTGGTTTCTGTGTTGAGGGCATAACCTCTTGGACATTCACATTGGAAGCTGCCAAAAGTGTTGATACACTGTCCTCCCTGGCACAAGCCTGGCAGCTCCTGGCACTCATTGATGTCTGCCAGAGAGAGAAAGCAAACATTCGTTGGCATTGTGGGTGGGTGGGTGGGTGTGAGCTGTGTGAGTGTCTGAAAGCATGTTTCTGTCTGACCTTCCAGTATGACAGTGATGGGGTTTGGTCTGAAGCCTTCTCCTCCAGGACACAGAGTCTTATACTCAGCTGTAACACAGAACACAGCACCAAATCATATTAACCAGCAACAATGACACAACACACAAACCACCAATATAAAGTGTGTTTTATTTCAGGATTTGACAGTAATTGTTAGCTGATGGTAAGACGTTAAATCACATGCACATTTCGTCAGGTGCCAGAAAAAGACACTTCCCGTCAACCGCCATTGTGTTTTTTTCTGATCAGCCATCTCAGATCTCAGAGTTATCCACAGAGCCCAGTGGACCGGACATGACTGCAGCTACTCAGAATTACAAAGCGAAGAGAAAAAGGTTTTGTTCTTGTCATAGAGGCAAGCATTTCCTTGAGCTGAAAGGAATGAGTCATTCCCTGTGATGTTTTGAACCATCTGTTGGCAATTTTAAGTAAGTTGCACAAAGCTGTCTCATCTTTACCAGCAACAACAATTACAGCAACACACACTCACTTCAAGACAAGAGCGGGCAGCATGTAGTTTGTATTTTGGCAGAGCATCTAACTCATACCTTATCAGGCCTGATTTACATCACGCTGTATTTATATATAGCTGGTGTGGCTATTTTTCATGTTCCTCCTAGTTGAAGCAGTAAGGAAAACCTTAAACCACTTTAACCCTTTAAGGGGCATCCTTGAAATACTTGTAAATTCATAATTTCAACCCCAGAGTGTTGTCGGAGCAAATAACATAACCATTTTACTTTTGGAACATTTTGAAAAAAAAAAAAAAAAGTATTTTCATGTAGAAAATCAAGTTGAACAAAGTGACCATATATTATTCCTTGCCCATTAGAGGTAAAAACAAAATAACAACAATAACATTAGGCCTTTCCTTCATGGTAAATAACAATAACAGGATTGCTGAGCAAAGCCAGTGACCCTTAAATTATGTCACCAAAGAAGATTTACTTTCTGCCTTTTTCCAAGGTCAAAATTTCCTGCACACTCAACTTTCAGTCCATAGACTTTGAGTCTACAACTCATATCTTTACTTATTCTGTAATTAAGGACAGTGGTAAGAGACTGAAACAACTCAACTCTATTATCAAAGTGACTATGGTGAAAATATCCAACAAATCATTTCAATTACATGTTTATGAGACAGGAGTCCTGTGGTTGAGCTGGATAGGTGGAAATAAATTCCTGAATGTTGTTGCATCTCTTTTCATGTTGTGGGCGACTGATCATTCAGCAATGTTGCACTTGAAAGTGAAAGGTTTAACGAGATTTTTTTTCTAAATAATCATGACAATTGAGGAGTTTTTTTTCTTATCGAGGTAAGTAAGGATTTAATGACAATGACTTCATTAAAACTCACTTCTACCTTCTCACATCTTATTACTTAACACTGAGTAGATCTGTTGTGCAGCTGAAAAAACCTGACCAAGTACTATGACGAGCTAAATTTATGTACATTAACACCCTCACCTTCTACACCTTCTACACCTTCAGTGCAGTGAAAATATCGATACCCAGTACCCCTAAATCTACTATGTGTTGACTCGCCAACTGTTTGATTGTCACAAACCTTGCGACTGTACTGAAACATAAAATTAAACATCCATAATGCACACAGAATCTTAATGATGGGTTGACTCACTTGAGTTGACAAAAGGGCATGATTCGCATGGATTTCCCCATCCTTGGCCCAGGGAGCAGCAGCAAGATGCCTTGGAAACACCAACTCCGATCTCATTGGAGCAATCCAAGCTCTCTGATGCATCTCCTCTGTGACGAACATCCAGGTAACAGCTTCCAGAGCGAGTGTCTGTGTACACACACAGGCATTCAGGTATATAGATTTACCTTGCTTTTGCCACAGAGTTAGTTGTATGATAAGCTATGATCAAACACCAATAGAATGCAGTGAGAACTTGTTGAATCTTACCTACACACCCCACCCGAGTGGGGTTGAGTTCAAAGTCCGCTGGGCAGTTACAGTGGTAGCTTCCAGGGATGTTGACACACATCCCATTGATACAGATGGTCGGGTCTGCACATTCATTGACATCTGAGAAAAATAGATAAAGAAATATCTTTCACAGTTTTGTATTTTCTGTCAATATGTCAGTATGTGCCTCAACAAGATTGTTGCTCCAGTCTTTTTACACCTTTTCACATTGCCTTAGCTTACTGAGGCATAAACAGAGTATTACAGGGGTAGACAGCTGGGTGGTGTGTTGACTAGTCTTACCTGTGCAGTTGCCTCCACTCCTGTCCAGTTCATAGCCAATGTTACATTCGCATCTAAAAAGTCCTGGGATATTCTGACAGCGTCCATTGACACAGATGTCAGCAAAGGTACATTCATCTATGTCTGTAAAAGAGATGGAGACGGGTGAATGATAAAGATGGAGAGATAGAGAGAGGCAGAGAGGAGAGGAAGAGAGAGAGAGAGAGAGAGAGAGGCCCAGCTGTGAGGGATTAGTGGATCATGGGATCATGGTGGAAAATTGGCAGCCAACAATAGGAAGTGAAGGCCACTCACCTCAGCTAAAGAATGACAGTTCTGGGACAAAAAAAATGCCCAGACATATCCAGACAGACACACACATACACTATGAAAGCAGCAGCCAAGGTTATGAAATTGTGCTCTTCCACATCATTAGACTCTGCGCAAGTCATTATTGTCCACTGAGTTGAGACAGGGAGGACTGGACAGGTTATTTCAGGATGTTTGACACATCAGCAAAATGAGGTCAGTCTGCTCATTCAAGTTGAATCCAGCAATGCCTTATCACTAGAAGCATGATTCACACTCGTGTGCTACCAGTAATAAATGTGTTCTTATGTCCACTCTGCACTACCTCAGCTCAGGATTTCATACAAGAGTTACAAGTCCACATGCAATGTTACATCATCATAATATTTTATTCTGTTCATGAAAGCTCGACATCTCAAGTAACATAACCCTAGAAAGAAACACATAATAACTACGAAATATCAAAACTCAAGGCAAAACCTGTAAATACAAATATGTAAACATATCATCACGGTTATAAATCCAGGCATATGTATGAAAGGTGCATGCAGCTTTATCTCAAACAAGACCTTGAACAGAATAAAAAGACACAAAGTTGCAAGTCTGGAAATAGCCAGAGATTCAGTCTTGGCCTTTTGTTTCCACTCCATTATTTTGCTTTTTTAAATCTGTACAAAGAAATAATGTGTGGCTGTAAAATAAGAGTTCCGTCTACCCAGTCCACCTTTTTTTTTTGTTGTTGAATTAACTGAAGACAACATTAAAGTTTGTGCCCACTCAACTTTGTGTCTGAGTGGGAACAGACCTTAAACAGAAGATGGCAGAGCTAGCTGGCTAATAATTGCAAGCTTGCTATCTAATGATGGTCTTGCACTGACCTTGATTCAGCTATTTTCTTATGATGCTTGTTTTTAAACACACATTGTGTCACCTTAGTAAAACAGGTGTGAAAACAGGCAAAAATAGACTGTATGAATAAAACTAGACAAAAGTATTTATATCTAAGCTGATAAAGGTGGGAATTGTAATGGCAGTTAACACATTGGCTAACTAGCAAAGGCTAGCAAGGTTATCAGCTTACGTTTGCTAGTTTATTTCTCACATAGAAACAAGTTTTAAAAAAAAAATTAATTAAACATTTTTAGTTAGCTAATTTGGTCCCTTAGTAATAGCTAATCAGATACTGTGCACTTCACATTTACTTTTATTTAAAGCATTCAGCCATTCACCAGAGCAACACCTGACCAATTTGAATCACTCAACATAATTTAGATGTGGGTACCATTTCAGGCATCTGGAAACAGGATAGTTAGGAGTACCAGTGTTGCATTGCCTTACCCTCGCAGGCCTTGCCATCAGGAGTGGGAATGAAGCCCATGTCACATTCACAGCGGAAACCTCCGGGCAGGTTCAGGCAGTGTCCATTCTCACACAAGTTGCTGTTTTCTGCACATTCATCGCTGTCTGCAGCCGTGATCACAGACATACACAGTCCGTAAACACACACAAAGCATTCATGTGACTAAGAAAAAGCTCAAATGTGGTTTAGGATAGTGATTCCCAACCATGGGGTACTTCTGCAGTTGCTAAATGGTACTTGGAAAGATTCAAGAAAACCTCAACTAATCTGTTTGAATAAAAGCAATTACTGATTTAGCTGTTAACACCTGAATACTAGCCTGCATGGCAAGAAAGCAATCATTTAAGTAAATAAATAGTTAAGATGAACTACTTATTATCTACTTCACCTGTTCTATTTCAGCTATGTATCCATAACTTCTAAAAGTAATGGTTAAATGGTTAAATAGATGGCAAAAAGTATGATACTTGGTTGAAACTGTTAGCTTAAGTAATTGATATTGAGTAATATAAAATAAAGGATAAATGGTGGAAATGGAAACTAAAAATAGCACATCATGAAAGAGCTAAAGTAGTGGATTGCTTTAACCACTGAATAAACAGATAAAATAGTTATCTAAAAGCTTTTGAAAAAGTAGTGAAAAGGCTAAATTTATCGGATAAATGGCTGAAATGTTCAGTTTTTACCTCTCAAAGTGGTAACAGTGCAAGCAATACAATTTAAACATTCAATTTAAATTGATTAAGTAAGGAGTCAATTCAAAATGAAACATTTAGAACAATGAAACGGTGCCTCAGTTCATGCATCAGGTCTGTGGGGGTACAATAGAGAAAAAGGTAGAACCCGCTGGTTTAGGATATCAGTTTGTATGTGTGACCTGAGCAGTAGAATCCATCTCCAGAGAATCCCTCCTTGCACGAACAACGATACGATCCCATGGTGTTGTGACAATCAGCGTTGTTGCTGCACATGTGTGTCCCATTTGAACACTCATCCAGATCTGAAAAAAAAACAAGTCCAAAAGCAATTAGCCTCCTGCAGGAGAAAACATGAGGAAAACATTGAGGAAAAGATAATACTGGTGATACTCTACATTTTTCTTACTGTAAGATATATTATCTTACAGTTTGATAACAGTAAAGATATACAGTCTTTATACTGTATAAAGACCAAACATGAATGTATAAGTCGTCTCTCCAGAAAATCTCTCAATACAAGTGCATTCTATCCAAATGAACACATAAATATTAGAAAACTGCTCAGAAATGAACAGATTCATTAAAAAATGGCAAAATCATTTTCAAAAACAGCTGAGCACTGAAGATTTTAACAGACTTTACTCAGACAGGGTAAACAGTGAATTATGAGGATCACCTCTTTACTGGTTTAGGTATTTACAATGCTGCTTTATCCAAAAAAATTTTTTTGTCAAGCCTGAGAAACTGGAAGTATCTTAATGCCTTATTTTGTCTGTAGGATCATGGAATTTTCTTGACTAACAAGATTTTTTCACTTCAGCCTTTCCATCCTTTCTATTTTGTTGCATCATAATATGCAGAAGACCAAGTCTAGTA